>NC_142924.1:16267857-16582500 GCF_054131065.1 Drosophila arizonae
TTTTTGTCGCGCGCTGATTAAACTTGCATTATGGCATATACAAAGCGCGCCGTTAAACTCAAATACAACAACAAATAACAAGGGGACGTCTTTAATAAGAAATAAAAACAAAAAAGTTAATTAAATTGTAGCCAACCACACGCCCCCCGCCTCCGTCCCTGTCCGCTGTCTCTTTGCCCGGGCAAAACTCTGGGGCACACGCAACTTCTTCATCATCTGCGGCATTGCCCTTAATCCCATGGCGTGATTAAAGTAGTCCAAAGTGCCTGGGCTCAACATTGTCTCCCACTCTCGCACTCTCTAGCTCTTTCTCCCTCTCCCTTTCTCTCTCTCAAATAGACAGTATTTGCTTTAGCCCCCGCCCCAAGTTTTTTTTTTTTTTTCTTTGTCGCTGCTGCCTTTTGAAGTGCGGCGCAGCAGTAGTCATAGGAACAGCTACTTCAATTGTCTTCCGTCTGCCCCAACTTCTGGTCGGGCCATTTATTAGCTAAATATTAACATATTTGCCTAGGCGGCACATAACTCAGGCCACAATTTAGAGCAACGCCCCGCCCACTGTAAACTTTTTTTTGTTGCTGCCGCCTACACTTGACGCCCGAAATCCAACCCGAAAATCTCCTAAACAAAAAAATCCAACCCCAATCCGGGACATTCTTTTGCCCTGGTCTGTAAATTATGTCGCATTTTACTGCCATTTTCTTTTGGTCTGTGTCCAGTTTTTCACGCCATTTTCTTTTGTGGCTGTGGCACGACATAAATCAGTCGAGCCTGAAACTTTTTGCTGCCAGGCTCATCAACTTTTACGCTCATTACATAATTAAGTTGTCTCGTTTTAATATTTTCTAATTAAAAAATTTATTAACATTTTGCTCGGCTTGAGCAGGAAGTGTAAAAAGGGTATATAGCCCTTGGTAAATAGAAGTTTGTCATTCAACTTAGTATTTATTTCAATTGGGAACCAGGGCCGTAAAAACAAATACAAAAGCTGAATGAACTGGCTCGATTTATTTTATAAATTCTACTTGTATCGATATATCGTTCAATTTAAAAATCGATTGATTTTATTTGATATCGGTTGCCTTAAAAATATATTATTTTATTGAATACCAAAGATTTCAAAGAGAAATACTGTTAAAGCTGTTAAAGTAAAATACTGTTAAGCTCTTAACAGCAGGCTGTTATGAAATTCTAAAGCAAAGCCTCCAGGGGCTAAAAGATCGCTAACTATGTCAAATTAGAAATTCTTAAGCTTTCATTATTTTTTACTGAACGTGTATTATGCAGTCGGTTCAGCTCAAGTGCTTTGCTCATGACTGCGCCGCTGCTTAAGCTTAACCAAAATAAAGTTCTGATAACTTATCTAATTTCTTTGCATATTTTCTCATCTCATTACAGCTGCGCTTAAATTTTTTACAAAGGACGCTAACAAAAACAAAGCAAAGGAAAAATAAAACAACGGAATGGAAAAAATGGTAAGCTTAAAGACCTCAAGCTATATATATGTATATGTATAAGAGAGATATTATAAAAGAGAGCAGCTTAAATGGGGATAAACGAAAAGTAACTTAAACCAATTCAGGCCTTAACAATTGCTTCAGCTTCAGCTGCTGCAACAGCTTTCCAATTCCTTAGCTCATAATCTGTTTGTCGTGTGGAAAAGCATCTTACTTCGAGTTGGTATTACATTTTTTTTGTTCCTCCAGTTCCGTGTCATAGACACGAAAAGCTTGACCTTAGTTGGGAGCAGCAGCTGTTGGCTACTTCATAGCGCTTAGTTTGCCACGGAATGGGGCATGAGTGCAGTTGAGCGCCTGACCCTGTGCAATTGACCATGCCGCATCGCCTCCATCATCATCATCATCATCTTCCGTCGCCGTCGTCGTCGTCGTCGTCATCGTCAGATACTTTTCAACGCCAATTTTGCACTTCAAAATGCTGGCATCCTGACTGTGGCTTCAACTGTTGTGGCTGTGGCTGTGTCTGTGGCAGTGGCTGTGGCCGTGGCTCTGACTCTTGTTGCCGTGGGCGATGCATCTACAGACGCGACTTGTTGCCCCATTGTTGGTTACCCTTTTCGCAACAGCCTCAGCAGCAGCATTGGCTCGTCTCGTCTCGTCTCGAGTCGTCGTAGTCGCAGTCTGGGCTTTTCAGTCTTCGTGCATATCTCTTGCCACTTTAACGTTAACGAGCTGTTGACTTCTTTCTGCTCGCCGACAGCTGAGTGTGTCTCTCAGCCTCTCCCGCTCCCTTTCCCTTTCCCACTCTCTCTTTCTCTTGTCCACACTCTTCGCTCTTCTTGGCATCTTCATCATTTAGCCAGGCTGCTTTAGTGGCAAAATATCCTTTAGCTTTGCTTAAACTTTTTATGCTGCTACCTATGTCGCTCTCGCTCTCTCTCTCTCGCTCTTTGGATCTCCCCCTCTCCCTCGCTCTCTCTCTCACTCGTAGTTCTTTCAGTCTAGTTAGCATGGCTGCCTCTGCTTAACTTGTTTCTTGTTGCATGTTGCTGCTGTCGGCTTGTCTTGTCTGGCCATCTGGCTCAAGTTTTGTGGCTTATTCGCTATCCGAATATTTTTGGTTTTTGTTTTTGTAATTAAGCCTGAAAATATTTCCATAAATGCTTTTCAATTTTTCTAGTTGTTGTTGTGAATTGTTTTTCGTGTTTACTTGAAAATGCACACCAAATTAATTAAATATGCCAAACATGCCACGATTTCTTAATTTCTCAAGAGTTTATGTAGCTAAAATTCTCAGCATGTGGCAGCGGCACTTATTTTTCTTTTTGTTTTTCATTTTTCTGTTTTTTTTTTTTTTTTTTAAGTTTACTGTTAATTGAATTATAATTGTGAACTCGCCTGCCCCCGTCGCTGATTGATCACGAAGCATGTCGAGCAGTCAATCAAATGTACAACAAAACGAAAAAATATAGATTTCCATAATATTTCGACGATATTTGTTTATGCAGCCGAAAGGCGCGGCATTTAATTACAAATGCCACTGAGGTAGGCAAGCCAAAAACAAAATTGGGGAGTGGAGCATGCGCTCTAGAGCTCAGAATTGATATATTGAATAGAAAACAAATAAAAATATACGACTAGCAAATACCCTGAAAAGCAAACAGAATGACAATTTAATCAATCATTTAATGTCCTGAAGCTGTGCTTAAAATACCAAACATAAATACCATTGCTAATCGATAGTAACAGATCGGAAGCAGCTATCGAAGTCTGCATACGATAGATATTTCACAATTCACGACTCTAAATCTGCTGGTTCATCAATTCAGTTCATCATCCATTCCACTCAAAAAATATACCAACTGGCATTTGCCACGCCTTCTTCTATCTCCCATACACTTGCTCAAAATTCATTCTACCCACAATTGAATTTTTCAGTGGAAAAACGCCTTTTTATTCTCATTCTCGCTTATAACGTTTATCACTCTTTAGCTTTTTATGGCTCACAATTCTTTTGAGAACTCACATAAAAACATATTTTAGCTTTGGGCTAGTCGCATTATACTAATCATTAATTAGTTGTACATGTGCGTTGAATTTGTTGGGGAACGAATGTTTCCCATGAGCTGAGGGCTTTTCATTACAGCACTTAATGTTGTCTCATATGACATCTGGTGCGTCCATTACCTGATATTAATTGACATGCTGCAGAGGCCGTAAAAACCAAGTTGGAGTCATATACAAAAGTGTTCACAATTTGGCCAAAATAAAAAAGAGAAAGAGAGTGACTCATAAAAGCTGGCTATAAAAACTTTGCCTAGTCTAGAGAAACATCTAGATATCTAGATTTACATAGATATATACCCTTGCTATTTGCTGTATTGAAACAATTCAATTGGCGTCAATGTAAACAAAAGTTGGTAGCAGACGAAGAATAAGAATGAGAAGAGGTAGAAGCAGAAGAAGGGGCAGAAATTGTGAAGCGTTTCAGGCACGCACCAGCAAATAGCCTAAAGACTAAACACCATGAGCCACCCAACCACCCGTCGAGTCGCCTCGTATTGAGTGCGTGCATCAACATCCCATATACAACATTTAACATTTAACATTCAACATTCGGCGTACAACATTGAAGATTGAAGATTGAGAATCGAGCATTGAGAACATCCCTGGGTGCTGTTTCCGCTCAGCGATTTGCCTGATTGCTTTGGCTGTTGAAATGCGCGCTTGAAAAAATAAACCAAGAAGACGAAACAACAACAAAAACAACAACAACAACATCAACAGCAGCAACTACAGCAGACATACTCTTGGAGAAACGCATAAATTATTTGCAGCAGGGTGAGCGGGCAAATTAAGGTGACCATATGTGGCCGCAGGGCAGAAGCACCCAACCGGGTGCCCTCTCTCGCCCTCTCCCTCCCTCCCACACCCACTCTCACTCTCACTCTCACTCCCACACGGGCCAAGTGAAGCAAGAAAAACAGTACATAAAATCAACAAGCAGCAAATGAGATGCTGAGATGCGAGAAAAAAACAACAGCAACAGCTACAACAACAACAACAACAACATTTGAAATATGCCCTGGAATGAAATTCTTGAGCATTTGCCTTGTATGTTTCAAATAAACTTCGAAATGCATAAATAGTTTACAACAATAACAACAGGCAGGCAGGCGGGCAAGCAACAGCTACAACAACAACAGCAACAACAACGCCAATAGCAACTAAAATAACAACAACAGGAACAAGTGCGTTGATTGCAGGCAGCCCGCACTTTCTATAAGGCATACGAAGAATGCAGCAGGAAGAAGAGAAGCGTGGGCTGCTGCTGCCTCTGCATCTATTTTAAAGAGCTCGCGGCGTCTGTCCATTGCCTGGCTGTGCTGCCTGTACACGGGCGTAGAGTTCATTGCATTTGCCAGGGAGAGATCGCCGCCACGACCCGTCCCCTACCCCCACCCACCCAGTTGGCTGCTCATTTAACGCATCGATGGAAACATGTCTGGGCATTTTGGCAATGGGCACAACAAAAATACTAGCAAATGAAGAAATTGTAAAAATGCAAGCAAAAGCGATATATTTAATATCGATAAACAGCAAAAATATCGAGAGCACGCACCTGGTGCACAATTTGAATGCCATTTTGAGTAATTAGGCAAGATTTGGCACAAATGTTGACAGTATTTTGCAGCACTATAACAATATTTGAATTTTACATGAGTATTGAAGCTAAAAGGATGAAAGGGAGAGCAAAAAATACGCTAAATATGCTTAAATGCAATTTTAGAGATATTTATTTGGTTATCCAAATAATTTACTTGAATTTGAAAAACTTACAATGTATGAAGAAACTAATGCTTTCAGTTGGAAATCAATTAGCATATTTTTAAACATGTCTGGCATGGCATCAAAAAAAAAAAAAGAAAAAGAAAACACAGCTGCTATCTGCATTCTGCGAGTTTACAATGTACTCGAAGTAATTCCATAGATGGGAAAAAAATAACAAAACAATTCCAGCTGCAGCTCTTGTCGCGGCAAGAGTTTTGTCTACTCAAGAACCTGTGCATAATTTTTTTGATTGACTAGCGCCCTGGCAGGCGAGCAGAGACTGGAGTCAGCGTCTGTGCCTGGTTGACAACAACAAAATACACATATACATAACATACATATGTATGCATGTATGCTGTATATGTAAAAACATATAAAAATAGCAGCAGGTCTGAAGGTAGAACTCGAAAAATGAAGTTTCCACAGAGGCCCATTAGCATTTCTGCCACATATGGCAGGCAAATGGACGAACCCACAAACCAGAGCCAACACCAATCTCTGAACCAGGCAGACACAACCAAACCAAACAATGCAGGCGAACTGCTACAAAGAGTAAGAAAGAGAGAGAGAGAGAGGGAGAGAGAGATGGAGAGAGCGACAACGGACGTACTACGTTTTTTTATACGACTTTTTCGTAGGCGTAACATGTGTGGCATAAACAAAGCCCAAAAAGCAGATATAAGATACTCAGCAGCTAACAGATACAAGATACAAGATACACTAGCCGATACACATACATATATAGATGCCTGTGTGCGTGTGTGTTTATACAGGAAGGCGTGAATGCGTTGATAGCAACAGTGACTAGTCTATTGCACTTCTCCTACTTCTGTTACTTTTTATGGCCAGGGCATGCAATAAAATTATTTACGATGCCATAGCGCCAAATATGTCAGAAACGATTCTAACGGACAGTGCACAGAACACCCATATCTCCACTCCCCCAAAAAAAAAGAAAACTGCTATACTCTGTAAATTGGCCACAAAAAAAAAAAGGAGAATGAAAAGAAATCCAGTAAAAAGCTTAAACTTTACGAGTATTTTTATATTATTTCTATATCTGAAAATTCCTTATTTAAATTAAAGGCATAAATATTGTGGAAATAACAACTACATATATGTTGCGTGCGAGGGTGGTGTGAACAATTTATGAGCAGCTACAAGTAGATCGCTAGATAAGGTAATAGAAATGAATGCTTATCAGTGAATATATATTATTTCATAGATTGTGAATTCACAAACTGCCCTCGTATAACAATAATAAATTATGATTATATATAAACAACAAAATTTCTTGTATTATAATATATTAACACAAAATCAAGCTATCGATATTTGATCTTCGATTAACAAAGTTGAAATTTTCAGAATTTACCAAACAAAACAAAACACTTATGATAACAAAAAAATAAATAAATAATAAATAAAAAGAAGAACAAAACTTGAGCAGTCGCCTTAATGTAGAGCTACAAAGCACTTATCAAAACAATTCACGGCTAGCTTTGACCCGTGTCCGGCTGTCCGGGTCTTTAAACTGTTGCCGTATTGAAAAAGCTGACAGCTCCACGATATGAAAGCAAAGCAATCGAGTCAGCGACATTTGTGATATTTGAGCGTACAAAGTTCAGGCTGTCAGAGAATCAATATTCGTATTCGAGTTCGAATTTCGGATTCACTCGAGACTCGATACTCGAGAGGCGAGCGGCGAGCGGCGAGCGACGATAGCCGAGACTCGTCCACTTTCCCAAATAGAAAATGCTTTTTGGGCGGCTTTTTCACTTTGATTTCGTTGCGGGAAACCGTCGAGCGATAAGCGAGCGATTTATTTATGATTTCGTACGATTTGTGGTGGCTGCTGCTGCTGCTGCCGCTGCTGCTTTCATAAATTTAAATTTTGTTGCTGGTGTGGCCCTTGTTTCAATTAAGCAATTGTTATAAATTGTTTCGATTTCAGTGTTGGTGCCACTTGATATTGGATTGATATATGAATGTGCCTTATCGATAAGATAGCCAAGAACCAGTTAAATGCTATATATATACTATACTATATATACATACATACATACATATATGTGCATATAGATTAGTTGTGGGCATGCATGCAAATTATTGTTATGAACAATTTGGGCATTAGCCACAGCGCCATAAATTAGAAGCGAGATGCCTCATTGAAATTCCTCGCTGGCCTAGAAGACGCCGACGCCGACGCCGCCTGATGCGACGCAGTTCCAACTTATGAGGCTGAGCAAATGTATATATATATATTTGATTTTTTTTTTTTTTTTTTTTTTTGGTAATTTGTTATGCATTTTGGATTAGCTAAAGTTTATAACTCAGCCAGGGTGTTAAATTATGCACATTTATTTATTTTTCGTTGTGGTCTTTAGCTGATTATAAATATATATAAATCGGTTGTATATAGCTCTTCTAAATAGCTGACTGAAAATTTACGCAACTAATTGATTTTGATATTTATTTAAGAGTTTTGGTTTTTTCTTTTTTGCCTCCGCCTGCTTCTGCAAGCAACAACAACAGCAAAAACAACAGGAATGCCATTAAAAGCCATTAACTGTAAACTTAAACGCATGCCAGAGACAGTCCAGCCAGGGGCGTGCAGCAGAAGGGACGCATAAGGGGTGAGGTGGGGGGGGGGGGGGGGGGAGGTAGGCAGCCGCCGCGTGTTTATCGCTCGGCGGGTCGGGTCGCACGCATGCCAACAAAATAAACCACGCTAGCAAAGCCATTAAATACAAGAATATAATATAAAGCAGGCTCTCCCTCCGTTCCTCGGCAGCGAAATGAGAAAAGCAGGCAAACACAACGCAACAAACAGCGAGACAAACATATAGAAGAAAAATCAATGCCAGAAAGCCACCCACCCAGAAGAAGTGAAGCAGATTTGTAGCTACAGGGCGTATGCGTAATGTAACAGAGCCAGCCAACCATCCATGTGTGTGTGTGCGTGCGTCTATATTTTTACAGAATAGCGGCGACAAATTTATGGCATTGAAATACAAACCAGACATTGAGACGTCGACAAGGAATTTCACCAAAAAAAACCTCCTCAAGAAATTCGCCAAAAACAAAATAAATAGAAATCTAACCAAAGTCAAAGTAAATAAAGCAACGAGCGAAACAAAAAAAAATAAATAAACTATTAAAAAGTTGAATTTATGAGGCAGAAGCTGAGAATAAACAAAATTGCATTTGCGAATGCATGAAAATACAATAGAGCTTCATGTTGCGGCAACATGTTGCGGCTAACGAGCCTAGCAACATTGTTGCGCGGCTCTGTTGTGCATAAAAATAGCCATAAATTAAGTAGAGCACACAAACAATTAATAGCTAAGACCAACAAGAGCAATAAAAAAAAACAGATTAATTGTGGTACAGGCAAAATTCCGTAAGATAAACAAAAAAATATTAATTGGCAAATGGAGCATGCTTGAGGTTAGCTTCAGTCAGACTTCAATTCGAGACTTTACTGTGCTGGTATTTCTAGTAAAGGCTAAAAACAAGCAATTAAGCGTTGCAAAGTAGCTACAGGAGCCAAAGTTTACGCACAACACACACATTGAGCGAGGGATCGGCAAAGGGAGCGAAAGAGAGAGAGAGAGAGAGAGAGAGAGAGAGAGAGAGCTAAACACACACAACATGTGAGAACACCTCAACTCCCCCACTCTTGGCAAACCATTAATTATCCATGTCAGCGACATTTTGTCACATAGACAACAATGAGAGAGCGAGTGAGAGAGAGACAGAGAGAGAAAGACAGATAGAGGAAGAGTGAGATATGTGGAACAGCGTCCATGATGATGACGATGGCGACAACATCCTAGCAACATACACATACACACAAACACACACACACACACGCATACATACATACATACAGATGCACATACACATACACATAGATATGTATGTATTTCACTTAATTTCCACACAGACATTAATTAATACGTGTGCATAGCACAACCGAATGAGAAGTTGGGCGAAATAGGAAGTTGTAGCTGTTGTTCGACAACAAAATGGCACTAAAAATGCTGTTGCTGAGCTATGGGGCGAGGGGGGGGGGGGCGAGGGACAGGAGGGACAGGCGACATACAGGGTACAACATGAGCCATACATAGTCAGCTCGTAACATGCATCATTCATGTGGTCGTTAGTTTGACGCATTCAAATGTCCATAAAAATTGTGTTTATTGAGCGAAAGACACACAGCGAGCGGGATAAGAAGTGAGAGAGAGAGAGAGAGAGAGAGAGAGAGAGAGGGAGAGGGAGAGGGAGAGGGAGATAGGTATATGTAGAAAAACAACAGGGTATTAAAACAAGTTGCGCTCTGTGTCAATGTCAGGCATAAACAGATTCTATGCTGCGTACGTTTAATTGCCACAGGCAACCCGTTCCAACTCGCTCCCCTCTCCCCTCTCTCTCCCTATTTCTCTCTCTGTAATTCCGAATCCCACATCTAATGGCAATATAAACATTTACGATCCCAATATGCGTTTCGGCCACCAAACAAATTAGTCATAAAACGCAGTCGATTATTAAATGCCATAAATGTAAATCATCGTCATCGAGCCGCGCTCTTAAAATGGCAATAAACATTTTCTTTTTATTAATAAAAATATAATAAAAATAATATATACAAAATGAAGGCCATAAAATACCTAATGTCAAAAAAAAAACCAAATTGTTTGTCATCAAATTTGCTTCGTTTTTTTATTTAATAATAATATAATAAAATAAATTTTGACATTTACTGAAATTAGAAGAAATGTGCCATAAATTGCTGTGCTTTGCCATAAAAATGGCAAGTGCTGTGCAAGGATGTGCCCGACTAGCAGATACTCTGCAGAACGGCATTTAGCATCCATTCTTATATCTGCCAAAGCGATTCGCCCTTCTAGAAATTATTGTAAATTGATTTTTTTTTTTTAATGCAAAAAGAATGCCTGACTAAGAAATACCCTACATCATACGAAGAGCTGCTACTCCCGTCATACTAGGCCTACTTTTTCTTCTCCTTCTTCATTTTCATCTTTTCTACTTCTTGTTCTTCTTCCCCACAACCTTTCCCAGTCCTCTTCTGGCACTTCCCTACAATTTGCGGCAAGTTAATTTCTTGTTGTTGCTCTGAATGTTATCACAGATTTTCCGGCAACTGAGTTGTATGACAAAAGGCAATTCGTTTTTAATTGTTTTTTTTTTTTTCATACACATCCAGTGTCAAGTCGTCGTTCCGCCCTTCACAAACGAAAAAGGGTTAAAAAGCAAGTCCAACTGTCAAAATAAAATGCTGGCTCATCCAGCAAAATTTCCATATGAAAAATAAATCTGCCAAGAGCCAAGAGACACAGTGAGACAGAAGCAGAAGGGAAGGGCAGTGAGGAGTTGTGTGTGACAAAGAGAGAGCGAAACAGAATGAGAAAGAGAGAGAGAGAGAGAGAGAGAGAGAGAGGGCGCACACCCACATGTAATGCCTTTTTAGCGACACTTGACACTCTTTTGTGTGTGTTTAGTCAGGCCGCGTGCGTCGCACATCCCCGCACCATGGAGTCACCCTAGTGGGCCAGTGCTGCCCTCTCCCTCACCCTCTCGCACCCTGCCCGTTGCAGCTGCATTCGTTGCGTTATTAGCAAAATTTTGCTGCTGCCTTTTGCCAAGACAACAAAACGAGCCAAAGGCAGCAGCAGCAAAGGAAATCGGAAATTTAATTTTATTTTCATGTTGCTTTTTTTTTTGTCGTTGCTGTTGCTGTTGCTGTTGCTATTGCTTGTCCCGTTGCGTCGTCCTGCCCAACCGAAACAAGGAACTCTCAACGCCTGTCACTTTGTCCTTTTTTCTGCGGTGTCATTTAGCTTCCCCCGCCAAAAAAAAAAAAAAAAACAGTTTGTGCAAAAAATTTAATAATAGAAAATACTCTCGGAAAGTGGAACGACAGCAGCAGCTGAAATCAACCCCTCGGCAGCTCCGTAAGGGTAAGAACAAACGAAGAAGGGGAAGAGGCAGCAGAGGCAGCAGAGGCAAAAACATGAATTTGTGTCGCTTTGTTATTTATGTTGCCTTTTGGCGAAGAGACATTGCAAATCGCTCCAAGTTCCATGCTCAACATTATCTGCTGCAAATATAATTTATGCATTCGCCTCATTATATAATTCATCACAACGAAAAGCCGCAAATGCGATCCCCAGAGACAAATATCGTAATCAGCAAAGCCAAAGCTCAATGGAGTTAAAAGGGAGCAACACACTCTAAAGGCAAAGTAAAGTAAAGAGAGAGAGAGAGAGAGAGAGAGAGGGGGGAGGGAGGGAGGGAGGAGGCAAAATCCTTCTGTCCACTTAATTAAAATTTAATTGTAGAAATACAGGCGAAAAAAAAAACAACAACAACAACAATTAGAATAGAAACTTTGAGGCAAAGAGCATTTAATGATAGCCAGCATTGCACTCGCCGTCCGCCAGTGGGCGCTACACAAATACATTCACACACACACAAACTCGCACGCACACAGATTGAATTTGTATGCAGCGCACAAAGCAACAAGAGCAGCGCACAAAAATACAAAAACATCAAAGCGCAAAGGGCTGGCAGAGAGCTCTCCAAACTCGAAACGAAAATCCGCTAGGCGCTGCTGCTGCCTCTGCCTCTGTTGCTGCCTCTGTCAGCTTTGCGCTGCTCTCTAAGTCAAAAGTAGCAAATAGTTGTGTATCCTGGCGCCCTCTGGCGGCAGCGGCAGCGGCAACAAAAATTGCGCATTTAAATGTCAATGATTTTAATGGGCGGACGCGGACACGTAAAAATCTTGAGCCAGTTTTGTTTATTACGTTGACGTTTTACAAAAACCACGCACACACACACACACACACACACAGGAGCAGAACTACTCAAACCATCCAGCCATCCGGGCAACTCCCCACAGGACACGTTGCGGGACACACAGCTGTGGCTCAGTTGCTGCTGTGTTTGTTTCTGCTGCGTTTGTAAGGTCATGGAACTTGTCTGCATTGACTTTGTGGCTGCACCGACAGGGGGCGCCAGTGTGCAGGGGCAGGGGGCGCTCGCTTGACTGGCGGGTAAAGTTTTTCATTTCTCATTTGCGCGCAGGGCGGGCGAATGTAGGAGAGAGCGAGCGAGCGAGTGAGAGAGTGAGAGAGGGAAAGAGGGAAAGAGGGGGAGACGGACCTCGTCAACTGGCAGTCGACAAACTGTTTTCATTTTGCGCCGCTACGCGCTTTTTGATGCCGCCGCCAACAAGTCAAAACAGTTGCTCCCAACCCCTCCCCCGTCGTCCTACCTCTACTATTGTATACTCCCCCGCCCACATCTGAGGCAGCTACACTTTTATTCCTTTGCCTGTGAGTTTTTCAATTGATTTTCGCGGTTTTGCCTGTGCAGCAGCAACAGCAGCAGCCAAGGCCAACTTCAGGTATATATTTTCTTTTCTCTTTTCGTTTTTTTGTACCTGTACTGTTGCACCTGTGCTCTATGAAGCTATGATGCTCCTGTTGCTGCCTCTGCCTCTGCTGCTGCTGCTTCAACGCTTCTTTGTGCGCAGCGATCCATAGAAAAGTTTAAGTGCTCTGTGGCTTGCAAGTTTTTTTTCCGTTTCATTCCGTTCCATCGTTCCCTCACTCACAAGTCTGTTTTTTGATGGCGTATGAAGGCCTTCTCACAAACCTTTTTGATTGATTGCCTCGATTGGTGCAGACGATAAGTTATCGATTAACGCGTGTCTATGAATAGAGTTTTGCCAAACTAAAACTAACTGTAGTTAACTGTTTATGGTGCACTTCTATAAGAATCTCGTCTATTGTAGTAAGAGTTTAATTTAATTTAATTCAATGCTAAATTCAGTTAAATATCTATCGATATATGATAGTTTTCTGATTACATTAAAACCTTGAAAATAAGTGTTATTTAATAATTATAGTTTATTTTAGGCACTGCTACCTATATTTTTTACTTTGCCATGAGGTTCAATTGATCGATAATATATGAAAAATTTTACCATATGACTAAGAATGCTCGATCATGAATCGATTATGCCACGTTTCAATTCATAATTGATCGATAATTATATTTACCGTATAGTGTGAGTTTTAATGTTTTATTTGCTTGCGTTTCGCAACACTGTTATCGCCTCTGCACATGCAATGGGTGTCAACTGTACTTTGTATTTAAAGCAAACATCACTTGCTACCTGTTCGTATGTCTCACAGTCCGTCCGTTCGTCCGTCTGTCCGTCTGTTGTCTCCTGTTTGTTTGTTACTTGTTGTTGTCGCTGACTGCGCCTGCGCCTTGTTTGTTTAATTAAAACAGTCAAGTTGTAGTTGTCGCTTGTCGCTTGTCTGCCGGCCTGGTTGGCTGCCCGGCTACCAACTTTGGTCACAGCTTCCGCCAACGTCTGCATGGCTGATGATGATGATGATGATGATGGCGATGCTGTTGCCCGTTGCCCGTTGGCTCTGGCCTGCTTACTGCATTGAAGCGCAGCCATTCACCAATTTCCAAGCGCTTTGGCACGCACGCACGCACGCATATCAGCCGGCGATCTACACTGGCGATCTCTCCAGCCCGATCTCTCTAGCCCCTCTCTCCCTGTCTCCCTCTCTCCCTTTCTCGCACAAGTTTTGCAGTCAAGTCTTGGGTAAACATGAGTGTGGCTCTAGAGCTTGTGCAAACATTGTTGAGACTTGTTGGCAGCGTGATTTTGTATAAATTCTAGAGTCGACTCCTGCTGCTGCTGCTGCTGCTGCTGCTGCTGTTGTGCTGCATGATTTGCAAAATGAATGCAATACGGGGTGAGCAGAAGTCGCTTGGAAGTCTTTGGGGCTTAGTTTAGCCGTTTGTTGGCAATAATTTGTTACTTGTAACGAGCAGCGGCTCGCTCGCTCGCTTGTTAACAATTAAATAAACAATATGAGTCGCATTTTCAGTCCGACAAAAACAGCAAATCACTAAATAAACATGGCCCGAAACGGACGATGGCCGGACGGACGGACGAACGTGTGGCGATCGGGGCCAAAACAAACAGAAATATATTCAGCTACCACTTTCCATGGACCTCAACTGGACGACTCGAGTCGGACGAGCACTTGAGACATTTTTTTTTTCTGTTTTTGTTTTTCTACTGTTCTCTCTCTCTCTCACACTGCCTCCCTCTCTCTCACTCTCTCTCTTTCTCTATTAAAAGCAATATTTATGCATTTTCTCTTTGGGCTGCGAATGAGGCACGTTTGCTATTATTTCCAGGCCATTTCCCATGAACACACACACACACACACACACACATGGCCAGAGCAGAGCAGAGCCAGGGCGTCTATGGGATGCGAGTGGAGTGCGCGTACTTATTAGTTTGGCTTTTTAGGCTCGTAAGCAATCAGAGGGCGACAGCCATGGAACCAATCCAAATATCTGAGTGTGCTGTGCACACATACATATGTACATACACATGCATGCCACTTGATACTGTAGCAACAACAACAACCAGTCCATAATAAGGGCATGTTGTTGTTCTTTTTAGGCCATCCCAAACAAATGTTTTCATACCTTGCCTAGGCGGGCTATATAAGCGCGTGGGTCTGAACGTGTTTTTCCTTTTACCCATGCTGCACTGCGTTTGTCATTAGACGCGTCGTCCATTTTGGTCACGTATTTAAAAAGGGGGCAAGTACATGCACACATACATGTGTATATATACATAATATATATGTATATGGCTTTCCGTCTATACAAGTCAATAGCTGTTCGTCTATTGCATTGAAATGCTATGCAAGCCAGTCTCAGAAATTATTATTGCACATCCCCAGAAGTAATTGACTATTGGCAACATCGTTATGCAACACTGGCAATGCTAGTATTGCATGCATAACACAAAATCTTTTATCGTATATCGCATATTGCATTATAATGCTTAGCTGTGCATGTATCGATAATTGCACCACATCTCTAGATGCAACGTTTAGCAACACTGGCAAAGCTGATATCGTATGTGTAACTCAATATCGTATATTATTAAAATATAATGCGATTGCAGTCAATAAGAATATCTGGAATATAGCATATCGTATATTGAAATGTATTACATCGTATATCGTAAAATGGAATAAGCCGTAGAATTCAATAAGAATTTCTGATCTCTAAGACTAAGTGATATCTTTTATATCGTATATTGTAATATCGTACATCGTAGCTCTCATCAAATTGCTATGCTTATGACTCTATTTATTATGTATATATTTAACTGAATATCGTATCTTGTTTATCGTATTGAAATTCCGTGCTATGCAAGTGTCAATAAATATTGCACATCTCTAGCTGATGAATGTTATGCAACACCGGCAATGCTGCAATTGTTAGCCGAGCCTTCCTTCGCCCACATCACTTTATCGTATTACAACATTTTGGGGCAACAACAGCAACAATAACAACAACAGCAACAGCTGATGATGCTGTTGATGTACAACACTTGGCATTTTCCCATTTTGGCAGCATTATTTACTTAATTATTTTGAAGTGCTTGGCAAACAGATTTACACGAAAAATGTTTCAGGCAGTGACTACCACACACCGACCCCCCCCCCCCCCCCCCCTCTCCTTCTCTCCCTCACCACCAGCATCGTCTGTGCAACCGAAAAGCACTTGAGCTACGCAACTGACAGGGAGTTTCTCGCTATATTGAAGGGAGTTGTGCGGGATTGGGAGAGGTGGGGGGCTTTCGACATGCAGCACAAATGTTATTAATTAAAATGTCATTCATTTATAAAATAAAACAAAAGGCAACAGGACCTTCCGCATAGTGCTATTCGCAGCTGCCGTTGACAGCTTTTGCTGTGCTGCTGCTGCTGCTCCTCCTCCTCCTGCTGTGCTCCTGCTGCTGTTTAAAGCGGAAACTTTGCTGTTTCGGGCCGAGCAGCGACCACACGCAGCTGCTGCAGGAGCTGCCCGCAAAAGCCACAAATATGTATGTCATTTGACACTTGCTACTTGTAAATGGAATCTCTCTCTGGCTCTGAAGCTAAAGCTGAAGCAGAAGCTGAAGCTGAAGCAGAAGCTGAACTGCTGACTGAAGCAGCTGCTTAAACGCCCTTCACTTTTTGGCTGCCAGTTGACGCCACGCCCAGCTTGTTCGGCTGTCAGTTCAGCTCAGGCACACACGCAGCATCTTTTGTTTGACCACAGAATCGACATCGACAGTGACATCGATATCCATAGCCAGAACTATAACCATAACCATAACCATATCCATATCCATATCCAGAGCTGACACAGTTTACAACATTGTCTCACGTCAGGTGGCAACGCTGGTCACGCAACGCTGCCCCCTTCAAGCTCTCTCTCTCTCTCTGCTTGGGTGTGTGTGTCATCAAGTGAGCAATTGTCTTGAATTAATTTCTGCTTCATCACACACGCACACACACATGCACATGTCCACGCATCGTGTGGCCAGCAACCCTTTACCCCCGGCATTTTCACACCCTTTTTTTGCGCTCCAACTGGTCAGCGCTGAGCAAACACTTTGATCAAGCACATCAGCAGCTTCCAGCTGAGGCTGGCGACCAGCAGACGCCGTCAAATTTAATAAAAATCACTGATTTTGATTGATGCGCCTCTTGGTCAGCAGTAAAACTCTCCAGCCCAACCAGCTAGCCCCTACCCCCCCTGCACCCCCAGCATTGTCCAATTCCCAGTTCCAGTTCAGCGTCAGCGTCAGCAAATATTGGCGGAAGGGTTGACATGTGACATTTGGCTGTCGCCCAAGTGTCGCTCCAATTGAAACAAATGAAGCGCACGCAGAGAACAGGAAAGAGCAGTTGCTGCAACTTGTCGACGCCTCGGCGGCGGCGTTTACAGCTCTGCTGGAAAACTAGATTCCAGTCGAGGTTCAGTTAAATGCTGACGGCGCTTAGGTCTAGAGCTGCACTCATATTCGATTCCTTACTAACTCCTTCTCTCTCTTTCTCTCCTTACAGCTAGGCCACGCCGTTTGTCAAGCGTTGACAATTTGACGCTCTGCACGGAGAATCATCCTTGATAGCACAAAGAACAAAAGCAACAACTCGGCTAGCTCGCAGCGCTTGAGCAAGGATTAAGCGAGCTGGTGTGAGCGAGAGAGTGCGAGAGAGCGCGCAATAGTAGACAGAGCCAAGTACTCTGAGATAGACACAAGCTGAGAGCTACAAGCACAAGCATGCAACACATTATGAATCTGGCAACGCTGCTGCTGGTGGCAGCCGGCCTGCTGCTCGTCCAGGCGGACAGCTCGCAACACATGACGAACAACGGCGGAGGCGGACACATGGGCATGGGCGGCATGGGTGGCATGGGCGGCATGGGCTCACACTCCATGGACGTGAGCCCAGCGCCGGGCTACGGCGTGCCGGCCATACCCAAGGATCCGAATTCGCGCTGCGAACAGATCACGATACCCATGTGCCGGGGCATCGGCTACAATATGACGGCGTTTCCCAACGACATGAATCACGAGACCCAGGACGAGGCGGGCCTGGAGGTGCATCAGTTCTGGCCGCTGGTGGAGATCAAGTGCTCGCCGGACCTCAAGTTCTTCCTGTGCAGCATGTACACGCCCATCTGCCTGGAGGAGTACCACAAGCCGTTGCCCGTCTGCCGCAGCGTCTGCGAGCGTGCGCGCTCCGGCTGTGCGCCCATCATGCAGCAGTACAGCTTCGAGTGGCCCGAGCGGATGGCCTGCGAGAATCTGCCGCTGCATGGCGATCCCGACAATCTGTGCATGGAACAGCCATCGTATACGGAGCCGGGCAGCGGCTCGGGCGGCAGCGGTGGTTCGGGCTCGGCCGGCTCGGGCTCCGGTTCGGGTGGCAAGCGCAAGCAGGGCGGCAGCAGCGGCTCGGGCGGATCGTCGACGACGTCCAACAAGTGCAAGGGCAAGAATTCAAAAAACTGCCAAAATCCCCTAGGAGAAAAGGCAAACGGAAAGGAGTGCACATGCTCGTGCCGTTCGCCGCTGATCGTCCTGGGGAAGGAGCAGCTCATGCAGCAGTCGCCCATGATGCACCATCACTGGTACATGAACCTAACTGTGCAAAGGATCGCCGGCGTACCAAACTGCGCCATTCCATGCAAGGGTCCGTTCTTCACCAACGACGAAAAGGACTTCGCCGGCCTGTGGATCGCCCTGTGGTCGGGTCTATGCTTCTGCAGCACCCTCATGACCCTAACCACATTCATCATCGACACCGAAAGGTTTAAGTACCCCGAACGTCCCATTGTCTTCCTCTCCGCCTGCTACTTCATGGTCGCCGTCGGCTATCTCTCGCGCAACTTCCTCCAGAACGAGGAGATCGCCTGCGACGGGCGACTGCTGCGCGAGAGCTCGACAGGACCGCACTCCTGCACCCTGGTCTTTCTGCTCACCTACTTCTTTGGCATGGCCTCGTCCATCTGGTGGGTCATCCTGAGCTTCACCTGGTTCCTGGCCGCTGGCCTGAAGTGGGGCAACGAGGCGATAACGAAGCACTCGCAGTACTTCCATCTGGCTGCCTGGCTCATACCCACGGTCCAGTCTGTGGCCGTGCTCCTGCTCTCGGCCGTCGATGGGGATCCCATTCTGGGCATTTGCTACGTGGGCAACCTGAATCCGGACCATCTGAAGACATTCGTGCTGGCACCGCTGTTCGTGTATCTCGTCATTGGCACCACCTTCCTCATGGCTGGCTTCGTGTCGCTCTTCCGGATTCGCTCGGTGATCAAGCAGCAGGGCGGCGTTGGCGCTGGCGTCAAGGCTGACAAACTGGAGAAGCTAATGATCCGCATCGGCATCTTCTCGGTGCTGTACACCGTGCCGGCGACGATTGTCATCGGCTGCTACCTGTACGAGGCGGCCTACTTCGAGGACTGGATCAAGGCTCTGGCCTGCCCCTGCGCCCAGGTCAAGGGACCCGGCAAGAAGCCCCTCTACTCTGTGCTCATGCTCAAGTATTTCATGGCTCTGGCGGTGGGCATCACCTCGGGCGTGTGGATCTGGTCGGGCAAGACACTTGAGAGCTGGCGTCGCTTCTGGCGTCGCCTGTTCGGGGCACCGGATCGCACTGGCGCCAACCAGGCACTGATCAAGCAACGGCCACCCATTCCCCATCCGTATGCGGGCTCCGGCATGGGCATGCCCGTTGGCTCGGCGGCTGGCTCGCTGCTGGCCACGCCCTACACACAGGCCGGCGGCGCCTCGGTGGCCTCCACCAGCCACCATCACTTGCACCACCACGTTCTCAAGCAGCCAGCGGCCAGCCATGTATGACATGGAGAGTCGGGAGGAGCTTCAACCATGGGTGGCGGCAGCGTGCTGGGAGGTCACGGCACACTGATGAGCACGGCGGGCATGAGCAATAGTACGGTTGGCGGCGGCGGTATGTCTGGCATGGGAGCTCCTCCTGGCAGCTTGTTACAAGGCAGTGGCGCCAATGGCGGCGCCCCTGGCACTGTCTACGGCAATGTCAATGGTGGCGGTGGTGTGGGTGGCGTTGGTGGTGTTGGCGGTGTTGTGGGCGGCGGTCAGAGCACAGCGCCCGGTTCGGTCATCGATTCACGAGCCGTCTCTGTGGTGGTCACACTGCCCGGCGGACCCGGCTCTCAGCATCCGGGGCAGGCATTGAGCGACTACGGTCCCATATAGTTAATGGTACGCCCGGACACCGCGCACTGGGTCTCAACGAGCAGCTTTAGTCAGCTGTAAGAGTGCAGTTAATTCCCTCTCTCCAAACAACAAATCTCTCTCTCTTCACTCTATCTCTCTGTCTCTGTCTCTGTCTCTGTCTCTCACACCTGTCACTTTCTCGGAGGTTTATTAAGCGATTGCCATATTAATTTTTTGTAGCTGTAGTTTGTTTAGAGAAAGGCGCAAAACAGATTTTAAGCGATTTGCCCAAGATTCTAGTCCGTAAACCTTATAAACACATATACGAGTATATCAGCAGGCGACAAGGGCAAGCAAAGAGAGGCAGCGAGCACAGAGAGGGGAAAACGCTCTCTAGCAAATAATAGTTGAGCGAGATGGGAACGAGCGAGCGAACCAGGCGCGCATTTTGTTGTTCTGAAGCGGCTTTACCTTTTGGTTCTTTCCATTCAATTCTTCAACAAAATAGACTGAGAAATCGATAAACGAAATTGCATTAAACAAACAGAAATCAAGAGAAGGAAACAAAACAAATACAAAGAGAGCAAAAGCGTTTGCCAACACTGCCAAGTCAGAGCCACGAGCCATATTTCGAAATTACAAGTAACTTTTAATCAAACTACCTAAACTATTAACCTTAACCTAATACATAGAGTCACATTTAATACATATATATATATTACGAAGAGACACACACACACACATACACATTTCGAATTCGCTAAGTGCGTTATGTTTTAGGGTTGTCGCTGCATCCACATTGCAGAGAGTGAGCGAGCGAGCGAGCGCACAGTGTTGCAAAACCATTTGTAAATTATTTAAAAACCTAACTTAAGAGCCAGCATTATCCAGCACTAATTTCTTGTAAATATTTTTCAAATTGCGCTTAGTTTGTAAACGACTTTTTTTGTAACTTATCCTAAAAACTAAAAGCTAAAAACTAAATAATAGTAATTTGCATTTTAGCGCTGCATTTAAGCTCAACAAAACAAAACAGAAAAGAAAAGTGAAAAACTGAATTTAATTTTTACACAGAAAATTTAATAGAAAAAAATAAAATAAACTGCATTTAAAGAGCAAAGGAAAATTGTATAAAGTAAAACATTGAGATAAGAGTATTAAATAAATGTAATTTTCGTTTGTAAACGAAATCCAAAAACAAAACAAAAATATTTTTCATGCATTAAAAATCTATTGTATTTTTATTTAATATATTTAATATATATATACGAACAACAATTACAACTGTTGTTGTTGGCATTTCGAAACCAATTTCACATACGAAACAAAACGTAAAAATTATCTATAATTAAATATATATATTATATTATAATATAGCAACTCTATGTGTAATGTTATAGCAACTATAACTATTTCTATAAAATCATCAATAATTAAAAAATACAAAAAAAAAATCAAGAAAAAATAAAAATAAAAAACACTGTAATAAAAATTACTTTAAAAAAATTATACTTTTGAGTTTTTATTTTTTTGGAATTTTATTTTCATTTTTCTGTAAGTAGATTTTTTATTTTCTGTTTCAGCTTGAACTTTTTCTTTTCACATTGAACTTTTGTTGATATTTAGCGTTCATAAGAAAACCCCTCTACACTTATACGTATCATAAAAACGAAGCTCTCCAAGTTAAGCAAACAAAAAAAAAAAAAACAAAAAAAAACAAAAAAAACCAAAACAAATAAGAAAACAAGTAAATATTAATTAGCAAAAATTTCTCTAAATGACGTACAATGTTTAATATACTTACACATATACATATATTGAAAACAAAACAATAACAAAAAAAACAAACAAAAAATACGCGTACTATTCGATGTTGTTAATAAGCTTAATAAACCAAAAAATTTAATATATAAATATATTATATATTACAAAATATTAATAGTAGATTTTAGTTTGGAATGTGGAAAAATTTGAGAGGAAATCTTAGAGTTTCGGCATTTGAGAAATTTAGTTTTGAGCGTAAATAGTTAACGCTTTTATCGTAATAAATTATACTATATATATACACACAAATATATATATATTAAAGGCTAAACAAGTGTAACGAATATACGTAAATGAAATGTAAAAAAAAAAGGAAAAATTGAAAGAAAATGAATACGAATACGAAAACAGATTAAAATTAAAATTAATCCATTTTTACGTTGATTTTTTGTGATTGAAAATTCATTTTCTAAATTGATGAACAAAAATTGATTGCAATTTGCCCATGTATACGATTTTTTAATTTTAACAAGAAATTTAAAATTTAAAATAAACAAAACGAGCAAAAAACCATATTACATAAATGGATTTGGGTTCAGATCGATAGATGTTATAGCGAGCGTGATTGAAGGGATTAGTTACACACAGAAACCAGTAACCAGAAACCAGTAACTTGACGTCAAGTGTAGTTGTGAATTGTATTTTGTGAAATGTAATTTAAAAATAAAGAAAAAGAAAAGAAAAATCATAAATAAAAAAAAAAAAAAGATAAATTATATATACAATGCATATTTATATATAGTATATTAAAATGAAAACGCAATGAAAGGCATTTAATACTTTAAACAATACAAATAATGCAGATATTATTTTATTTACAAGCAACAAAATAATAAACATTTTTAAATCAAAATGCTGTTTGAAAATCATAAAACCAAAAATACGATTTTGATGCACGTCTAAAAAATCTCACTAAAAAAAACACTCAAAACAGAGAGGGGAAAAAAGAAATTCCAAACAATAGACGCAAAATAATATTAAATACATTTGTAATTGACAAAAAAAGGAAAACATTTAAAATAAAATCTAACATAAAACAATTAAGAAACTTCTATTCCGGGTGCCTAGCTTGGTGATATCCTAAACTCCGTGTTTACAAATGCGCAAACAAATTAAAACTTGAAAAAGGAAACACTGCAGCATCAGCGATATTAGTATTGCGCGGGCAATTTCAACTTTCTGCATATCACAGGCTTTTACTCGATAACAAAAAAAGGAATAGTTATCGATTTTTAGAAAAAAGCTCGATCTGCACGCTCAAAACACGGATCTGCTCTCTAGCTCTTAATGCCTCTTTGGAAACGGTATGGTATGAAACGAATAGAAATAGAATAGAAATGTAGACAGACTATGCAGAAGTGTTAGTCCTTAAGAGAACAATAAAGAGAAGAAACTGCTGTCTATGCCACCTAATAATTATAAATATGAAAGTACGTAAGTTATTCAGCATATCAACAATTAGCTTTATCAAGCATAAATACTCTTAAGCAGCTTAATGAGTGTTGCCTGTCTCCCTGTCTAGCTCACAGTCTGTACTCTCCGTTTACCGCTCTGTCTGTCGGCCAAACAAAAGCAAGAGCTCAGAAGAGCTACAAATCATTTCAGTTGTCTATGTGTGTGCAGCAGTATTCATGTGTTATTTATATTTGAGTAAAACGAAGCTCGAAGCTCTCTGCAGCAGCAGAGAGTGTTCCTTTCCCATTGGTCACTTAACGTTCGGCTGTAGCGAGCCCCACAACATTTGAGCGCGACCTAGGCTCTGAGTAAAAGTCGCCCTATATAAAGGGCAACAGCTGCAGCATTTCTTCAGTCGCCTAAGCCTGGTGGGGGTTATTCGTACAGTGCAGTAAAGTGAAGTAAAGTGTCTGCAAATATTTAATGATCGCTCAGCTAAGCATTTAAGATTTGGAGCAGTTCAAGAGGAAGAAGAAGAAAAAGAAGAAGAAGAAGAAGAAGAAAAAGAAGAAGAAGAAGAAGAAGACGAAGACGAAGACGAAGAAGAAATACTTAGACGAAATATTTGGAGAAAATGCTTAGAGGAAATAGAAGAAATTCTTGGAGGAAATAAATTTTTTATAGACAGAGAAGCGGACGGCTAAATCGAGTCTGCCATGCCTCCTTAACAAAACCATTGTACCCTGATTTCTCATTTTCAATGGGTTCGGGGTGTAAAAAAGTTCGATTTTTTCTCTGGTTTGAGGCTTCAATTGTCGCCTAATGTCCGCTGCTCAATGGACTATTAAAGGTGCTAATGGCCATTGGGCCAGTTGGCCATTGACTATTTGGCCAGCTTGGCTCATTTATAAGCAATGCTGAATTACATTTATTTGCTGACGGAACAAACATTAGAAATACGAATTGAATGTTTCGTTGTTCGTTTTTTATGGGTACAATGCTTATCAAACGGTGTGGAACTGTTTATTTCGATTAGTTTAGTGAAAGAGTCGATAGATGTTTATTATATTGATTTTATATAAATATTATAAAGGTAGCATTGGATACGCTCTTCCTTAAAAGGAACAAGCAATATAAATTTATTATCGATTTTTCCAAGACCTTTTCATATTCTTTTTAAAGTCTATATATCATTGTAATATCTCTGGCTTTTCAAAGTCGCAAAACTATAGAAGATATGATATATATGGTATATTATCTAATCACATCCCAGTCTTTGTCATACTCAAGCAAAAGCCCTTTTTAAAATTAAAAAAAAAAAAAATACAATTGAATTCGACATTTAGCTATATTTATTTTTTAGATATTTTACAAGCGTTTCATTGTAATCATAAATAGATTAATATTATATGAATTTCTATATATACTATATAGTATATAATTGCACAATCAAGTGACTCTTACTTTGTACGTAAACTCGTTTTTTTTTTTTTTTTAATGTATTGTTCACATGGAAGATCCTGTTGCATTTCTAATCAAATTCCCATGTTCTAGTATTGGTTCTATGGTTCTTCTGTATTATATCACATACAGATGCTTGGTAGGCTGTGCTTTAATATCTTGCGTATTGTTTAATCAGAAAGTTTATTTTGAACTTAAAGTAATTTGCCAGCTGCACGTCTAGTCAAAATTTGAGTTATATAAAATGAAGCTGACAATTGGACAATTGGAATTTCTGTTGGTACGTACTTTTGGGCTCTTTGTTGAGCACTTAGCTTTGGCGCAAATATATAAAAGTAAAATCGAATTACAACAAGCTAACAACAATTTGAATTAAGCTAAAGACAAACAAACAAACACCTGCAAATTCTATGGCGAATCAAACTATTTCATAATACTCGATAGGCTCGTGTAGCCGCTGTTGCCTTGGGTCGTCTCCTGGCGTCGACTGCAGCACGTGCAGCAGCACAGGTTTCGCACCACATCCACGAAGCTCGTCTGCTCGAAGTCATCCAGATCGTTCATGAAGACACCAGAACTGATATCCTCTGCGGTGCGTGTGCCCACAAATGCCTTGAGATCGGAGACGGGAAACCCATCCTTATAGTACGTCTTAATCGTATCATAAGCGTCCATAATGACAGCGATGAACAGCGATAGCACAACGTAGATGTACAGCGAGATAAAGGAGTACAGGTAAATCTGACAGAACCACCATAGCCAAGTGGCCTTGTTGGAGAGCGTCGCGAACGTAGCGAACATATCGTCGCCATTGATCAGCGCAAAAAGGCACTCAGAGGTTGTGGCCAGCGATCGGAACTTCATATGATATGGACCCAGTATAAGCCAACCGCAGAACACGAAGCCCGCATATATCAGCAATGCGGCGATTAGGAAGCGTAGTATTTTCGGTGCAGCTTTCTTCAGAGTGAGTATTACAACATTGTAGGTCTTGAAGAAGCCCAAATAGCGTAACACACCGAACCACACCAGCATATTGCCAATGCCCAGAAACAGTGAGCAGGTATCCCACTGGTCGACAACCATGTAACGGCCTTCGATTTGTTCTTTTAGCGCCGAGCCAATCATTAGCAAGACATCGTTAAAGATGATCATAATATACCTAAAAGACACAGATAGTTAGTAATAATGTACCATAATATATATATTTATTAATTTATGTCACCAACCAAAAGTTGACAAACTCCAGTCCTCCATCAAAGCTCAGTTCCTTGCCGAAATGAGAGCGGAAGAAGTTTTTGGTGGTGCACTTCAGCAGGTAAGCTCTCCAGAGAGCGCGAGTGCACAGCGCAAAGGAGAGGGCGCAGGTCAAGAGGACGAAGATATTGAGACTGCTTCTCAGTATGGCATCGAATCGTGCCTCCGAAATGAAGTCTGTGTCGCCCTTGCACTTCAGGCGCGTAGCTTCAGCATCGAGCGACAGCAGCATTTGGCCATCGTGGTCCCGATTATTGAACAATATAGCTATGTCGAACCTAAAGCAATCGGGCGCGGACAAGGCCCCCGCGTTGGCCTTAAAATTCACGGTTTTAATATGGAACGATAGCTCCGCTGTAACCAGCGATGCGAAGTTCACCTCCACACCTTGACTTAATAAATATTTCTCGACTCCAATGCTGGATACATTTGGCGGCAGTTTCTCGCACAGCTCATAGATATGTGGATCAAAGATATATGACTCATTGAAACCAAATATTGTGCCCTCTTGATAATTCTGCATGCAGAGCGTCAGCGGTGGCATCGTATTATTAGCGGTGGGATAGAAATAGGGTCCAATGGAACGGCTGACATTGCCATAGCCGTCCAGGGCAAACTGGACCGTGTTAAAGAACTCTGATTTCTCATATAATGCAAATGGTCCCACGGCAGGTGGATAGCTCTCAACTTCACGTGACGAGTCCCAGCCCTTCAGAAACAGGTGCGAGAAGGCAATGCGATTATCCCACGTGTAATTGATGTGATTGTAGCGAGAATGGGCAAACAGGCATAGCTGCATCGTCACCAAAATTATCTTCACGATCTGAAAGCGACAAACAAATAAATTAAATTCGAATTCATTTAAGCGACCAGAAACCGCTAATTGAGCAACAACAGCTTAAGCATATATATAGTATATTGTTATAAATATATTGAGCGAACAACAAAAAAGATGAGAATTGTCTAAAATGCTAAAGCAAACATAAATTTTATATACCTGAAAGATCTTTTTTTTATCCTATTTAGTACACTTAAAATGGTCTATTGTTCTATAAGCATAACAGCTACGAGCGCACTTACATAAATATGTTTGTTTGTTTGCAAAGTAATTAAACAATTGATTAGATTGTTGACGTAAACGAAAAATTTGTGCTAATTATTCGTGGAATCATCTCTGTGGGGAAAAGTGTTTGAATATGAACAGAGTATATACATACAGTATATGAACAGAGTATATGTCTATAGTGATAAAGGCGAACTAAAAATACTCTCTATCTAGCCATACATACATATTCATATTCATATCTAATTAAAATCATTTCTTTTTTATTTTCTATATAGGAATGGCTACGACGCAGACTATTAATCATGACCTTAGAAAAAAGTCCCTAGTCAAAACAATTATTTATCATGTGGCTAAGTAAATGCTTTAAAGTAAGTGTATTACGTGTTTCTTTATTGTTAGAATCAGAGATAAGGCCAGGTAGGGCTGATGTAAGTGTATGGGTGTGCAATCTTCGGCTATTGTTTAAACAAAATAGATAGTTGTAGGTAGCTGCTCAATTTTAAGTGCCTTACAAACGGAATAAATGTTGAGCAATATTTTTGGCGCGGGCGGAAAAATTTCATTGTTTAAAAGATGTGTCACCCACAGACAATTCGGACCCCTTTGCACGGCCATCACGTGAGCAAAGTTCGACCAGATGAGTGGAGCGGAGAGGCAGGTTTATGAGTATACATGTCTGAGCGTTTTTGTTCTTTACCTGCACCACAAATTTGTAGGGAAACTTTCGGCGCGCTTGCCATTTCTCGATGGGATTCATAAAGAAGAACTGCAGCTTGCGTCGCATGCGCTCCTCGTTGTACGAGGCTGCTGAGGATGTGGCCGTTGGAAACTGCGGCTGCTCAACATGACCCTGGGCTGATGCTGGTGCTGCTGAGACACTGGCTGGAACTACGTTTGGCGCCACTGTCACCACAGGCGTTGACTGCTGCTCCATGCGTCGCCGCAAGATCCTGGTGTTCACATAGTCATCATCGCTTTCGCAGCGCGAGTTTTCGCCGCTGCTGGGCGTATGTGGATGGTGTTGTGCAGCTTCGTAGCTGTCCGTACGGCGCTTGACGGCTGGAGCGGCAGCAGCAGCAGCTCCAGCGCCGTAGTTTTGCATTTCAATATATTGCACTGGCTGCGTGTCGAGGTCGCAGGGTGTTGCGTAGTTGCCTCAGTGTAGAGATTTCCTTTTGCTTTAGTTTCTCCAACATGCAAAAGAAATTCCACACACACGCAACAGGCAAACGAAACTTGGGTATATAGAAATGGTTAAATGCGCGACTGCGACGTTATTTAAGCGAATTGATAATAAATACTGCCAAAAATTATAATGTACGTAAATTGCTTTGTTTTCGCCAATGTTGTTATCGTCTCGATAGGCCGATAACTTATATTCGGATTTGCGATACCCTCGTGACAACAAATTAAAACAATACTCACGACATCGAACACTTGCATTTGACCTTAAGTGCATTAAGGGTATTCTTATTAGTGATTTCATATTAACAATGATATAGAATTCCAAAACTAAATAAATAAAACGCATTTAAGCAAATTTTAGGTTGCTCCTTTCTTGAAATTGGTTCTTTTATTGTTTATTTATTTATTTATTTACTCTCATCGATAGGTCGTGAGCACGACGACAAACTACGTTGTAGCACTATCCATAAATTGCGCGCGCGCGTTTAAAATTTGAATAAGAGTGGAGCGATTTTGAAAAGCAGTAGTCAAAATAAAAATAAAAATCGGCTTAGAATACAAAACTTAGCATAAACTAGTAACTAGTCGCCCGTGTTATTTTGACTACTGCTTTTCAAAATCGCTCCACTCTTATTCTTTGATTTCCCATGAAACCGCGTCAACTGTAGCCGATTCTGATGACGGTTACTTACCGTTACTTTTTACTGAAAACTTTTATCATTGATAATATAACACATTTTTGAATGTATGTTTAATGATAAAATCAATGTTTTGAAATAAAAATAAACAAATCAGGCTTTAATCATAAACATGAGATTTATAAAGTTTCAATGACATGATTTATTTTTCTTAAAATACAAATAAATAACCTTACTTTAAAATAAATATTACAGCTAAACAAATAAATAAATCGAATTCATTTAAATTGTACACTTAAGCACATGACCCTTTGCTCTTTATCGACACCTCTGCAATTTATAAAAAATAAAATATGAAATAATTCATTTATTAACGTATAAATATAGAAACACTCACTGATATTTAGACATGTCGAATAACACTCCAATTGAGTTTCTCCCGTATACATATATCCGTCAGAGCCACAAACTATTTCATCATTTTCATCATAGACTTTCGCACAAATTTTCTCACAATGAGCATCATTGTCCTGTTGGCTCTCGGCTGGTGGTTCGGGTGAAAACGCTGTTGGCGCTGGCTTATAGCCGGTGTCCTGTTGGCATAGGAAATTAAAAGAGTTTTAAATTTCAAGAAGGTCGTTGATATGGAGGAGAATATCTATACACATGTGTATATTAATGTATTTAATGTTTAATACATAATCATTCTTGCAATCGCTCCAAAAAAGCTTGAATTATTGAAATTACTTAATTCAAAGTTATTTGGATTGTTTTCTAGTCTCTAGTAAGACGGTGAAAGTATTAGAAAATTTAACTATTCGAAAATGTTGAAATTCGGAAACAAATTAAGGCTGATTTAAATCTTTATGATCGCTACCGCAGTACTTTGATTGATATCAAACATCCGAAGCGGGAAGAAAGTTGTGCGCCGAGACATTTAATGGAGTGCTTGGCATTTGTTAATGATGGAAAGTAGCCATGTTCTTCACAGTCATTAAGATTGTGATCAAATTTTCAGCTGATACAGCCGCAGCCGAACGCTTATTATTATTTCTTTTTCTATTTCTGAGTTATCTAGTTTGAAGAGAAAATACTGAAGAGAGATAAAAATAGTCTCACCTGGTTGACATATTCGGCGCTCTCCTTGGGCTCCTCCTTCACGGGTGGCAAGCTCTCGGGTATGGGCGCCACGCTCACAGCGGGCGTTTGTGGTGGTGGTGCAACTGTGTGGGTCTCGTAGTAATATTTTTGTCCATGTGGCGCATTCGTATAACTAGCCGATCCTCTGATCGCATCATGCTCCGTAAACTCAAATCTCACTGGCTCGGGAGTCACTGTCTTCTGTGCACCATGCCTGACGTGACTGTAGGTCGACGCTGGCGGCAATTGAGTGGTGCGCGGTGTCAACGAAGTGGACAAGATGTGCTTCACGGACTTATTGCCATCCGACTTGACAACAAAGGCATTTTGTCCTGCCTGGTAGCTGCCGCGCACCACAGTCGAACTATGTGGTGCAGGATCCTGCTGATAGAAGAGATCCGCGACTCGCAGAGGCTTGTTATAGCTGGAAGAAGCGCTGCTATCCAGCAGCTGTTGCTGATGTTGTTGCTGCTGTTGCTGTTGTTGTTGCTGCTGTTGTTGCTGTTGCTGCTGTTGTTGCTGCTGCTGTTGAACCAGTCTCTGTTGCTGGTAGTTGATTTGATCACGCTCCAAGTCCAGCTGCTTGTAGTTGGGCTCGCGTCTGGGCAGGAAATAATCATTGGTACTCATGAAATGCAAATAGCTTTCCGCTTCCTTGGACAGCTGCGAAGTCTGCTGATAGTTGTTGGCAAATGGAGCGACATTCTTCACATTGTCTGTGTCTTCATAGACGGCATAGCCGTTGGCAGTTTGTGCCAATTGCTGAGGCTGCTTGGTCGGTGTCTCGGCATAGTTGGCTACATATTTGGTGGCCTCCATTGGTATGGCGTATTGCTTGATTGGTGCATATCCTGGAAACTTCTGCGGCTGCTCCTTGTTCGCATTGTAGTGGGGCGGCGAGGCCTTGAAATTCGGCGTATACTGATTGACATTGTAGTTGAATTGTGGCGCCTCCTTGGGCCGATAGAACTGATTCTTGCCCACATCCAGCACTGGCGCCGCATCCTTGGAGTGGGCAAAGCGATTGCCGCCATTGCCAGCATATGGCCAATTGCCATTGAACTCACGCCGCAGCAGCTGCTGTCCAGCGAGCACTGGCGGTGGCATCGGTGGTCGCCAGGGAGTTGGTGGCCTCAAGTTGTCTCCATTTGGTCGCAGGCGTGGCCCTTGTCCTGGGCCAACACCAACACGGCGATTGGCATGGAAATTGGGTGGGGGCTCCCTCAGGAACTGCATTATGCGCGCAGTGCGAGGCGATGCAGTAGTCGCTGCACTTTCCACTTCCCGCTGCAGGCAGACTGCAGCCAGCAGCAGCAACACACTTAACACATGCATAAGGCCTGGCATTATGTTGCTTCTGCTATTCCTACTCTTCCACATATTTGAGTCTGATCTGTACGAAAACTCGCGTATCGCGTCGCGTTGTGTCTGACTTCTGCGACTGTCGATCAGCATTTAATTCTGCCGTTGGCCGCGCAGCTCTTCGGTTCTTCAACTTTTACTTTACTTTTACTCGAAATAAACAAATTCCGATTTTCTTAAAATTTAACCAACAACAACAACAACAACGACGACGACGACGCACAGCCAAACGCAGACAGAGCTTTGTTGTTGAGCTTCTTTTGTTTCGAACTGGTTGTTTGTTGGATTGATCTCTCCTATTGCGGTATCTGTTGGCAACTGAAGCGCGATCCGCGAAGTGAGGAGCTCAGCACGCTCCGTTGTCTCTGGGTCAAATGCTGCAGATTGGCTTTTCTGCCTCTTCTCCTATTTTTCAGCAGAACACAAAGCGAAGCTTCATCGCGCGTATGCAAGGAAACCGGATTGTTTAGTTTAGTTTTAGTTTAGCTGCGACAGCACCCGAAATAGCATCAATGCATTCAAAAAGCACTGCGTGAGCAGCTTCTTCTAATATATTCGTTTCTCTTTATTCTTTCTTTATGCCAGCGCAGCTATGGACTGCAAAACTTCTGAGGCTCAAACTTAATGCGGCTAAAGCGGGTATTATATTTTCGAATTCCATTGAACCAGGGCTGCCAAATGCAGGTAACTAATTTTATTTTATTTTTACTCCAAATTCGAACTTTATTTAAATTGACCCATAATCAACTATTCATAGGTAAATATCATTTTAAATTAAGCAATTCATTTGATAAATTGATAAAATTATTATTCATTTAAATATTCATATGAATAATGTAAGGTATTCAATGGTCTTTATCATATGTATAATTACCCATCTTCATTTCTGGTTTTAGCTCATCTCTCTGCGAGGCATCTTACATCTGTTTAATGACAAACCAGTTTCAAGGTTTCTCTCACGCGCTGCGTAAACAAGAGCATTACAATACAATATTGTTCCATATATAATTGGATAATTGTTCTAATCAACTCCGTTGATTCACTGGGCATTGTGTATTATTACGTTAAAGTTTTCTCTTTAAGCGAATTGAGTAGCAATTTATTTTTGTTTGTTTGTTTTTTGTTTTTTTCCTTTTTTTTTTTTTCTTTATTTTTATTATTTTTTAAAGCTTGAAAAATAAAGATTTTAATGCCCATGCAGCCCAATTATAAAACTCATGGTTAAAACTTTCACTACGGTATTTCGGTTTTGTTTTTTTCTTCTGAATGATATTGTTATGCAAATCAAGCACAGTTAAACATAGATAACTATTCAAGAAATACTACTGTTATTCTCCAATATACATATGCATTGATGCCATAATTAAGCTGTGACTTTCTGGCATAAAATATTTTTGATGTTTACCCTTTGTTTCATTAAGTAAAATTTCAAAAGTCTAGTTTAAATAAATTTATTGATATGTTTACATAGATAATTTAATATCATATAATATATATAGAATGAATACCAGCCTTATGGCTCCTCCTTTTTTATGTCAGTTTCTTCAGGTATATTATGATTTGCTTCTCTTCTATTTCCAAGCACTATGACTATTTTTGTAGTGCTCAGCAGCGAGCAGTCGGATACGCGATTCTACAAAAAATGTATATCTTTATGAGATAATGAGAAATATTAAAATAAACTTACAGAATGTACTCGATTATAGCGCACATTGCTGCTGCTCAGATTATTATTGTTAGTGCTGCCATTTCGCCGAAAACTCGTTTCATCTCGCATAAAGCTCGATTGATCTCGAGCAAAGCCGCTGTTATAGAAAGCTCCAGCTTTCTTGCCGCACAGAATTTCCTTGAAGGCAATTCGATAGCGCTTGGACATCACATTATACACAATTGGATTGATGGTGCTAATATGATAATTAGAAGAAAGAGTTTAACTAGTAGCAGATCCATTGCGTATATGAGCTTACCATGACACGTAGTAGGCAAAGCCCGCGATCGAAAAGAGCCATTCGTTGACATTTTGAAAGCAGGCAAAGTTCTTGGCGTATAAGAACCATAATCGTTGCAGATGAAAGGGAAACCAACAGACAAAGAATGTGATAACAACGGCGGCTAATAAAAGAAAAGAGCTGTAGCTAATTATATATAATTAAATTGATATATATATAAAGCTTACCCAACATTCGTATAACGGCTCGCTTTTTCTTCTGCGAGCTGCGAGACTCCCGATTCCATGAGCCCTGCTGAACTCCTGCAGGCAAAATTTTAATTCAACAAAATAATTCTAATTTAGTTCATTTCTAACATACCCAATTGGTCAGCGGCTCTGGAGCGTATTTGAGCACCCATGCGACCATACAACACAAAAATGAGTATCATGGGTATAATGAAAAATATTATAAAAGAACCCTCAAACAAAGGATATTTATCAGGAAACTCTGATTCCATGGAGCAAAATGCAGATTCCAGTATTCGAGATCCATCTGTTAGAGTAAGACGAATTTATTAAAAATTTACAATAAATATATGTATATAAAACTTCTGTCATACCGATTGGATAATTCAAGTATTGAATTTCAGTCTTAACACCGAATGGTATTGCAGTGAGGAAGCTAACAATCCAAAGCACTGTAATGATTCGCAGTGCTCGCTGAAAGCCGGACATGGCACACACATGCAGCGGATAGCATATGGCCAGAAATCGTTCCATGGAGAAGGCAACAATTGTGAATACCGAAACGTAGGTGCAGCTGTTATACAACTGTTGCAATTAAATAATTAACTAGATTTTAAGTGCCAATACTTACGCTTCCGAAACAAATGCGCGCAGCTTGCAGAACTGTAAGCCGAATAGAAACGGATATTGATGCCAGTAGAGAAATACTTCCGTTGGCAATCCTAAACATTTGTATAGCTACTTAATTTATATAACTAAAATATAAGAGACTAACCCACCTAAGAGTAAGTAAAGTAAATCGGAAACTGCCAAACTGAATAGATAATAATTTGTTGCCGTATGCATAGCCGCATGCCTAATGATAACCATGCAGACCAAGACGTTGCCCAAGACACCGGTTATGAATATGCCACTAAATATTATGCTGATCTAGAAAATATGTTCTACATTAATGTATAATTTCTTCTAAATTGTCTAAATTGCCTGTCATCTTACCAGCAGCGCCTTATGTAGTGGCAGAGTCTGTGGACCGAGTATAAATTGTGTGAACTCCATTGGAGTGCAATTCAGGTTGGGGCAGCCGTAATCATCTATGTCAGGCAATGCAGCTGCAGTAGCATCCATGGTGCCCAACTGGGTACTCAAATTCACATTCAAACTCGAATTCATATTCATATTCGTAATGAGAATCAGTTTAAGGTATACCGAACCATTTTTCGTGAAGTTCTTTAAAATAAAACAAATCAAATACTTGAAACAAAGTCAAAAAGAGACTGTGTAAGTTAAAAGTATATCCATAAAATGACACAGCTTTTAAGGCTCAGAACAAATTCAGCTCCTGCATAATACATATCCACATCCAGATTTACACTAAATATTTTCAGAAATATTTATATTTGGAGCTTAACACTTTTAATTGTCATTTATTTTAATTTTAACTGCATTAATTAATAATTAAAATTTCTAGACAATTTGCCGTCGAATTTGGGGGCTACTCGCACGTAATATCGCAATTTCTAACTGAATCTCTTAGATGACCGCAGATTACTGTTCACACAAAATCATATTCAGATAAGAATGAACGTTTTGCAAATATGTACTTTTCTTCTTACTATGCGCCAAGGCAGGTAATTAATCTTTCAAAAGTAAACTACGTACCTGCCTACACATTTAAGCACATGGGGCGGAGTAAAGAGAAAGGCGTCTTAATATTAATATTGCAAATTGAGCTAAGAAAATAATTGTTATCTTTTAATACATTTATCTCTGTTTGTATTTGCGTATGATCTTTAACTTACATTCAAAAATACGTTACATATAAGAGCTTTAAAAGTATTCATTGATCCATTGGCGCTTAAAATACGCAAGCACTGAATTGTTTACGCTTCATGTTAAGCTGGCAAATATATATGTAGAAAAGTAAACAATATAATTGATTAGATAAAAATCCATCTTAGCCAAATAGCAGCAAAGAGATAAATTTAATAGCAGCACTTTTAATAATCGCTTCTTAAGTGTACGGCAATGCAGGTAAAAATCTCTGATTTCAATAAAAATGATAACGAATTTTTATTTTTTATTTTTTGTTCAATTTTAATGTTTAAGTTTAATTAAGAAAAATTCATCAGCTAACTGTTAAATGCTAAAATATTATAAAATGATTATGAACCCATTCTTATGAATATAATATTATGACAAAATAATTGTATAAATATTTATAGTTATTTAAATTTTGCATTGTTGATTATTATTTATAAAAATAAAATACAAATCAAAACGGGTTTCTTTACCGATAGCTTCTTTATACTCAAAATGGCAATTTATTTGCGAAGTAACTCCTCTTAATTAATATCGCAATATACAAATATCGATAAGCAGCCCATCCATCATATCAGTTACGCCGTCATATTATGGATAACAAATATCAGTATCGCGCAGTATCGCTCACCACTAACTAGTGCTCCTCTTGTGTAACAAATAGAACAAGAAGTAGTCTTTAAAGTCTTGCAGAAACAAAATAATATAAAAGCCATGCAAATATGCAAGTGTGAATAGTGAGTTGAAGTCAACCGACCACAAGCAATGCAGCTAAAATATTAGCTAATTACAATGGAAATCACTTTGACAAAGAGAAATAAAAATTATCGATAATTGAGATTTTTTGGTGCGGGGACGGCTACATATGTGGCGGTATATTTTGTAAATTTGTTGTGAAATTTAATGAATGTGCTACGTTTTTAATAAATTTCGCTCAACTATTTGACACATATCGGGCAGTGTTACCAAGCGTAATTAATTTTGACCATGGCGCAGACGTATAATCCATAATTTCTATGCAACTGGCTTGGTGGTTTTCCACGTCTATGACATCATAATCTGTGCGAATCAAGTATTTTCTATGTTGTGACAAGTCACAGGATAAATAAGGAAAATTATTAGTGTAAAACGATATTTGTTATTGCAACGACTCAATTTGACATATGTGTGTATATATGTATGCTTGTACGCACGTACTCATGCACTTAAAAATTTATTTGCATGTGTAGGTGAGTACATCAATAAGTACTCACGTATATATGAACGTGTGTGTCACTGAGCGATCGGATAAAAAAGTAAAGAAAAAGAAATAAAAGAAACAGTAGTCAGCTAGCAGTCGGCAGTGAGCAGAAGTAGGCGTAGTTTGGTGCAATTGGGATTTATGACTCATAATTAAGATACACCCTAAGAAACAAAAAACCGACGGCTGTTTTGCAATCAAACAGCACAAAGTACATATGTTCAGACAGTGCCACATACAAACAAACAATACATAGATATGTGCTATGTATTTATATAAATGCATATATATTGTACGTATGTATGCAGATAGATATACATATGTATACCGTTTACATACGTACGTTTGTATGTTATTAGAGCACAGGCGCACTGAAATATCAATAGTAATAAAAAACTCTCTATGCATAACATAACAAAAATGCACGACTAGAATAAACAATGTTCTCTTGCATCGGAATTAAACCTGTAACGAAATATAAATCGATTATTAATCGGCTTTTTCCTATATTCTGATACAGACAAGCAATTAGCCACAATCAATCTATTTTTTCCAATACAAATCAATGTATATCAAAGTTTTGTGTTTTCTTCTGCAGATTCCAGGTGACAATAGGTTGTTGAAAATATTGCAAAATTGGACAAACCCTTTGCGACTTTGTACGACATAGAGAGGTCGTACCCACAAACAGTATTCGGAAGGAAAGCACCATCAGCGAAGATGGTACTACTTCCAGTACCACGCAACCTCAAAGGTAGGCTCCAAACATTGTCATACTTTCCAATCAAGTGCATATTTGATTATTAATAGTTAAAACGAGTAAGGTTAAATTAAAGTTTTAGCAAATTTATATATATTCATTGATTTTTTTTTTTACTTTGCAGAAATAACTCAGATATTTCTGGTGAGGAACAAACTGTGCAAGAAGCTAAAATCCAAAAACCGGGACAGTGTGCTTCTAATAAAACTGCCTCCCCAAGGAAAATCGTCAGTCCGACTTCTAGATTAAGGGGCACTGCACAGAGAAGCAGATATCGTCGAAAGCAAGAGTCGGCTCCTGTACACACTAGCAGCACCAACATTAGCACCAACAGCAACAGCAACGCCAATATTAGCACTCAGCTTCAGTTACATCAAACAGCAGCGCCAGCAGCATTGGAACCGAAATCCGCCTCGCCCGCATCACATAGTAAAACTAACGTTTGGAGCCGTTTACTGCGTCAGTTCTCAGGTAGCACTCTAACTGGAAGATCGGTTGGTAGCAACAATAGCTCAAGGGGACAAATCAACGTTGACGAGGCAACCGATATTAACTCTGATAAGGGTGAGGAGTCCGTGACAGTTAGCGTTCTGGGAGTTTGCCGGGAGGCAAAGGATACTGCCGTTGCGGAACATAATGAGGAAACAATGGATGGTGAATCCCAGCCATCAGATGCAGCCAATAGCCCAAGTTGTCAAAAGGCTCCTGTAGTGTCCGCGGATAACAGCAAAGACAAAGACATGCCAGCCAAGGCTGTTGTGTCCCCGTCCCCCGCTGCTGATGCCAAACCGAAAAAGATGGAAGGCCGTAAATCGTCATCTGACACGGGCATAGAGCCGGGGCTGAAGCATCAGCTGACGGGCAGTGGCCCGCAATCGATGACTGGCCCACTGCCTTTCAAGGCGCCCCACGGCAAAGGTAATAAAACGGGCAAGGGAGCGGACAACTTTGTGCAGACAATACGTTTTGTGCGTAAAAATGTGGAGCAATCCAACAGAAATGCGAATCCGTTACAGTTTGAGGAGCTGGAAACGGAATTCCCTCGTGATTACGATGACAACATTGAGATGTTGTCGCGGGAGGCGGAGCATTTGGAGGAGCAATTCCGTACGCCTACCCGTTCAAATACCACAGATGCGAGTAATCATCAAGTGGCTGGCATTATTGACAACATTATTACCGAGGCGTCCCGCAGCGTGAAAACCGAAAAGACTCAAGTTGAAGTGCCATCGAAACCTGCCAATAAACAGACAGCTGGTGGGAAGCGCGTAGGCTTCCATGTTGAGGAGAAGCGCGATGGCGAGTTGTTGCACGATGAAGCAAAGGTTGAGGACTTGTCCAAGCAGTCGGAACAAGGAGAAGGCATTTCTGGAGACACCACCGTTTCTGGTACAGAAACATCGGTGTCCCAGCAACCATCATCAGCACACGCCGCATCGGCTACCTCATCAGTCACATCTCTGACAAGGGAGCGCAAGAGTGATGAGGATGACGATCCTGTTGCGATGTCGCCATGTGGACGTTTCTTCAAATACGATAAAGAAGTCGGTCGTGGTTCCTTTAAAACTGTCTATCGCGGCCTGGACACTCTAACCGGAGTGCCGGTTGCTTGGTGCGAATTGTTGGTAATTTCATCAATGATATTATGATAAATCAATTTGTTTACGCCCATAGTAGTTGCATTGCTAACGCCTCTTTTATTTCAGGATAAACAAGTGAAGAAAAGTGAACGCACTAGATTCCGGGAAGAAGCGGATATGTTAAAGAAATTGCAGCATCCAAACATTGTGCGATTTTATACATATTGGGAATTTCCAGTTGGTCGGAAGAAAAACATAGTACTAGTCACCGAGCTAATGTTATCTGGTACTTTAAAGTCGTAAGTGGGCTGATGAATCACTTAAGCTATACAACATTATTGATTGAATTTGTTTGAAGGTATTTAAAACGATTCAAAAAAATACACCCAAAGGTATTGAAGTCATGGTGTCGTCAGATCCTAAAAGGTCTCAACTTCCTGCATACTCGTCAATTTCCTATAATTCATCGTGATTTGAAATGTGATAATATTTTTATAACTGGCACCACTGGTAGTGTTAAAATCGGTGACTTGGGACTGGCAACTTTAAAGAATCGGTCCCATGCTAAATCTGTGATTGGTACACCTGAATTTATGGCACCCGAGATGTACGAGGAGCACTATGATGAATCGGTTGATGTCTACGCCTTTGGCATGTGCATGTTGGAGATGGCCATATCCGAATATCCGTACAGCGAATGCAAAGGCCCCGCCCAGATATACAAGAAGGTGATATCCGGTATCAAACCAGCTGCACTCTCGAAAGTCGAAGATCCCAATGTGCGTGACATCATAGAGCGATGCATTGAGCTGAAAAAGGAGGATCGGCCCAGATGCAACGAGCTGCTGGAGTCCGAGTTCTTTGATGAGGATATTGGCATACGTGTGGAGCCCACCGCCTCAGAGCAGTTCCTCTCAGATCCTAGCATAAACATCATTGAGTTTCGTCTGCGATTCATGGATCCAAAGAAGCGTTCTTCTCGACACAAAGAGAACGAAGCCATTCAGTTTGAGTATAACATTCTGCACGATGAGTACGAGCAAATTGCCCAGGACATGATGAAGGAGAACATCATATCGGAAGACGACTCGCGTGCAGTCGCTCGCCTCCTGAAAGTGCAAGTAGTTTCGCTGCTTAAAGAGCGTGCTCAGCGCCAAACACAAATCAAGCTACAGAACGAAAAGTCAAGACTGGAGAAGCTGGCATTGCAAAAGCTCCGCGAAAGCTTGCCAACCAACGTCGAGGAGGAGGACGACGAGGATGATGAGTCTGAGGACGAAGAGGATGGCGTTAAATGGAATCAACGACTCAAGCTCGAAATGCTAAATACAGACTCAGAGACTAGCTTGGTCACCTCCACAAACAGTACCGATCCACAGAATCTACTCACAAGATCGACCACTTCTATTCAAAATGGCGGAAATCAAATACAGCAACAGCAACAGCAGCAGTTGCCACAGTCAATGCCAGGGCAACAGAAGGTGATCGCATCTCCAGCCATAGCGCAGGTGCAGCAACACTCAACGACAGTTCACTACATACAGAACCCTCAGATGGCTTCATATCAGAATCCGACCAACGCCATGCAGGACATTGCGAACGGCCATGGCCAGGTCATATCACCGACAGGCAATCAACAGCAGCAGCAACAACAACAGCAGCAGCAAGCAGCTCAGCAGCCAGTGGTGCAATTACAAGCCCCACAACAGTCTGCACCGCCAGCACAAATGCTACCACAGCAAGTGCAGGTGCAACCAGTTGCAGTGGCCCACCCACAACAACAACAACAGCCTACTGCTGTTATGCAGCAGCAGCAACAGCAACATCTGACCGAGCAGCAAAAGGTACAGCAAATCCCATTACAGCAACAACTGCAGCAACTTATGCAAAATAATGTGCCAGCAACTGATTTGGTGCAACAGCAGCAACAACAGCAATACTATCAACAGCAGCAGCAGGCACAGGCACAGGCAACCCTTCCAATGCATCAAGTGCAAATTTCACAACAGCAACAGCCATATGCGATGCAACATCCTCAACAACAGCAGCAGCAAATTCAGCAACAGCCAATGCAGCAGCAGATGCAACCACAACCAATTCAGGCGCAACTACCAACATCACAACAGCAAATGCAGCAAGCGATGCCGCAGCAGCATCAAATGCCACAGCAACCCATTCCAACGCAACCAATACAACAGCAACAGCCCATTCAACAACAGCCCATACAACAACAGCAGCCCATCCAGCAGCAACCTATACAGCAACAGCCTATTCAACAACAACCCATACAGCAACAGCCTATTCAACAACAACCCATTCAGCAGCAACCTATGCAGCAACAACCTATGCCACAACAACCTATGCAGCAGCAACCCATTCAACAGCCAACAGCAACACAGCAACAGATTATACAGCAACATCACTTGCAGCAACTGCATCAACAGCAGCAGCAGCAACAACAGCAACAGTTCGTGCAGCAACAACAACAGTTCCTTCCAAATGCATTATCGCAACCTCATCAAATTCCAATTTCGACAATGCAACCAGTTGTTGCTGGTGCTGCTCAAATTATGGGGCAACAGCAGCAGCCAACGGCCATACTAATGCAAGGACAGATGCAAGTGCCGCCAGTCATGCACCAACAGCCTCTTCCGACCTCATTTAATCAGCCACAGACAACTCCGCAACAGCACCAGCAGCAGCCGCAGCAACAGCAGATTGTTCAACCAGTTGTTAATGTTGCTGATGTTCAGCATCAGCAAGCTCAACAACTAGTTGCCCAAATACAGCAGCAGCAGTTCCTACAAAATCAGCAACAACAGCAGCAACAACAGCAGCAGCAACAGCAGGCATTACAACAGCAACAGCAGCCATTGCAGCAACAGCAGCAGCCATTACAACAGCAGCAGGCATTACAGCAGCCATTGCAGCAGCAACAGCAACAGCAACCATTGCAGCAGCAACAGCAACAGCAGCCATTACAACAGCAGATACCTCTAGAACAGCAATTGCAACAGCTGTTGCACAGTCAGCCACAAGCTCAAATAGTACATCAACCAGCACCAGCACAGCAACAGCCACAGCAGCAACAACAACAACCGCAGCCTGAACAACAACCACAGCAGCAGCAGCTAGCAAGTAAACCGATTACCCAGCAACCAGCACCTGCTGCACAGGAGCTGACACAGGTTGCTGCACCAACAAACTTTGATGCTGCAACAGCAAATGCGGAGCCTCAGCAAGCGGCAACAACTGCTGCAGATGCCGACAAGCAACAAAAGCAGCAGCAGCAGGCGGCCGCTGGAGCACGTGTGCAAAAGCCGCGTCGCTCGAATCGCAGTGGCAACGAACGCATACCAAAGCTAAGTGTGACCAGCGTGGACGAAGGCAGCGTCATCAACTGTCACATGGAGAACAAATTGAAGACTATAACATTCAAATTTGACATAGGCGATGTCAATCCCGTTGAGATTGCTAACAAACTGGTAAGAAATTATTCAGCAAATTGCGGAGCATTGCATTTAAATACTTTGTCATTCGATATCGCAGATAGCCCAAGACTTACTCTCGAATTGCCAGAGCACCGTATTCGTGGAAATGATAAACGATATTGTGGAGCAGGTTAAACAGAATCCAAATCAAATTCCTATACCAACCACTTATCGCCGCAACATTGAGAAGGTACTTTAACTGACAACTAATCCCAGACATATGCCCATATATTTTCTGTCCCGATTTTAAACATTAAGAGAAAACAAAAGCGTTTCGTCTTGTGTTCGATTTATATGATCTAAACAAAATTTAAAAGTTCCCCATATGAAGCTTTGCGGCCACGGAGTCTCTATTTGGAAAATTGATTTGAATGGAGAGTTACTGCTACAACCACTTAGTTGTTCGTAACAACAATGGAATAACGACTATCCTCTCGATTTGGCTTCGTATTATGAACAGAATGTAGAGCGCGTTATCAAAAGAAACGAAAACTGTTAATGATTAATTTCAAATACGAGAGGACTCTCGAATCGAAACCGAAATCGAAATACATTTTTAACATGATGTTGATTGTATGTTGTAATCTCTACTACTTATAATAAAACAGGTCCGTCACGCGTCTCTAACTCGACAGCGTTCCACATTTAGAACACATCAAAGACATAGATCTGTAAGTGTTAAGTGCACTGTTAAGGGCTTATATTAATATATATGTATGTAATCTTATATGTGTATATCCATATATATTTATGTACATATATACTTAGTTAAAAATAGGATTTATGATTTATCACAATTCAAACCACAATATGTTCGAGTATTTTACTATTGTTTAATGCTGTTATTTAAGTAAACTATTTTGTTTTAATATTTATTACAAAAATAAGCACGCAACAACAAAATATGTCGAAAAATTCTTGAAAAAATATTTCTGAAATTATGTACGAAATTAATAACATGTATTTATAATTTTTTATTTTATGGAAAATCCAATTTACGATAGGAAATTTAACTGTATAATTAAAAAAAAAAAAAAAACCCTTGGTCAATTGTATTTTTATCAGGACGAAATTTTCATGCTCCCCGTTTCTGAAATGTCTTTTTTGGTTTTATACAAATTTTTAATGCTTACGCGAAATATACACGAATTTAGTTATAAATCAATATTTATATTTATAAATAAATAATTCATGCTTAACTTCGGCTTGTCGAAGTTTTAATATCCTTGCAGAAAGATGTTCTCTTAGTTACAGTACCAATCCAGTAATTATTCCGTTTCCGTTAATATATTTGTATAAAATATTTGCATTAGTATATGATTAAATATAGTGAAATCTTCTGCATGGATATACATATAGGAAATTAGCTGAATAGCTGATTAGCTTAATTACTGTCAATGGCTTAAATGCATATAAATATATATGTATATATATTATTCAACGAAACAATTATTTTAGCGGGATGAAACCGCGAGCGACATCACAAAGATGTTCGAGCCATCGACCCAAAATGCGGATGTTACGCCCAGTGGAGCTGCCGAAGGATCAAATATGGAACAATCTGGAGCTGGTGAGGCGAGACCACGTGAAGCTTCTGGCCAAAGTAATATGGAAGTGCCAGCAAATGCAGCCACGCCACCAACAACTACATCGACCATGTCCTCCTCCTCGACTGCTTCGCGCGATGCGGGGAACAATAGCAATGATGTGACAATTGGCTCCGGTTCCGTCTCACGCAAGACCAGCACCGCCTCGGAGTACACATCGCTGTCTATCGACTACATGCCGGACAATGCCATTACGCCAACAGGCAACGAGCCATTTCAGCCACTGGATGGTGGGCTGGATAAGCCGAATTCTGAGCAGAAGGCACGCAGCCTGGCCATAAGCCGTGTCCAAATGCTGTTGGAGTCAACGAGGAGTGAGGCGAAGCCGAGAAGCTTGAATTTGCCATTGAATCGTCAGTTGAAGATTGTGGAAGATTTGAAGCACACCCGCAGCCTGGATGACCTAAGCGAAGTGAACATCACATTCGAGATGCCGCCCAGCAAGGCGGCCAAGCAGGCCAACGAGCTGAATGTAGCCAATTCGGACAAGTCCAAAGAGAGTGGCGTCCAGCTGGGTGCAGTGCAGCCACCAAGTGCGGCCAACACGCTAGAGCAGCTGAAGATCGAACTCGAGAACATAACACACGCGCATGCCTTCGCCTCCGCCGTGGTGGCCTCCATCAACAACAGACCCGGCACCTATCAAGCCTCGCCGAACATCGCCTCGATGAAGGCGCTGTCCTCCGCCCAGCAGCAGGCCCAGGCCGAGACAGTGGTTGGTAGTAAAACTCTTGCTATGTGCTTACACGTTAATCGTAGAACTGCGTTATTCCATTTGGTTTATCTTTCTTTTTAATTTTGATATATTTTAATGCAAAACAAATGTGTATATGTATTGTGTAGATTTGCGTATTTGTTGTTCTTTTTCTGCATTATAATATTGCTTTTCGTTTCATTTTTTTCTTTTAATATTAATATTAATATTTGTATTTGTGTAAATCCCATTGTTGAAAATTGTATATAACTTAGCATAAACGCAAATTTAACTAATTTCTGTCAGAAAGCTAAGCAAAACTTAAATGCTTTGCTGATGAAGGGTATATAAAATTGAATTTAAATGTTACAAAATGAAGAATTTTCATTCAGTTTTTAAAACAGAATGTTCTTGGATCCAGAAAGTGTTTAAAGAAAATATTCAGATTCATCTTAAACGAAAAAAAAAAAAAATTCATCCATTTTCTTCAGTGTTGTTCCCCCATATATTTCCTCGCATTTATTTAAAAATATTATTTATTTATACAAAGGAAAGCATTTGAGTCCATTTCATATATGGAGTTTTTAGTCCGCACTGGTTAAGGGTATTCGCTTTGTTATCATATATATTACTTTATAGTACTTACTACATGTTCATCGGTTGAAGTAATATTTGTAGATGTATTTGTTGTTCTTTATGATTTGATTTGTTTATTTATGTACTAACGCTTTTCGTTTTTGGTCAACTTTAACCGACTTTTGTGTGTTGTTGCGCTTGTTCGTACTTGGTTTTGGGCATTTATCATTAATTTGATTTTGATTTGCTTTTATATTTGAATGTGTAGATCAACAAATCAAACAGCGTGGGAGGTGGCAGTTCGGCCGCCTCGTTTGGCCAGAATACACCCACCGCAGCGCTGAACTCGGCTCGTGGCTCGTCCGTGTACAACTCTCGTCGCACGTCCATCGACAACAGCATGGGCTCTGATATGCAGCTGCCGGCACCGAACCTCAATGTTAACCATGAAGTTGCTGCTGCAACTGGCACTGAGAGCACAGCGAACGCTGAAAACGGCAGTGATAAGAAGTTGGCCAAACAGGAGAGTCTGGATAAGCTATCAAATACACTGACCGCGACCAACGATACGAGAAATCCAAGTAATGGAGCTCTCAATCAGAGCTCCATAGCGGATCTAGAGAAAAAATTGGCAGCATTACGCAATGCAGACAACACAGAGGAGGTAGAGGATATCAATTTATATATGTATATGTTTATTTATTCATTGAATGTGTTTATATGTTGCAGTCTAATGCTGCACCAGCTGTGCCAGCCGCCAAGCCCGCAGAGGAACCTGTGGCTAGTGTGAACGCACGCAAGATATCCCGCTTTAGCGTTAGTCGCGTGCAGGAGCAAAAGACTTCGACAGAGGCAACGGAAGCTCTGCAGCATCAGCTGAAGATTGATCTGCAGGTCGCGGGCCTAGCTGCTGGCCAGGGTCACAACTATAACGCCAGTAACTCTGTGCAAAATGGCACCGCTGTCAATACGCCTACTGAGCTTATTAGTTCGCCTATTCAGAACGTTCCGATGGCCATAAATGGCATTCAGTTAATATATCAACAGCAGAACGCACCGGCGGGCGTTGGTGTGGGCGTGTTGGTGCCTCAAGGAGGTCAAGTTGCTGCTGCGGCACAGTCAACAAATCTGCAAATGCAACAGCAACAGCAACAACAACAGCAGCAACAACACATGTATTCAAATGTGCCACAGCGTCATCAGCAAATGCCGCAAATGGTGAACGCTGTGCAGCAGCAACAACAAATTCCACTGCAGCAACTGCAGCAACAACAACAGCCTCAGCAGCAGGCACAGCAACCAAGTCAGCTTTTGGCACAGCAACAGCAGCAACAGCAACCAATACTACTGCAACAACAACAGCAGCAGGCTGCACAACAGTTCACGTTGCCAACATCACAGCCACAGCAGCAACAGACACATGCAGCACAGCAATTTATGCAGGCGCAAGCCAATCAAATGCATCAGCTGCCGCCGCTGGTAATGACGATGCCAATGCCACAGCATCAGCTGGCAGGGATGCCGGGGGGCTTGCCAAATCAAATGTCTGCCTCGCATCAGCTGCTACAGCAGCAACAGCAACAGCAGCAGACATTGCAAATGCAGTCGCATTTGCAACAGCAGCCGCAGCAAGCTGTTACATCCATTTACAATCAGCAACAGCAGCCAAATTTCCAAGTATCTGCTTCTGGTCAGCTGCTGCAACAGGCGCCGCTGGTAGGCCAGCCACAGCAGACAGCGCAACCAATGCAGCATGTGCTGCAACCGTTATTTAACCCAGCTGTTGCTGAAGGTGAATTTAGTATGAGAGCTTATTTTCTGTATCTCCGGTAATGCAACTTATCTTTTTATTGTATTGCAGTTGCAGAGGAGCCCGTGTCATTGGCCGCCACTCATCCTCACCTGTTGCCGAGCGATATTCAATCTGTAAGGGAATTCATTTGTTGTCGAATCAGCTTAACTACATAGTTTTTATTCCCTACAGGACATCAAACATAATCTAGACTCATTGGTGAATCAGTTGTGCAATACGCGTTTGGGCACAAATCAACATCAGCGACTGTTGCTGCTGCGGCAACGACAGCTGATTGAGGAAGACGAGCTGCGTCTAAAGCACTATGTGGAATACGAAAAGTTTCAAAAGGCACTGCGCCAATGTAAGCAGTAAATTAACAAAAGGAAAATTCATTCAGAATATATGTTTAAATGTAAACTTTTTCTCTCCAGCTCTAAGCACAAACGCTCCAGCAACTACCGCGTATTATTCACCAGCTGCTGCACCGGTTCAAACCAATTTGACAGCGCCAGCAGCAGCGGCACCGCCAACAGCATCGTCAACTACTACACCCGCAAGCTCTTCACAAACATAAATATGTAAATCCATTTTTTGAGTTGCCGTTGCCGTTCCTCGTATTCATGACAAGTCAAACAAAAAAAATTGCTGCCCAATTGTTCGGCAACTGCTCTAAATTCTGGCTTTCTGGATTTCGATTTTTGAAAAAGATGGATCTAGCCTTAGTTATTAAGTGAAAAGTTGTCGAATTATGAGGGGATTGTCTGTAAATATGTAGTCACACAGTTTTGAGTTGATTTGCCATTGTTTCGCTTATTGTTTTACTTTTGTTTTTGATTTTACCCTAGTTCCCATTCTTTATATATGCAATGCTGTTTCCTCTCATTTGTTTTCTTTTTTTGATCAAAATGAAGTTTTGAATTTTATTTAAGCAAATTGTAAATTTGATTAGCGCTAAAGTGTAAATAAATATTTCAATAATATCATATACACTCATACATCAATATACATACTTATTATTATTATATATAAATATTATATATTTTAAACCATTCAGTGATTTATGTTTTGCGTAGTTACTAAATAAATAAACTTTTATTGAACTTAAATTGCGAATTCTGTTCTGCTGTTTATCCAAATGCTTTATTTGTTGAACACGGATAATAAACGTCCTGTCATTGAGGGAACCAAACAATGTCTTCACGATGCCTTATTATTGTCTGGAAATAAAGGGAATGGTCCGAAATCGAAATCCTGTCTTAAAAAACAACAATCTTTCGTCATACACACATGGAAATTATTTATTTGTATATAATAATATAATGCAAACTTAAACAGCTTTTAATAAGACACATTGGTAAACACAATTGAAGGATGGAAACAAATTAATGGAAATCAATAATAACAAAAAAGTTTAAAGGGAATGGCATTCGATACGCATTTTTATGCCTGGACATCCATGGTGTCTTTGATCTCGTTGCCCCATTCACGTGCCATGATCATAATTTCGTTCATCGATAGCTTGGGGCCAATAAGAGGATTCATTTGGGTCAAATAACAGCACAACCAACTGCATAAAAGATAAGAATTATTGGATTATTCATAATGAAAATATACACACACACATGCAAATATATTCACATGTATGTATGTCTAAGAAGTCTCATGGTCAGTGAGTATAAACTTACAAGAGCCAGCAGGTAACGGCAGTTAGCATAATACAGCATTGTGTCACCCTGAAATGAAATATAAATGTATAACATTATTATTTTCGAATTATATATACTTATAATATCCATGTTGTAACTTACCCTCTGTTAGGGCCACGAGCGAAGAAGGGGCATATAATACCAATGAACGCCCAAATGACGGTGATAACAACTGGAGGAACGTAAGCATCAACCATTTTTGTACACTTTTATTAACTTAGTTTTAATACTGCAGGTCTGCCGGGCTCAGCAGGTTTATTAATTGAACGGATAACACAAAATTATTAAAAAGTGATCGCGAAGAAGGCACTTTTTCAATCTTATGAATATCACATGACAGCCATGGGACGAAAACATATGTTACCAGGGCTACCAAAAGTATTTCTAATAAATCTGGTTCATTTTAAAGATAAAGACCATATCGTCAATGTTCTTCAGATGACAGACAATCAAATCAGAATTCAGTAAAAGTTCACATATTTCAAACTGTTGACTAAGAAATATTTTTAAATTATTTTCTTTTTGGCATTTGGCAATGGGAAATAAACAATAAATTTAATGTACTTTTTGTTATTTAGTAACAAAAATATATGAAATATCATAGGTGTCATAAGTTGTCAAATATCGATAATATTCGATTTATTCAAGAAACCAAACAACTCTGTGCAGTCAACTAGGTATTACAGTTCAGTGGCAAAGTGACAAGCAAAAATACAAAATGGTCCTAGAAAGTACTATGATATGGTAAATAAATGTTTTTAAATAAATAAATGGTTGCACTGATTTCAATATAACTTCCTTATCATCTAGTTTCGACAACAGTGATTACCAACGCAACGGTGACTACTTCCCCACCCGTTTAAATGTACAGAAAGACGGCATCAATCTCGTCTGTCTAACCAAGCTGAGATCTAACCCCGAGAACAATGTTGGTCTGATGACCCTTTCAAAGTGCGCAGGGAGTTTCCATATATACATATGTCTTTCTCTGAGTATATTAACATTTTCTTTATATCCAGCACCGTTGAAGTGCTGGCTACACTAACCAGCGATGTGGGTCGTATATTCTCGAAGATGCATTTGATCCAGCCGAAGGGTGAAATAAATCTTTTAACTGGAATTCGCATTGCCCATTTGGTATTGAAGCATCGCCAAGGCAAAAATCATAAAATGCGCATCGTTGTTTTTGTTGGATCGCCAATCAACAACGAAGAAGGAGAACTCGTTAAGCAAGCCAAGCGTCTAAAGAAGGAAAAAGTAAACGTGGATATTGTCAGCTTTGGGGATCATGGAAACAATAATGAAATATTGACGGCTTTTATTAATGCTCTCAACGGCAAAGATGGAACTGGCTCCCATTTAGTTAGCGTGCCTAGAGGCTCAGCACTGTCCGATGCCTTATTGTCATCGCCCATCATACAAGGCGAGGATGGCATGGGTGCAGCTGGATTGGGCGGCGCCGTCTTCGAATTTGGTGTCGATCCCAATGAGGATCCAGAACTGGCTCTCGCTTTGCGCGTCTCCATGGAGGAGCAGCGGCAACGTCAAGAAAGTGAGCAGCGACGTGCTGATAGCGCTGGGGGTGCTGAGGCTGCACCTCCCTCGATTGCAACTAGCGGAGAGAGTGGCACAGAGAGAGGCCCAGCCGTAACTCTTCCCAATTCCAACTCAGAGGAAGCCATGTTACAACGTGCATTGGCTTTGTCCACTGAAACACCAGAGGATAATTTGCCTGACTTCGCCAACATGACCGAAGAAGAGCAAATCGCTTTTGCTATGCAAATGTCCATGCAGGATGCAGCTGATGATACCGTGACCCAGCAAGCCAAACGTCCCAAAACAGAGGATGCCGCTGCCCCTATGGATGTTGATGAGGACTATTCAGAAGTGATTGGGGATCCAGCATTCTTGCAGAGCGTTCTTGAAAATCTCCCTGGAGTTGATCCCCAATCAGAGGCAGTGCGTGACGCTGTTGGCTCTCTCAATAAGGAGAAAGACAAGAAGACCGATGGCAAAGATGAGCAAAAGAAATAAACTACAAGTATATATTTTTAAATTTGCATTAAAAAGAAATCATAAGTGAGCTGATATCTCTTAATATATTATGCAGATTATGTTCATGCTTCTAATAAAATAACACACATATATTATCACAGGGAACATCGTTGTTATAGCCATTTCTACATACACCATTCTACAGCATACCCTCGCTGGCCAATCAAAACAACATTCGGTTTAGCGCTTTTTGTAGTAGGTTTTATATTATACTTTTTCAATCTACATTTATAAGCAACATTAATAGTATTAAAGCGTGCCTGCTGTGCCGGATTTACTTGCCAGCCTTGTAGTCACGGATGTGGTAGAGCACCCAACCGGGAATGAACAAGGAGGCGACGCACATACCACCACCGAGAATCACTTTCTCCTGTAATTGATTAAAATGTTTGCATATTATATTGATTGTAGGACTCCAAAATACTCTCGAATAGGTTTACGTAACCCATCCAAGAACTTTGAATTACTCACCGCTGTGGAGACGTGATTAGTTGGTGGCCCGGAGACGACGGATTGGCAGCGCCTTTGCATGGCTCCACGAATCGCAGGCACCAAAAGTTTAGCAGCACTATTTTGGAACATTTTTGATGTAAAAATTATCTTTTTCCTTCGAAGACGATGCTGGTAATAAGTGCTCGATAGAGATGATAATACTACATCGATAGCAAGTGTATGGACGAGGTTAGTCAAAATCGATAGCTCCAAGAGTGCCCGTACTCAGCGATAATAACATGAAAATACTAGAAGACTCATTTTATAAATTATACCAAATTTATATGACTTTATTTTTAATTGGTAAAAGTAAAAAAAAATGTTATGTCCTTTTTGAGACGGTTTAGCGGTTTATTAATTTTTAATTAACTCAATATTACAAATCATATTAGAGATACTTAATATACATTTTGTAAAACTGTAACGGTTAAAATAAAGATTATTGAATAGAAAGTGGCACTGCTTAGATATATTTGGATAATAATTGATATTTTCATTCACTATTAATTATAAATGTATACTGTTTGGTTTGTGAACAATTTCTTATATTGATTGTTAATATAGCATTCGAATTCCATTGTAAATATGATTAATCGCATTGTTTTAAACAGATGAGATAATTTCCTAATTGTTCAGATGAGATAGTTTAAGTAATTGATATTTTAAACTCATCCATATAAATAACAGTAGGTTCATATATATTCGTTCTGATGCAACATAATTAGTTGACTTAAATATTCGAATTACTGCAACGATAACCTTTAGTCTTTAAATATAATTAAATATTATTTGATTACATTCTACTCTTTCACATCAATACACATTGGACATAAGTTGCATTCACTTTATAGTTTATCATTTAGCATTCTCACTTAACAGTTAGTTCAATAGTTAAGGCCAAATACTTTGGAGCCAGTTATTGGTTACATATTTTTTATTAATACACATATGGTTATTCATATCTACATACATCGACTTTTCTTTATAAGGCTAAGCGCTCCAATTTACACTTTATAGTGTCTGCTGAGTAAGGTCACGTATATAGATCATTGATTTAGATGATTTTTATATATTCATGTTATTTTCTTTTGAATCTTTGTTTAACTTGTTAATTGAAGAAAATAAAACTGTTTTGTTTGAGCTCTATTTGTATGAAGTTAATGTTATTCGGAATGATAAATAATAGTAAACAATAATTTTTTTCTTTTATTAATTTTAGCTTTGGAATATGTCAACTTAATTTGTTGTGTGGCTAATTTTTTTTTTTATGAAATTTGTGTTTATATATATTTATATATATAACAGTTGATAACATAACATAAAATATCTTAAGTATATATGTGGGTTTTTTTCTTTTTGCAAAGATCATTATAATCGAATAAATAAAAATAGAATATAGAATATGTTGAGATTACAAAGAATGTTTGCTGCATTATTCGAATTATATGTAATATAATATATCTAATTAGGTAATAAGTAGTTCTCGTAACAATACAAACAATTGAATCGGTAGACAAAAACAGTATTACATTTCCATTTCATTTCTGTTTTGTTTTCCATATGTTTAAATACGTGTTTTTATGTGCATGAGCATCTGAATATATTCCTGTGTGCGCATCTATCTTATTTTTAAGTAATCTTTAAAGGACAGTAAGTGGAAAACATCATAAAAAACTCGCTTATTTTTTATGTTTACAATTCAGTCTGAAAGGCATAGTTGTGTATACACATTTTTATATCACCTATTTTGAATAATTAACGGTTTAATGTATCCTGTTTTTTGTTTTATTTTTAAAATATTCTTCTTTTTGTATTTTTGCGTTTTTCTTCTTTTTTAATAAGTGATTTACAATATTAATTGCTTAAATTTAGTTTTAACCGCATATTTTGGTTTTGTTTTTCATCTCTTTACAATTTAGTTGTTCTTTGCGTTTTGCGGAAATTTTTCTGTTGATTTCGTTGCATTAAGTTGGGCAAAAAAAAAAATATATATTTATTCCGTATGTAAACAAAAATTTGGTACTTAAATGATCTCTTACTTCTAATTACACATTCGATTTTTTCATGCAGTAATATTTATATATAGATATATACATATATATATTTGTATACATACATATATATAGATATATATATCTATATCAGCATTATATGGTTATGTTACTTTTGCTTCTCTTGTTATCTAACTTTTAGTTATGCATATGTTACTTATAGTTGCTCCGCTAATATATTATTATTTATTGTTCCTCACGAGAGAAAAGTTTATTCTTATTCTTCATCCGTGAAATCAGAGCTTTCGCTAACATCACTTGAATGCAGTTCCATCCAATGATAATCGCGCCGATCTACATATTCCCAGAGATAAATCTACGAGAAACAGGAATTAAGAACAAATGTATACATGTATCTGCATTGTAAAAAAGGAACCATAAACAATATTTAAAAATTATGCAAAAATATATACTTATAATACGTATCTATATATATATATATATATATATATATATATATATATATATATATATATATATATATATATATATATATATATATATATATATATATATGTATAAATATAAATATTAGTTTGATATACTTACATCGAGTAAATCCATTAGTTGATTTTGGCTATGCAATTTACGAGCTCGCTTCGGCAAACCAACATCCACAATATCACCGTTGGCTAGAGCGTGCTTATAGAAACACTTGTTGCCAAAAGGACATTTTCCTTCGCCTTTCTTGAAATATTTGCAATCCTTGGCACCGAGAGCCGCGCGATAATCATTAAGCAGTTTGTCCTTTTCCTCCTTAGTTTCAACCCAATAAGCGCTGGGACAAACAAAGTCAGAACAGACACGACATTCGGGGCAAGCTCTGAAATGTAGAGTGCAATATAAGTATGTTGAAAAAAAAAAAAAAAATCGCTAGCATTTACTATAATCAAATATCTAATCTTACCGCGTAATTTTATGCTCAAATTGTTTCGCTTGTCGCCATGTACGGATGCACTCCAAGCAAAAGATATGATTACAGTTGGGTAGAATACCAAAACGTTTCTCTCGACCAGCCTTTTCCATTATGGTATCAAAGCAGATGCCACACGTCTTATCCTTTGACTGGGCAATCGCAAATGATAATTCCATTGCCTGTTCGTGCTGATGCAAACATTCACGTTTATGTTTCTTGCGTTGAGCTTGGTCCGTGGGATGCAGGCAATATTGGTCGCACATCTCGCATAGTTCCATATGTATGCGATAGGGACAATACTCGCCATAAGGACATGGACTCTCATATGGACAAATCTCCTCCAAAGAGTTCGGCTCACCATGTTTAAAGACAACGTCCATGTCATTCGTGGAAGGACCACCAACAATCTCCGCATATGAGATCCCACTTTGCACAACGGCACTGCTAGTAACCGAAGCCGCAGCTTCGTCTTCAAGATGATTGTCCTTTAGGCATTGGGCTATGAAGCTTTTCTGGCCGGGCACAAAGATCGGCGCATTTGCCCAATTGCGTCGACTGGTGCTAGGGAATACATCAGCATCAGCTTCCACATCCACATCCGCTTCGGCACCGGTGTTTGAATTTGTGTTGCGGGCACGCTGCTCACCTTCAGGTTGGCCTAGCGTTAAATCATGAGAGAAGCGACAAAGGTCACCGAATCGACAAATGCCTCGTAAATAATATCGGCATATCGTTTGGCTTCGTCCAGGTAAATTGTTTAAAACAGGAGCTTCTGCGACGCTGGCGGAACTCATTTTGCGCTTGCAAAAGTTTGTACAGATGATCTGACCAAACTAGACGTTCTGACCTGAAACACTCACAAATTTGATTATATCCTCGATAAACTCGACCTATCGATATACATGGGTACATGTGTGTTCAAGTGTCTACATATGTATGCATATATAGAGCAAACACAATTAAGATGTCGCAATAACTCCTCTTTTTGCGTTTTACGAAACTTGATTTTTAATAGGTACAATATATATATATATATATACATACATACATATATACATACATATGCATATATATATATATATATATATATATAGACAAGGCCCAAGAAATTTTATAAATATTTCAATACACAAACATATGTAAACGTTTTTTCTCTGGATATAAATATGTATATTTATAAATGTATATGTACATATTTAGATACGTATATGTATATGTACGTAAGTGTCTACTTCTGAATAAAAATGCACATGAAACTTTCTGTTCGTTTTCGAATCAAGTACGACTATACTTTGGCAGCCTTGCGTACAACATTTGACTTTTAGCTATTATTGTAACTGTTACTAGGTTGATTAAATAAGAACACTTTATTTTCTTACTTTTTTTTTGTTTTTTGTTGCAAATTGATGCTCACAAAATTTTAACTAAGGATGGGGCTAAAAAAAAGTGGAATATCGACAGAATCTGATAAATTAAATTCGATTGTTTTTTTTTTTTTTTTTTTTGCGATAGCGAGGATGGATGCTTGACAATTTTTCAAAAGTATGTCTGACAATTAAGATAAAATTATTTAGTTTGCTTTTATTGCAGTATGTATATATGTTTTCATTACAATTTACAAAAATTGAGAAAAATATAAATATCGTTGTCAAATGAGGTGCTTATCGATATTTAAGACTATTGTTAACTCCGAACCAGCTGATTGAATTAATTTGTATTTTGTTAACCTGGAGCTACGAAATCTGATAAACAAAGCAAATTTGAATTAAAATGTCTAGTGAAAATAGGAAAAACTATGTTTGCGTCAGCTGTGGCAATCCGGCACGCGAATTGATTAAAAAATACAGTAATACTGTTAAGCCGACCCACTGTGTAAGTACGCTTTGCACTAACAATACGTACATATATTCTAACATATATGAATTTATTAGGATAAATGTAATCAGATAACTGATAAGTACATAGAAGTCGAAGAGTTCATTATCTTGATAGATGCTTTGCTTCTTGTTTCCGCCGCATTTCGACACATGATTTGCAATGGTAACTTTAAGGTAAAGTCGTCAATATTTTAAAGCAATTTAATATAAATTAAATAACTTTTGTAGCTCTATTGGAAGATTTCACTCGTTGTCCTCTTATTGGAGTCATTTGCCTTATGCAGACAGAAGCGGGGAGATGGATCTAACACTGCACTACATGAAAAGGGCTTTTACATGTGCACACTGCAAAACATTGGTGGTAAGATAAACCAATTTTGATATTTACTGAAATATGCTTACATTTATCTACCATTTACAGAATACCTTTTTATAACGCTGCTGCTATTATTTATTACTGCTCTTCTCAATATGCGACAGCTGGCTAAAATTGGATTAGCATCTGTTACATTGATTATTTTAAAAGTAGTAGCCATTTCCAATTTCTCAAAGTTCTTCCTGCTGCCCATATTGGTGTGGCGTAGTAATACAACAGATTTTGGACGGAATCTGCACTATATTTTGGTCACAGGGCATCATCTCTGCTCATTAATAATGGCTTACAATGTAGTGGGTATTAGCAATAGCCATCTTCGATGGCTGACTATATTTTTGGTTATTTGTGCCTTTGCTACTAAAGAGTATGTTCGGTATTTAGCAGCATTTGAGATGGAATTATATTTATTGTAACAATACTAATTATAGACATAACGGTTAGATATTTAAATGACTCAAGTCTGTGTTGCATGAATTAAATATAATCAGTACGTTAAACTATTCAGTATAAATAGTATTTAAAAATTACCACTGGTCTCTCTTGATTAGTTTTATCGATTCTACAGCCCTGGTACTTGCACTAATCGGCCGAGCTCTGTCAATGTCGCATGCAGATTTGATGAGAATTCTAAAATGCTTATTTTGCTTATTTTCATAATGAAAAATTGAAAATAAATCTTGCGAAATCATTACTATTATCATAATATGAATAATTTCAATTTGTTAACAAATATCGCGAAGTAAATCAATATCTACGCATATTTTTAGGCACGTAATGTGTGTTCTAATGATCTAAAAAGAAAGCAAACGTGTTATTTAATAATGTAAGACGCAACACAACAAGTGAGTGCGTGTATTACAAATAAATGTCAAGTATATAAAGAAAAAACAAACAGTAAGTGAAGTGCAGACAGTAAAATAAAATATTGGTAAGTCTATAGAACAAATAAAATGACCCACATACATACAAAAAAATACATGTATATCAATATGTGTACATGGGACATTGCGTGTATTAACATACACATGTAATTTGGGCTACATTGTCGGCGCATGCAAAATAGTATTTTACTTATCGACGTAAATAATTTGTTTGGCACATTAAAAAAAATCTAGTGTACTATCTATGTACGTTGCGTACTTAATAAATGAGAAACTTTGATTTAAAGTTGCATTATATATGAATATGACAGCTCATTTATACTTGCAATGTGACCGGTTAAAAATAGTATTTTTTAAAATAATTTAGATATGTGAGACTTTCTATTTAAATGAAAAAGTATTCTATGCGTTGCAAAATTGAAGCAATTTCGTACAAATTGACTGTGATGCTTCTTAATTTGTGCTACATTTGGAATCAAAACCATTCGCAAAATATATTTTTGATAAAGTTAATTTATTTACATTTAATACTTATTTTTGCGTTTTCAAAATAAAATGCAAACATGCAATGTAGCCTATATGATATGCATTTTTTAAAATATACAATGATGGTATTTTGCTCGTCAGCTGGATTGGTCACACATAAAATATAACCTTAAAAATGGCAAGTGACAAATTTCTTTTTTGTTCATTTTAAGCGACTAAAACGTTATCGACTATAATAAAAGTCTATTGTCGGGAGTGCCTCCTGTAGAAGCACTCTATCCGTTTTTTGCTGTTATGATAAATATTGGATTCAACTTAATGAGGGTCTGACGTTTCTGCTTTCACATATGCAACGATGTAAATATTATAAGCAAAAAGTGAAAATTACAAATCAACAGACCAACCGACCGACGACCGCATTGATACACACATATGTACATAATTGTACATACATTTATTAATATAACTCCGTAAGGCAAAGATCACGTAGAGTGTCAACTCAAATGTCAGCTACATCGGTTGTCTTTGCGAGTTTTGTTGTAAAACTCTGCACAAAGTACTCAAAGTCGCGAAGGACGGAGCTCAACCTTAACAAGTGAATAGAGTGAAATAAACAAAAAATTGTGAATTTGGATAAGTACAGATCGGAACACATTTATATATATATTTATATATATATAAGCAAGCGTGGAAAATGCATTCGTCGTCTGCGGCGTCGAGTGCGCTAGTGGAATATTCCGACGTTAGTTCGGAGGATTTTTCCGATCCTGAAACTGGAGAAATCGACTCGGATGCTGCATTAGCTGGCCGTGGAGCAGCAACATTAAACGCTTCCAATCGAAGACCGGAAAATCAACTAAGAAAACAGAATTGTGATGCCGTTTTGCGCATTACAAAGAACAATGACTTCAGGTAATAATTAATAAGAAAATATGAATTTAATTACAATCTGTTATTTTTTAGGAAAAGACGCAATGACGAGAGTGAGGATATGGGCTCGATTCTTGCAGTTGGTTCAAGATCACGGCAAGTTTCAGTTGTTGCCAGTAGCGGTAGTAGGGTAAGCATCGGCTCTGTCCCCGAGAAACAGAATCATCATCATCGCAGCGAAGTCAGTCTGACGCCAGCCAAGAGCTCAAAGGAGGAACAATGGGATCGGGAGCTCTACATGTCTAGCGATACGATAGACACGGATGAACTGGAGGCGGAAATGAAACGGCAGAAGCGTAAAAAACTGAAGAAGGACAAGCATAAGCACAAATCAAAAAAGAAGTCCAAGAAGCGCAAGAAGAAGCGAGCGAAGTCATACTCAAGCATAGATTCCCTATCGGACAGCAATCTCAATTCGTTGCTGGACAGGCATAGCCGATACACGCCGCCAACGGCACCGAATCGAGTCAAAAGTGCCGAGCGTACAGTTAGCGCATCTGTGCCTTCGTACACGCCTCACAAAGACAGTCAAAGCAGTCCCATATCAGTGGGCACTCCGCCTGCCCGACGTCCCAATAGTAGTAATAATGCCTACTATGGCGAAGTAACCGCTGCTCCAAGTACTCCCTTAGGCAGCAGTCTGCAGGTGACGGTAACGAACAAATCCACAAACAGTCGACATCGATCCCCACAGATACGTTCCGGAGGTGGAGTTGGTGGCAGCAGTAGCAGCCAGCGTTATGCCACTTCTCCGCGCACTCCACCGCAGTTGCTGAGCCACTCGCATCCAGCCACTGGCGGTGGCGCTGGGGTTAGTGGCGGAAGCAGCGCACGTGACTCACGCAGCTCTCGTTATGTACAGAGTCCTTTGAAAGATGATCATAGATCAAGCAATGCGTATGCATCTCGTTATTCAGGTGGATCAGTTGGTGGACAGGTCAGCAGTCTCGACGCGAGAAAGTTGAAACGCATCTCACCAGGTAAGCGAATATAAGTGAAGGGCATGGTAATTTATGGTTTTCTTTTAATCAGAGAGACTACTAACTCTATTGATTTACAGAGCTGGATCGTTATCACCATCAACCAAGCACGCCACCGCATAAGCGACGAAAGTATGGCGATGGACGAGATGTATCTATGTCTTCGTCTATGGTCCCATATGAGCACGGCAGGCACCATGCTGTTAAATATGAACGATACAGCAGAGACCGATATTCGCGGAGGGTGTCCAGGTAAGCAATTGTGTACGCAATCTAATGCAGCATATACTAATCAAGTATTATGATTAGGAGTCCTAGTGTTCACCGCCTGTCACGCAGTCGACTCTCACCTGGCGGAGGAGGCAACGGATCGGGTAATAGTAGCATGTATCGTCAACGAAGTAATAGTCGACATAATCACAGCAAATATGGCGCACCTCATTCGCCTTCGCCACCAATGCCGACGAGGACGTCTTCCAAGAGAGGCTCGGGCAGTGGCATGGGCATCTCCAATGATCGCTACTCCTCGCGCTCTCCACGACAAAGCTCGCGTTATTACGAGTCATCTCCACCGTCACCAGCGGGCGCCTCGGCCTCGACCTCACATCACCATCGACGATCGCCTAGGGGTCATCAGCATCATCGCAACAGCAGTCGCAAACGCTCTCCTAGCTCGGGCAGCAGTCGTAGCTCAGGGTCGTGCTCTCGTTCGCCAGCTTCTCGGGATCTTAAATACAAGCGCGAGAAATATATCAAAAAGATAAGCGAGACTAGTTTGTTTGCTGAGCTGGTTAAGGATCGGCATAAGCGGGAAAAGGCTCTTAAAGAGATCATCGAGCGAAACGAAGAGAACAGCAACAGCAACGGTGCTTTGACTATCAACGAAAATAGTTCCTCGGTAGATGGGAATACGCCCAACGTTGCGGACAACCGATCAGCACCATATATGGCAGTTCAATCCTCCGCTGGTGCAACGCCAAACGGAATTGCTGGAAGCGGTGGCGGTGGTGGTGCTAAGCCTGATTTGGACCTGAACAACATTCCAATGCCAAACAAAGATACAGAGGCATTAAAGTTGAATTCGACTGTTGGTACCGGAGATGTAACAGATGCCTCCCAAGCAATAGCCTCACTGACCTTTAAAATGAATGCCAATCCAAAACCGAAGAGTCTTACGGCCTTACCCATGCCACCTGGCATGACTGTAGCTGATTTAGAGAACGCGCCAACGCCATCTCCTCCAGATGTAGGCAAGCAAGCGACGCCGAAATCAACAAAGAAGTTTTCCCCAGACGACAAAAATCTAAACACCAGCCTTAATGCCAATGTAAATAAAAGCCTTTTGAACCTGCCAATGCCGCCCGTCATACCGGGCAGCGAGGAGTTAAGTGGCGACGATGATGTCATCGACAGTCCCGAGGACTTTGATACACCCAGTGGCAACAGCAACAGCAACAGCTTAAATGTGAGTGCCAATGCAAATACATCACATACTGCCACCCGGCGACGACCAGTGATACTTAATCGGCGCGACTCGCGAAACAATGTCAGGGATTGGGGCGAACGATGTGTGGATGTGTTCGAAGTGATTGCACAGATTGGCGAGGGTACATACGGACAGGTAACATCGAAAAATATTTCTTGAATGCTAGATAAATTAGATCGTATATTGATTTACGTTTCAGGTGTACAAAGCACGCGATCATCATACCAATGATATGGTAGCATTGAAAAAGGTGCGATTGGAACACGAAAAGGAAGGTTTTCCCATAACGGCTGTGCGCGAAATAAAAATATTAAGACAACTTAATCATCGCAACATTGTGAACCTTCATGAAATAGTAACGGACAAACAGGACGCAGTTGAGTTTCGCAAGGACAAGGGTTCATTCTATCTGGTATTTGAGTATATGGACCACGATCTCATGGGCCTTCTAGAATCGGGCATGGTTGACTTTAATGAGGAGAACAATGCAAGCATTATGAAACAGCTTTTGGATGGCCTCAATTACTGTCACAAAAAGAATTTTCTACATCGAGATATCAAGTGTTCCAACATTTTAATGAACAATAAGTATGATTATAAATTCGACTTTTTTAGTCTCTCTATTTAAAATTATAATTGTTCGTATTTTAGGGGTAAAGTCAAGCTGGCAGACTTTGGATTGGCCCGTTTGTACAATGCTGAGGATCGTGAACGTCCGTATACGAACAAAGTAATAACACTCTGGTATCGACCGCCGGAGCTGCTGCTTGGCGAGGAACGTTATGGACCGTCAATAGACGTGTGGTCATGTGGCTGCATATTGGGCGAATTGTTCCTGAAGCGCCCACTATTTCAGGCAAATGCAGAAATGGCTCAACTAGAGACAATATCCAAAATATGTGGTTCACCGGTTCCCGCCGTTTGGCCAAATGTAATTAAGCTGCCACTCTTTCACACGCTTAAACAAAAGAAGACGCATCGTCGACGTTTGCGTGAAGATTTTGAGTTTATGCCAACATCTGCGCTTGATCTGCTTGATAAAATGCTTGACTTAGATCCGGACAAACGCATTACTGCGGAAGATGCACTCAGATCACCTTGGCTGAAGAACATCAATCCCGATGAGTGAGTAATTTGTTATATATTGAGCACAGAATGAAATTATTTCAATTCGTAACTTAACAGAATGCCAACACCACAATTGCCTACATGGCAGGATTGTCATGAGCTTTGGAGCAAGAAGCGGCGTCGCCAGCTTCGCGAACAGCAAGAGTCGCTGCCACCAGGTGTCATTTGCTCAGCTAAGTATCAGCAGCACGGCGCTGCGATGGTAGGGGATGCCTAGCATTTACTCTATGCTTCATACTACAATGAAGAAGAGGAAGACTATAAACAGCGAGAGGAAGTGGAGTGTGCCTGGTGGCAAAGTTAATACCATCTAAAATTATAATCAATTATAAATAGTTGGCAGGGAGACTCGCAGGCAGTTCGGGTTGACATGCTCTACCAAAGCACTCTATTTTTTAAGTCGTCTCTTAAACAAAATAACTAATTTAAGACTATATTTAAATAGTGATGAATTGCTAAAAAAAAAGAAAGAAAAAAAGAAATCAACAACAGAAAACAAAAGAGCATTTCGAATTGACCGGTGTGTAATATTGTAATATATATATATATATACTATATGCAATCAAATAACCCATTGCAAACTAAATTGTTTATAATTTTTCTAATGCTTAGTATAATATCTTAAATACATATTGGCAATAAACAATGAGCATGAGAAATAACACTATCAATCAATGTGTGTGTCAAGGTTTGTTTAGTTCACATTGACTTTTATTCTGTTATAAAATTTGACTATTTAAAAAATATTTTAGTTAACAAACAAATTGAAGAGCAACGCGAAGCTTTGAAGCAGTTAAAGGTTAGCAGTGTACCATTAAAAAAATTGTTATATATATCTATCAATTTATATATATATATATATATACATACATACATAGTATATACATAATTACATAACGCTATAAATAAGTTAGTAATAATAGTATTAATTAGTTTAAACAACATACTCATGTTGTCCATATAAAGCTATAAAAGATTATTTTGTTAGGTATTTAAATAAAATTGTAAAGTTAATGATGAATTTATCAAGTAATTGTGTACGAAAAATAACAACCAACAAAAATCACCCATACAGATATTTTAAAAAGCTTATATTTTTTAATACATAAACAAAGCCGGTTAAGAATAAATATATGTGTATAACATATTAACTATAAAATAAAGAAAATCTGTGTGAGACTGAAGATAATTGATCACAACAAATTTGTGCAATTTGAATTATGAAAATTTGTAAAAATCATAAGGTCGGAATTCCAAACACCACGCACCTTTTTCTCCAAAAAATCCAAATCAAATGGACGAATTTGGTTTCCAAGTCATATTTAAACACAAACACAAATACATTGTTCTGTAAAGCCGTTGATACAATATAAATATACACAAAATGCATTATTTAAAACATTGCGTACGAAATCTATTTAAAATATAATAATTAAAGTTTTGTGTTTGATAAAGGTCGGAATTGAACGGGGGAAAAGTAATACTGTGGATTAAGAAGTACTATTAAATCAGTGCTGGATTTCTGTATTTAAACGGTTAATGGGTCTAAATAAAGTTGCCTAATGTTTAAAAATTATTTATATTTTAAATATTATTTCAAGAGTAATTAAACAAGAGATTTTTATTCATTTTATATAATTTTTATTAAATTTTTAGCTTAACAATATTTGCGATCTCGAAATCCCCTTTTAGCTATAATTTTAGTTATTTTTTTTATATCCGCAGGACTTCATCGTTGAAAAAAGATATTCGATGACAAATGTATAGTATGATCTAAATCTTATTAATATCGATAGCAGGTCAGTATGCCAATTGCAGCGTCTACTGCATAAATATATCTTTGGTATTTCCCAACACTAGCAAATTGGCGTTCTTCTTTTCAAATGTGTTTGGCTTGTTTTTGTTTATTTATGAGAATAAGAATAAAAAGTGAATGTAAATCAAAGTAAACTATGCTGCCATATCGAAATTTTGGAGAAACCATCGATGTAATTTAATGAACACATACAATTTGATGGTGCATAACGCAATTTTAATAAATATTTGTGTTTATAGGAATATGAAGTACAGCACCTGCTGGGTAAAGGAGGCTTCGCCTGTGTTTACAAGGCAAAATGCCTGCGTACACATCAAAATGTGGCAATTAAAATGGTAAATGCATAATATAAACGTTATGAATAAAAATTTCTATTTATTTGTAATTAAATGTGGACAGATTGACAAGAAGCTCATACAGGGCTCAGGCTTATCGAATCGCGTTAGACAAGAAGTCGATATACATTCCAGGCTGAAGCATCCGTCGGTGTTGCAGCTGTACACATTTTTCCAGGACGCCAACTATGTCTACTTAATCTTAGAACTGGCCGACAATGGTGAACTGCATCGCTACATGAACCAGCAAATGAAGCGTCCCTTCACTGAGGACGAAGCGTCTTCTATACTGCGGCAGGTTGTAGATGGTTTGCTGTACTTGCACTCGCACAACATCATGCATCGGGACATATCACTTTCCAATTTACTGCTCAGCAAGGATATGCACGTAAAAATCGCCGACTTCGGTCTGGCAACCCAATTGAAGAGGCCCGACGAACGACACATGACCATGTGTGGTACTCCTAACTATATTTCCCCGGAAGTTGTGTCACACATGTCCCATGGTTTGCCCGCTGATCTTTGGAGCGTTGGCTGCATGCTTTACACGCTCTTGGTGGGACGTCCGCCATTCGACACAGACGCTGTACAGTCAACACTCAATAAAGTGGTACACTCTGACTATACAATGCCATCGCATTTGTCCTATGAAGCACGCGATTTAATCGACAAGCTATTGAGAAAGAATCCGCATGAACGCATCTCTTTGGAGCAGGTGCTCAGGCATCCATTCATGTTAAAGGCAGGCGGCAGCACAATATCCTACACAACGTCAGGCTCATCAGTAGATTGTTATGGTCAAAGCATTGCCAGCGGTGATAGTGGCATTGTGACATTTGCGAGCAGTGAGTACAACAACGCAACAATTTAAAACCATTTTTAATAAATCTGACTATTCTTAGATGATTCAAAGAACTCTCAACGGCTACGCTCAGTGGAACAGCAATCCATGCCACAAATGCTTCCACAGATTCAGGAGGAGTTTGGCTACTACCAGGAAAATCAAAAACCGAAATATGCAGCCTTTAGGCTAGGGTCGACAGAGGCGGTGGACAACTCGGATATGGACTGGCAGCGAATGGGGCCAAATACACAAAAGGGCAATTTCTTGGTGCACTCAACGCCATCGCTTGCTCCTGCACCTGCATCGGCAGACGTTAAAGCTAATAATGAGCACATATCCGTGCCACCATTAAACACGCTCCGATTGCAGCCAACGCGATATAAGACCAAGAATGCCATCATGAGCATTGTGGCAAATGGCGAAGTAGTCATCGAATTTATAAAATGCAAAAGTAGAATGAATGAAGATCGAATTGTTGATATATGTCGCATTTCCAACGACGGGCGCCGGATAATAATCTATCAACCGGATCCTGGGCGGTAAGAAAGAGTAGAAAAAATGGAGAATCGAGTTTTAATATAATATTTACTCTCAGCGGATTGCCCATTAGAGAGAAGCCTTCGGAGCTTCACGCAAACGGCACGGATAATGCTTACACTTATGATAACTTGCCTAGCAAACATTGGAAGAAATACGTCTATGCAGCGCGGTTCGTGGGCTTGGTAAAGAGTAAAACTCCAAAGGTAACTTATTTTAGCAAATTGGCGAAATGTCATCTAATGGAGAACATGGCCGATTTCGAGATGAGCTTTTATTCTGGCGCAAAGCTGACCAAGTCTCCCAGCGAAGGTATTAAAGTACATGATGCCAACGGTGCATTGCTCTCAGATCACACAAGTGGCGAGGCGAAACGTTTGATTGAGCATAGCAATGAATGCTTTGCCCACTGCCTAAGCATCTGCAATGCACTGGAGCTGGCACAAACGGGTAGCAATACTTGCTTTCCAGTCACGATTGGAAGGCGACCCATTGCAGAAGTGTTGCCCACACAACGCTCGGAAAGTCTGAGGGATACAACCAATTTTATGTACTCTACGCCCAAATCGCAGCAGGTAAATAAATATCAAATTCCAATTAGTCCTTGATTTAATATTATTCTCCGTTTGCAGGGCTCAATCAACTTCTCCATTAGCACCATCTCTTCGATGCGCAGTGATAGTGATTTGATTGGATCTCAGATGTTAGCTGCTCAGCAGAATGTGCCCATTAAGCGATTAAATATCCAAGGCATTGGCACTGCCACTGAGGTAGATTTTGGTTTTTATAATACCTAAAGAAATTTTACTTTAATTTGTATCTCATTTCAGCTGTCCCATGGAGTTGTTCAAGTTCAATTCTATGATGGATCAGTTATTTCCGTTATACCAGAAACTCAGGGTGGAGGCATAACATATACGCAGCCTAATGGGGTATCCACCCACTTCCCCAACCATGACGACCTGCCATTGGCTGTCAGGGAGCGAGTCTCCCAGCTTCCCCAGGTGCAGATGAAGTTGAGGTGTGCTCCTTTACTAAATGGCAAAAAGTTTGACTGCAATGCGATAAACTCAAAGCCGACGACGTCGGCACCTTGGCACAATCGCATGCTAATCTAGATATAATCCCACCGTTAAAAATTTTTTTGTTTAAGAGTAAAAGTAAAATTATTTTCTGTATTTTAAGATAGCTCACATGTTTTGTATGAATATATATTTTATAAATTTTACTATAATAGCAGTTGATATAAATATTTTTATGAAAAATAATATAAATGCTTTGCTATTTTCAACTTCTGTCTGAGACGGAAACTTTTTATGTAAAATACAATAAAAGAAAATTATTTACATACCAATAAAAAAAATATATTGAGCGTGAAATTGTATATTAAAAAAAAAAAAAAACAAATAAATTGAATTTCTTAAATAAAAAGTTGCATGTTGACTAGTTTAAAAACATCGTTTTTAAACTCTTAAATATCGATATACACAAGAAATCGATACGATTTTAACATCACTAGTATTTTTTGTACATACACACAACTTTAGTGTTTTCGACAGTGCTGCACAGTTTGGTTTAAGTTTTGATTTATTTTATTTCTGAGCTTACGAGCTCAGTAATAAATGCGTGAAAAAGTACAAAAGTTAAATAAATAGCTCAAATGATTTACAAAACATAAAGCGCAATACAATCCCACTTATTTATTAGTGATTGGCATATCTCTTATGGCTTAGTTGCTCAGAGTCTGGCCCACAGCTTAAAAACTGGTTTTTGTTGACTTCGTTCGTGCGTACCAACACACCTTAATCCACATTCATTCAGCGAAATACACACATACGCGCCCAAATATATTACGTTTGTACACATGTAAACAAATTAACTGTAAACAACTGAAATTTCAAGCCCGCGCAATATCCTGCCAACAAAGCTGCTTGAATTGCTTTCGATTTAAAACTTTTACTTGATTTAAAGAAACGGATATCTAAAGGAAACAAAATGCGTAAGTTTTACATCAAGATTAAACATTCATGCATGGGCTCAATGACCTAGTTTTTAAGAAGCGATGCAGTTCCATTTGCATGTGATTCTTAAACATGCAAAGCTCGCGCTAAATGCACTTGCATACGGACATATGTATACACATACATACATACCCGCAGCAGACAAATAGGTATACGACTTCTGTTGCTACCCTTCTTTGGAAATAATAAATTGTGTGTTTATTGTCCGATCGGTTACAAATTGTAATTCATAGGATTAGATTGTCAATAGGTTTATATGAATGTTAAATTATTGAACGTATAAGAAAATATGCATATAAAGTTGATTTTGTTAATGTCAAAGAAATGCTGAAATAGAAGTAAAAGCTAATTTTGAGAAAATACCGATAGTATTGAAAGTCTTATGCGGAATCAATGAGCGAGAGTAGTCTGAAGAACTACAGATTTTAAAGAAATATACATACATACATTTCTGTAGAGCCGAAAGGTTTACAGAATTCTTTCCATTATCATTTAAATATAATCAGCTTTTTCAAATCTTTGCCGTTGATTATGTTTTAATGCTTAAATTAACATTCAGTAAATATTAACAATTTACACTAGTTCATTCCAAATTGTTGATCTGAACTTTAGCGCAACTTTAATCCCTTCAATTGGATAAAGAACTGCAAATTTACAATGCAACTTATATATACAAACCAATACATATGTATATGTATGTATGTGCATAGGTATACTTGTGTGTGACTTTCTGTACGTGACCTTTTAATTGACTACAATTGTATAAGAATAACACTGGTAAAATTTCGAATTCGAATGACCATTGTCCGTTAGCAGAGGGTCAACAGTTCTGTCCCTCTGCCCAATATTGAAAGAGAGTAAAACTGATAAGGCGTGTGAGATTAAAAGTTCTTGTTGCTCGTTGTCTCTCTCTCTCTCTCTCTCTCTCTCTCTCTCTCTCTCTCTCTCTCTGTAACTCTTCAAACAAACTGGCTCCAACAGCACCTCAGTGCTAGCGAGCAGCAACAACAATGAACGATAATTTGCTCAACACGAAATCGAAACTCATACTCACATACCGAGCGAGCAGTGAATGGAGTCGAAGTCGAATGTGAAGAGAGCAGAATGGTTGGCTGAGTGACAAGGGCTCACTGGATACACACAAGTAGACTACGCAGGCCGAGAGCGAAGCTTCAGTCTGTTTGTTCTCGGTGACGTCGAAGTGAGCGTGAATCACATTTTGTGTTAAATTAATTAGAAGAAAGAAAAAAGCCATGCAGGGCGAGTTTAAAGATTATTAAAACATTATTCAAGAAATAGAAGAAGAAACCCAAGGTCTGAAAAACCAAATTTAATAAATAATTTGTTGTGAACCATGTCTGGCAAAGGAAATAACAATAATCGCGATCGCATTCGAGATCCACGCGAAGAAATCCTGCTCGAAACGAACTTCGAAGACGACGGTGGGGTACTTACGCGTGCCTATAACAATAATCCCTACCAGAATCGGCGACACAGTGCCTACCAGTCGGATCGCTCCTTGGATAGATACACTGAGCGGGGTGGTGAAGGTAGGGCGATGGCTGATATACGTTCATATATGTATATATTACATGGCACAGAATATGGCTTACGCACTATTTAATTTTTGTCGTTTTTCACCTGCATTTCGTGTGCCTTATCACTGCTCTTATCAGGGCTATAACTATGTTCATATATGAGTGTATGCACATATGCGTACATTCATATGTGTATGTTTACTTCGCACCATTTCGTCACCTTATTACAGTATATTACAAGAAGAAGCGGAAATTATGTTCTTCAGTTCATATTGTGCATAGTTTACTTAGCAGTACCGTTTACCAACACTGAAATTTAGAACTTGCAATGACTTTAATGGTCTAAAAACAAAGCTCAAGTATTTGTAATTATATTCGTTGCTGTTTTCTGTAGTGCTATTTATTGTGAATTAATTCTAATTCTAATTTTAGCGGACTGTTGCCAATCATGTATGGCACGCATACCCTATGCAACGCTAATAGCGACGCTTATGTGTCTGCTGGGCGTTGGCATCTTCTGTGGCACAATGTATCGAGGAGCCTCACTAACAGTCATTATGATGGATCAAGTTTTTCACCTCCGATTAATATGGTAAGCTATTTAATGATGTTTTATACTGTGATAACTGTGGCTTATATTCTACTCATATACTTATATTTCAGGATCGAGGCTGTGCAGATGATATTTGTCATAATTGCTGCTGGCATGGCTGCTCTCGGCTTCATGATATTGTTTGTGGGCTTTCTGGCAACGGGTGCGACACGCTATAAGGTTTACCGCGCGTGGCGATCACGCGTCGGCGGTCGCATCTCCTGTGCAGTGCTCATGGGCATTACGTATCTGCTTAACTTCGTGTGGACGCTCATTTTATGCTTCTTGGTTATAGTGACGTTCATTTACACCATGTTCTGGAATATGTGTGCGAGTGTTGAGCATTCGCTGAGCTGTATTGATTTGACACAATTCCGTAAGACGACAATTCAAAAGAGATTTTGACTAAATTTACTAAAGAATAATAAAATTACTTTACTTGCAGATTTCATGTTTCCGCCAAATACGAAGCTTGAAGACATGAAGGTGTGTGAGAAGTATGAGATCAAAGCGTTTTGCAAAGATGGTGTTGAGAACGCTGAGGTCATGTTCATTTTGGCCACGCTGTCTACACTTTTGGTTATTCTCAGTCTGGTGCACTATTTGATGTGCCTTTCGGCCAATTATGCGCACATTCGTGACCATGAAAAGTTCCAAGAACTGCAGGAGATACAAAATCTCAACGAACTGGAATATAGCGCAACATCGAAGGATCGCTTCTAGGATTTATTTAAAACTATTTGATTCGAGCTTCATCAAAGAGGCACAAAGACACAGAAATGCAACGAAATTCATCTATAGCTTTAGGAGTTTTGTTTTTATTCGAAAATTGATTATTCTGTTTCGTTCTATAAGATATTATTGGTTAATTTATTATTCTATATATTATAATATAAATTTAGGCTAATAACGCCCATCACAGACACAAATTTACACAATTTAAGGACTGTATTTATATATACATCTATATCACATCACAATATATAACTTATATAACTTCTCCGGCCCACCACTGCGAAACATTCCAATAGAAGTTTTAAACTTATCTAATGTTCAAATGTTCTTACTATGAACGATAGAATATTTTTCCGTCCACAAATGTTTATTTTTAATTGGCTAAGCTCACCCTAATTCAAAATCTAAACTTTATGTTATTTAGCTTGATGTTTTCTTACGCCAGTTTGTGTTTTTTTGGTTTAAAATTATATAGCTCACATAAGGTCAATCAAATATATGCAAATGCTTAAGTGCGCATGCTTATTCATATTATATATATAAATTTATATAATTACGCATTAATTATATAATAATATTCATATGTATATAATTACATACAAATAAAATTTTTGTAATAATTTGCCTTTTTACTTCTGCAAAATTTATTAAAATAAATATTGTGGGCCTGGTTTAAAACGTAACGGCAAAACTGCGGTCCGATTACATTTGTTTTTCTATCTATCTATAGATTAGTTAATTACATGTTCATAAAAAATATAGATGAAATTTAACTGCTAGCCATATGGTTAGTGATTTAATGTTAGAGTGTTTATTTTAAATATGTTTCTTTCCATTTTCGATTAATAATATACACCAATAACTTTTCAGAATATTGCGATGAATCGATAGCAATCGATTGCCAGCTAGTTATTTCGTAAGATATTAATAACAAATGCGAATATATTAAAAAATTATACTTTTATTGCGAGAATGTTGCGGAAACTGAATACTCCAACGACTACTTTGGTGGTTAGTATTAGTATTCGAAAAGTCCATTGAAGTGAAGATTAATCTTTGGTTTATTTTGCAGCGAGCAGCATCAACACGCGTCGAAAAATTGGAAGAAATTCGTGAACGGTTATCAAAAGGCCCAAATTTTCAAGATTTTATCCAAAATTCTGATGCTGTTAAAGAGGAATGGGAGAATTACGATGGCAAATTGCGTCGGGAAAAGGGAGAAACCCAACAATTGCGCTTGCCTCCATGGCTAAAGACAACAATCCCAATGGGCAAGAATTATGCTAAGATTAAGTCTCAGCTGAGAGACCTCAAACTGTCCACAGTGTGCGAGGAGGCGCGTTGTCCCAACATCGGTGAATGTTGGGGCGGTGGCGAGCATGGCACACAGACGGCGACAATTATGGTAAGTAAAACCTCTGTGACCTTTGCTGGTAGCTAATAACTGATAGCACATATTTTGTTGATTACAGCTCATGGGCGACACTTGCACACGCGGCTGTCGTTTTTGCTCGGTGAAAACAGCTCGAGCGCCTCCGCCTTTGGATGTGAACGAACCGGTGAACACGGCTAAAGCAATTTCATCCTGGGGCCTGGATTATATAGTGTTGACATCTGTGGATCGCGACGGTAAGGCTAAGTTATTTAAGCAATAAGAGGAATATTTAACTAGTGATTGAAACAACTCGCAGATCTTCCTGATGGTGGCTCCAAACATATTGCAGAGACAGTGCGGGAAATAAAAGCGCGGTAAATAGCAATTAAATGCTCACTTTTAATATTCAAATGAGGAACTTGTTCTCTTACAGCAACTCCAATATATTTGTGGAGTGCTTGGTTCCCGACTTTCGTGGAGATTTAGAGTGTGTGAAGACAATTGCAAGTTGCGGTCTCGATGTATACGCACACAATATTGAAACAGTAGAAAAGCTAACGCCATTTGTGCGTGATCGCCGTGCTCATTATAGGCAAACGCTTCAAGTGCTTCGCGAGGCCAAGAACTTTAATCCGAATCTCATCACCAAGAGTTCAATTATGCTGGGCCTAGGCGAAACAGATGCAGAAGTGGAGCAAACGATGCAAGACTTACGAGAGGTTGGCGTTGAATGCCTGACCCTAGGACAGTACATGCAGCCTACAAAGAGACATCTGAAAGTCATCGAGTATGTTACGCCTGAAAAGTTTAAACATTGGGAACAGCGAGGCAATGAGCTGGGTTTTCTTTATACTGCCAGTGGACCTCTTGTGCGCAGCTCTTACAAGGCTGGCGAGTTCTTTATTACGAGCATCCTAGCAAATCGTAGAAAGTCGGTTTAATTGAATGATACTCAGATTAATTCAAATTTTTGTGTTTGTATATATAAAAATTTGTTAATAGATTGTTAAATATATAGCTTGTTAAAAAGAAATATTCAAATTATAATATTGAATAAAATTGTATATGTATTCATAAATACAATTTTTATTTTTATTCTAGGTCATACCTAGAAATATAAAACAATAAATACACCAAAAATATATAGCTACATATGTATTCCGTTAGTTTAACAGCACCCTTGGCAACTGCCTGCCCGTGACAGAGTTGTCATCATCACATTAAGCAAAGAGACTAGATCAGTCTTGTATTATGTATTATAATTTATTTGTATAAAACCAAATTAAAGTTCCTGACATAGAAAAAAATACTTTGAATGCGACTCAAATTTAATTTAAAATATAGTTTAACAACATTTGTTTCGTAATTGATAGCTTATCATTCCAATAATATTTCAGACAGTATATTAAGAATACTAAATTTTTATTTGACCTCAGATTTTATATGGGCACACTTAAGCTACGTTTTTTTTCGTTTTATCTATTGTGTGACCATTTGTCGTTGTTTTTAGTTGAAAGTGCATAAAAGAAGTTCAGCGTAAATTCATAAGGCAATACATACGTTGTAAAATAACTAATTACTAAACGAAATAAATACTAATGTCTGCACACAGAACGTTGAAAAAGAAATGCAGATATGAAATAAAATAAGCTGTATATGTATGCAGTTTGCTGTATTTATGTGTACGTACATATGCATGCATACATATGTAATCTGAATATGTATGCATGTGTGGCAGTGCGTTTTTGTTTTTACACACTGTGTTGGAGAGTGTGTGCGAGTGAGTGTGTGTGTGTATGTACGACACAAAGAGTAGGAAGTCTACGAATGTTTAACCCATTAATGTTTAACTGTGAATGCAGGAGAAACCAACTGATTAAGTGTAGCTAAAAAGTAAAAATAAATACATACATACATTTATACGAGTGTGTCGTAAATAAATTCAACCAAATATATGTACATAAATACATAATCATATGTATACTACATCAAAGACGACCATGGAAGAGAAACGCAAGTGCGCAAAAGTATTGGTGTTCACCAACAGCAGCTTTGTTTCCACTTTGTTTTTGTTTTGAATGCAATTGTTCCCTTTCTGGCACACTCTTTGGCTATTAGCTCGGTGCTCGGTTCGTTTCTGTCAAAAACCCGATTACGTTCGGGCTTCATTTTGGCTGTGCATACCCGAACCAGTATTATTACAGTAGTAAATGCATTTGAACTCATACATGCAGCAGAAATGCATGGCCCCTATGTATGTATGCATGTATGTATGTGTGTACACCAATTTTCGTACGATTGGGGTACATAATGTGTACATCATTGATGAAGATACATTCACGCACATACATTCGCGTGTGTATACAATAGAAATTTGTTAATGTATATATGCATGGGTGTGCTATTATTTATTAAATATTAAATGTATAAATATTCATATATTTATTTTTAATACTGAAATCTATCGTTGGTTGACAAACGCAGCTGTGAAAGTTATTAGATGCATATGTATTTGTGAATTAAATAAATCAATCGAACTACACTGTTGCCGATCAAATGCAGAGATTAACATCAATTTAATTTGAATAGATTGAAATATGAAAAATATAGATACTATAATCCCTTTTATTGCAAACATGGCAAACAAGAAAGATAAGAAAATCTGGAGTGTGCTGCGTAATAAAATTTATACGCATTTTTTTTTCACAATGGATTCTCAATGATTAGCAAATAATTTCGTGAACTTTTCCGAGTTCTAGAAATTATAAATGTAATTGTATTATATAATATTAATATAATAGATAAACATATGTTCACAATTGCTTCGATTGCAATTACATCGAATTTAATAGTCTTTCTCTTGGCAGTGGATCGGAGCTCACTGTTATCAACGATCCCAAGATCCTCAGTCAGCGTGGCGGGTGATTAACAGATAATAAGTAGGCCGATACGGATTGGACAGTCGACAGGCGAAGTGTGGAAGAGTGGAGTGGTGGCTACTTGTTGCCGTGCGGATCCTAAAAAGTACTCAAAATTGATAGAAAGAACAGAAAGGCTGCTGCAACTGGTGCCTCAGCCGGGGACCAGCCGCCGCGCAAAAAGGGACGTCGCTCAGGTGGATCCAATTCAGTTTCTGTCGTAGACTCGAACGCAGCGTCTACGTCGAGAGCAGCGCTACAGAGCAACAGAAGTGAATCACAGCCACAACAGAGCCGGCAGAGCAAAAGCAATACTGAAGTCAATAGACTGCAATTGAATTCCACAACGTCCCCAACGGACACCTCCAGCACACACAACTGCAACAGCAACAACAATAGCAATACTAACAGTAACAACAGTAGCAGCATAAACGACAACAACGCTTCTGGCATGAACATGCAGAGTACAGCGCCGTTGTCATCCTCCACAGCACAAGGAGTAGCCGGCGGCACCGCAGACAGTGGTTCTAGCACCGCTGTGGAGCAGCCCGCTGGCAGCGACAATGTCACCAACGACACTGGCGCCGGGGGCGACGGGGCAGCCGATGAGGTTGCCCAACCCTCGAGTGGCCATAGCAATAATACGACAAACGGCCATGATGTAAAGCATAATGGCTTCGCAGCAAATAACAATGGCAGCAACAATGTCTGTGCGGTGGACGGTGAGAACAATCGAGAGAATAATAGCAGTGGATACAGTGGCATACATTTGGACAAGTCAAATCAAGAGATAATACGGCTTATTGGCCAATATCTGCAAGACGTCGGCCTTGAGAAGTCGGTGAAGACTTTAATGCAGGAATCCAACTGTTATTTGGAGCACCCGTCGGCCACAAAGTTCAGGGAACATGTTCTTGTTGGTGACTGGAGCAAAGCCGATGCTGATCTTAAGGTAGGATGTTTTAAATAATCCATGTAAGAAGATGTATTGGATCTTTGTACAGATGCGAATGTCTTAGACCTCTGGATTACTTATACTAAATATTCGCTCATGTCTAATCATCTTTTCTTTTGTTAAGCTGGCCTTCAAGAATTCCCTATGATCTTATTTGCAGGACTTGGAGCCATTGATCGATAATGGAAAATCATCAACGATAATAACGGAGATGAAATTTATATTGCTAGAGCAAAAGTACTTGGAGCATTTGGATGATGGCAATCCGTTGGATGCATTGCACGTGCTGCGCAGCGAACTGACGCCGTTGCAGCACAACATTTCGCGTGTTCATCAATTATCCTCTTATATGATGTGTGCGTCCAATCACGACCTCTACCAGCGCGCCAAATGGGAGGGCAAAGGCATAACATCGCGTGCCCTTGTGATGGAACGTCTGCAGACATTTATGCCGCCATCGGTGATGATGTCGCCGCGTCGCCTGCGCACTCTGCTTCAGCAGGCGGTGGAGCTGCAGAGCCAAGACTGCCCCTTTCACGATATGGCTTGGGAGACAAATCTGCAGACGGTGTCGCTGTTGACGGATCATTGTTGCTCCACAGATGGCTTTCCCATGCAAACAATACAAGTGCTGAGCGATCATTGTGACGAGGTCTGGTTCTGTAAGTTCTCGCCCGATGGCCTCAAGCTGGCTACCGGCAGCAAAGATTCCACTGTGATCATCTGGGATGTAGATCCATACAAACTGACGCTTAAAAATCGTCGTGTGCTCGACGGTCAGGCGCAGTTGAACGTTAGCTTCGTCAGCTGGAGTCCGGACTCAAAGCTTATTCTAGTGGGCGGTACCGAGGACTCGCACGAGCTCTTTATCTGGAATGTGGACGATGGCAAGCTGGTTGTCAAGTTCTCGCAATCCCTCGATGATAGCCTGGCCTGTGGCACATTCAGCCGTGATGGCAATCATTTTGTCTGCGGTGGCCAGAAGGGTCAGCTATATCTGTGCGATCTGAACGGCACTTTGATAGACTCCTGGGAGGGTGTTCGTGTGAATAGCGTCGCCTTTCGAGCAGACAACAAAACCATATTGGCGGCCGATAATCATTATCGTATAAGAGGGTGAGTATCAACATATCTAACCTCATCCTGGTTAGTAATATTACAATTACATTGCAGCTACAATTTCGATAACCCACGCTCGGACTTTGATATACTGCGAGAACCACATCCAATTATGACATTTAGCATCAATTCGGCCGATCGTTTGGCCTTGTTGAACGTGTCCAATCAGGGCCTGCATCTATGGGATATCGAGGATAAGTGTCTGGTGCGTCGTTTTCAGGGCATACGACAAAGCAACTTTGCCATTCACTCCTGCTTTGGCGGCGTTAACGAGAGCTTCGTGGCGAGCGGCAGCGAGGATAAGGTTGTGTACATTTGGCATCTCAAGCGCGAGGAGCCGTTGGCCAAGCTGATCGGTCACACTAAGACGGTTAACTGCGTGTCCTGGAATCCAGTCTATCCGTCCTTACTGGCCAGCGCCAGCGACGATGCCACCGTTCGCATTTGGGGCCCCAAGCCGACGGGCAGCAATGCAACGACAGAGAGTGACGATTGTTCATCCAGCTCGTCGTCGTCCTCATGGAACATGACCTAAGCCCGCAATTCGCTTATCGTTTTATTTATGTGGTGTCTGCGCAATAGAGGTTTGCAATATGAAAATGGGGTTTATTAGTCAAAAAAGAAAAGTCAGAATCTATAGCTATAAACGAATACTTGTTAATTCTAAAGTATATGCAATCGATTTTTTACCACAATCAACTTTCAATCATATAATATCCAGTTTAAGTTTCATCCCTTTCGATTAGTCTTTAGATATTTTCCTATGTTTGTGTGTGTTCAAATCCTCTAATGCGTAAGTCTACATAAATAGGTACGTGATTACTCTGAATTAGTCGTAAGTAAACTCCCAATGTCGATCTAAATGTGGTGCGCATGTCCCAGCAATCAACAGCCAGCAGAAAGTTGGAAATTGCAATTGGTTAGCCGGGACGGCGACAAACACAAGACTGCCATTACAAAAAAAAAAAAAAACATGTGGATGAGCAGCATGACTTACAATTAGAATTAAAGTTATATAAGGTACATTGACATTGTCTCACACATAATCGGACACAAACACAAACGCCCAGGTGCGCGTATGTATGGATATTGTTCAAAGCTTTTCGAGAAACAATAGTATTTTTTGTAAACTTTATTACCCATATGTATGTATATTTATTTACATGCCTATGTATTGTGTATTGGCTTTTAATTATTATCAAGTTTCAAGATGTGCCGAATCATTTTGTTTAACATTTGCCATTTTAACTACTTTGTCAACTTTCGATTAGCATTGCGTTTGGTTAAATATATCGATCAGACTGAATACGTTCGGTAATAATTCAAATTTTAACTGAATATAGGAGCACGCGGGCTTTTAATACATTTTTAATTGTTAATTACTTATTGATTTAGGGCCGTAGTCGCATCCCACGTTAAACAGACTTTAGTTTCGACATTAACTGATGTGTTTGCTGTTAACAAAGTTTAACCAAATTACTGATATAACGAAACCCCAATTTTATTTTATAATCAATACATGCAATAATGATAGCGCTATTTACATACATATGTAATTTAAATTTGACCATAAATTAATTGGTAATAATGCATTAGGAAAAAGAAACACTTTTACCATTGATCAAAATAAATGATATTGCCGTCTTTTTCCAATTTATTGTTTTTTTTTTTTTTTTTTTCTTTATACCCGAAACGCATTGAGAATGATTTAATTCTAAGCTTATGTATCGGAATTTTTGTAGCGAAGGGAGACTTTGAAAATTCCGCTTACAATGTTATCGATAACTGAACGATTTTTGATTTGTCAATCAGCTGTTCGGAAAAAACGTACACTGAACTGTAAAACAACAACCGCAGACCGAAAACAACATTTGTAGAAAACGTATTTAAAATTTGTACAGAAATGGCTTCTGTAGGCGATGGTAAAGTGAGTTTAAGGAAATTTGAGTATCCAATGTGTGCAGTTGAGGCACTAACTCGATTAGGTGGGTATAAAATATCGGGTCCTCCTGGAGCTATTGTATGCAATGTTTATGTCTACTTGCAGAAACTCTCATTGCCAGCCGTAACAAACAGAACTTGGCAATGCAAATCATTTCGGAATTCATTTTTCTGGAACGTGCCAAGGATGGAGATGTTCGTAAAATGCAAACAGTGGGGGGCATCAGCCAAATGAATATCTATCAGGAGTTTCAATTGATTCTCGCACTCATTGACTATTTTTCAAGGCCTGGCCGGGATGACACTCGTAATGCGATATTTCTCTCTCTGTTTGGTAGTCACTTGACCCCACAGCGTTCTAGGCTCCTATCCAGACTAATTAGTACTGCGGTATCGGGCTCGGTAGCCCCACTGCTCTCCTCGGCTGGCACATGGATGCAACAAGTTGGCTGCAAAACGCAGCCGAGCTTGGAGGTTGCTCAGAATATAGTGAGCGACTTCATCTCGTTCTCGCGCAAAACTCCTGAGCAATTGCGACATCTGCCATTGGTTGGTCCGCACTTTGCAGCCAATTTTATGGTAGCCGTGGCCGATCTATACCTAAATGAGAAACGTGGCGGTGTTCTGACGCCACCACCAGATGCACTTCTGGATGTCATTACAGAATGGACGACAGAGAATCCGCAGCTCTGTCAGGCACCACAACAGCCTCTTGTTCTGCCTGCCGGCGCCATTGCCATGCCGTTCACCACACCGCTCGCCGGTTTGTTGCGCTGGGTGGTGTTGGCCCCATTGGTTTCGAATCGACAGGCTTATAGCAATTTGCATTTATCGTTGCTACACACACTACTGAAGACAGTTAACAACGGCGAGTCAACGCCTTTGCATGCTCAGGATCTAATTCAGATTGTGACTTCTTTACAAAAGTACTGCGCTCATCTTGTTGAGACCAAAGTGGCACCTGAAGAGGATGCTGCCTACATCAAGTGCATGGAGCGCTTTGCTCAAGCCGTGCAAATAGCGCTCTCCTCCAACTACATAACGAATCATATTCAACTGCTGTGCGTGTTGGAGACTCTGCCGCACCACGCACTAATGAAAATTGTGCTAGCTGCTCATAAAAAACTATAAGCAATTAAGTAATAGGTACGTGTTTAAAATTGAAATATATTATTATTAAGAAAATTTTAATAAATAAAAATTAAATATTTATATATAATATAATATGTAAATCACGTTTTATATTTTGAATTTAGCCCACTTATATAATCCCATTAGAAATATTGATTTGCTTTTTAAAATTTGTTTAGAGGTGCTGCCAGACTTTCGAAAGAATCCACAGGATTTCAGTGCGCAGGACCTCGGTGCGAGTAAATTGAAAAACGAAAATCAATACAACGAAGTTCTCGCGTAGTGCTGTTTATTTTGGAAAAATCGGTTTAATACAGATACAGATAGGGGTAAAGTTACAGATAAAGATTGTTGCATACTTAAGAGGATGCAATGAATTCAGTGCCAAATCGTGATTTTATGGAGGTGCATCCGCTGCATCAGCATCAGCCGCATTGCAAGCAACAATGCTTTGTGTTCACAGAGATCGCGGACATTGAGCTGCCAGCGGAGATAACGAAGTTCGGCGGTGGCAATGAGAAGCTGCATTGCGCCAATGGTGGCATTCCGAGCTACAATTGCAAGAAGGACTCCTGCAGCGAGTCGTCCGCTGAGCGTCCGGGAGGTGCGCGTGGTCGCAAGATTTTAGTGGGTATTTGCGTGGTACTTGTGTGCATTGCCATGGCTGGTGGCATTCCATTGGCCCTTCAATTGCGCTCCTCGTCGCTGCTGGAGGCCCGCTTGGCCTTTATTCGGCGGCTGCTGACGGAATCACCTCTGATCGAGGGCTCATGGAAGCCGCCCAGTGACGTCAAACTGAACAGCAGCGGCATGGCCGACATTAGGCAAAATCATATTGGTGCCGTGTTGTGGCCCATCGCTGTGCACTGCGGTGCCCAGTATCTGGATGCAGTGCAGCTGGTTCTGGAGGGTATCGATGAGGCGAAACGCATCACAGCCTCCACGAATTCCATGCACATTGTGGAGTCGGCCGACGAGATGGAGCAGACCCATATAAGAGGCGAGGTGGCTGTGCTTATGGGCATCGGTGGCGGCCACGCCCTGGGCACCAGCCTTGCCGTTCTGCGCTCGCTCTACCTGCTGGGCGCCCGATTCGTTTCAATTACCAGCTTGGAGTGCACCACACCTTGGGCTTCTGCTGCCATCAGGAGAAGGGACTATCTAGCGGAAGAGAATGCGACCAATTCGCTTAATGAATTCGGCAAGGTGAATGCAAACTAATGAAATGACATTTGGAATATATATTTATAATATTTAAATTTAAATTAAATTATTTACTTTTTGTTATAGTAAAATTTGTTTAAATACATATGTAGTTCTATTTGTATGTATATGTATTTTATTTATAATATATGTATTTTTAAATTATTTTTATAATTTTTTTAATAAAAGAAAATCAACTTTTTTCTTTTCAGACAATGCTATACGAAATGAATCGGCTGGGCATGTTGGTAGAGATATCGCAGCTAAGCGAGGCGGCAATGATAATAGCCCTGCGCACCGCCAAGGCACCTGTTCTCCTGATGAATGCTAGCCCACTCTCCATGTGTAATGGTACCAATGTGGCTTCTATACCAGACCATGTACTCAGGTAGGCCTTCAGTCTCCAAATTCGAGTTTCTGTTGTTTAACGAAAACATTTCAGCCTGCTGCCCGAAAATGGAGGAGTGATTCTACTGAACTTGGAGCGCTGTGGAGATCGACCAATTAATGTAAGGGAGGCCATAATTGCCATAAACTATGTACGCAAGGTGGCTGGTGTGGACCATATTGGTCTGGGTGGTGCTCCCAAGAGCTATGCTCTACTGCTGGCCGAGTTGGCTCGCGATCGCGTCTGGGGCAATGCGGCGATCAAGAAACTGGTGGGCGGAAATGTTATGAGAATTCTGCGCGAAATCGAAGCACTCAAGAATCGTTTGCCTCTATTTGAGGAATGGATACCCAGCGAATCTATCGAAAGCAATTCATATTGCCGCTATCCAGAGACATAAATACTTAATTGTTTAATATATTTAATGTGTTTTAACTGTATACCTTATGATATCGGGCGATCGAATAATATCAGCGAGTTTCTGCTAAACTTTAGATAAATAAACCATATAGATGAATATTTTCGATGGGCGCGTGGCAACAAATATTCAAAGCTCATTTAAGAATAAAGTTTAATTTACCTAAATATCTAATTAATCAAAAACCTAGTGTGCAATCAGAATAATTTCCAATGTATTTGATACATTTTTGTAATTTAATTAATTATTAATCTTGATTTGATATATTCTTATAGCTTGCAACTTAGAAAATTCTAAACAGATATTTTAAATATCTTGTTGTTTTTTTTTTTTTTTTAATTCAAAAAACCTCGATTTGCAGGAAAATACCAACCCATACAAATATAATGGAAAAGAAATGCAGCCGCTTCGTTTTCTATTTACTTTTATTTGTATGAATTAAAATGTACATAAATCATTCGTTACAAGCTGAGTTTACTTACACTTAGAGCACTAGCAATCGAGTATGTTTGAATGAATACGTTTAATAGTAAGATATAAATATGTAGGCATAATACATTTTTAAACGATAACCTAAATGCGAGAGAGTTCATTTGCTGGCACTGTTGCACTCTGGCTAATTCACTTTGATAGCGGTTCGAATCCCAAGAGTGAAGGAAATGACCTCCCTCTCTGGTTGCCGTTCGTTGAATTCGCGCTTCATTATTTTTCTGGACAAAAGATCATCGCCTTGATCGGTGGAAGTTATTGGATCTATATTTAAATCGCTTAGATCACGTTTTACTCGCGCTAGCTCAATATCCTCATCGTCGTCTAACTCAAAAATATTATTATTTGTGATCGCCAATTTGTTAATCTCATTAAAGAATTGGCTCTTCGCATCTCTAACTGTCCTGTCGTAACCCGGGTCGCTCAATGGTGGCAAATACGTTGCCGGGATGGGCGTTGACCCCTTATAGGTATCCGGACAGCGGGGATCTACAGAGCCTGGATAACAATAAATAGGAGTTGTATCTGGAGGCACAGTTGATGTTACTAAACTCTGTGAACAACGAATATCAGTTGATCCAGGATAGCAGTTTGGTTTTGTAGTCGTTCTTGGTTCTTCAGCACAACGAGGATCAGTTGAGCCTGGATAACATCTTGATTTAGGCGTTGTCACCGGTGGACGTCGTGTAGTTGGAGGAAGGTAAGTAGCTGGCTGGCAATCGGGATCTGTTGATCCAGGCAGACAACGGGGTTGTTGTGTGGTTATAGGCTCCCGTGGGCAACGAGGATCTCGTGATCCAGGGAAGCAATTAGGTGCTGCTGTCGTCTTTGGCTCTTGAGGACAACGAGGATCGGTAGATCCGGGATAACAGTTGGGTCTTGCAGTGGTCTTCGGTTCTTGGGGACAACGAGGATCAGTTGAGCCTGGATAACATCTTAACGTGGTCGTCGTCGCAGGTGGACGTCGTGTAGTTGGAGGAAGGTAAGTAGCTGGCTGGCAATCGGGATCTGTCGATCCAGGCAGACAACGGGGTTGTTGTGTGGTGATAGGCTTCCGTGGACAACGAGGATCTCGTGATCCAGGATAACAATTAGGCGCAGCTGTCGTCTTTGGCTCTTGAGGGCAACGAGGGTCGGTTGATCCGGGATAACAACCTGATGTTGTTGGAGTTTTTTGGTTTCCGGGAATTCTCGTAGTTTTTATTGGTGGCAAATAAGTGGCTGGTTGACATTTCGGATCACTTGATCCGTCATAGCAACCAGGTCGTTTTGTCGTTGGTACTTTGGGACACCTTGGATCTGGTGATCCTGGGAAGCAGTTTAGGCATTCAGGTTCCTTTGATCCTGGATAACATGCAGGAGTTGAGGTGGTTGTAGTAAGCTCCTTTGGACAGCGCGGATCACTAGAGCCGGGATAGCAGCTTGGTTTTGTCGTAGCTACAGGTGGACTTCTTGTAGTTGGAGGTAGATAAGTAGCTGGCTGACAATCGGGATCTGTTGAACCAGGAAGGCAACGCGGCTTTTGTGTAGTTATGGGTTCCCGTGGGCATCGAGGATCTCGTGATCCAGGATAGCAATTAGGCGCAGCTGTTGTCTTTGGCTCTTGAGGACAACGAGGATCAGTTGAGCCTGGATAACATCTAGGCTTAGTTGGAGTTACAGGAGGACGTTGTGTAGTGACTGATGGACGTCGTGTCGTTGGAGGAAGGTATGTAGCTGGCTGGCAATCCGGATCTGTCGATCCAGGAAGACAGCGTGGCTTTTGTGTGGTTATGGGCTCCCGTGGGCAACGAGGATCACGTGATCCAGGATAGCAATTAGGCGCAGCTGTCGTCTTTGGCTCTTGAGGACAACGAGGATCAGTTGAGCCCGGATAGCATCTTGGTTTAGTAGTTGTCACAGGTGGACTTCTGGTAGTTGGAGGCAGATAAGTAGCTGGCTGACAATCGGGATCTGTTGGTCCAGGAAGGCAACGTGGCTTTTGTGTGGTTATGGGCTCCCGTGGACAACGAGGATCTCGTGATCCAGGATAGCAATTAGGCGCAGCTGTCGTTTTCGGCTCTTGAGGACAACGAGGATCAGTTGAGCCTGGATAACATCTAGGCTTAGTTGGAGTTACAGGAGGACGTTGTGTAGTGACTGATGGACGTCGTGTCGTTGGAGGAAGGTATGTAGCTGGCTGGCAATCCGGATCTGTCGATCCAGGAAGACAGCGTGGCTTTTGTGTGGTTATGGGCTCCCGTGGGCAACGAGGATCACGTGATCCAGGATAGCAATTAGGCGCAGCTGTCGTCTTTGGCTCTTGAGGACAACGAGGATCAGTTGAGCCCGGATAGCATCTTGGTTTAGTAGTTGTCACAGGTGGACTTCTTGTAGTTGGAGGCAGATAAGTAGCTGGCTGACAATCGGGATCTGTTGATCCAGGCAGACATCGAGGTATTTGTGTGGTTATAGGCTCCCGTGGGCAACGAGGATCTCGTGATCCTGGATAACAATTAGGCGCAGCTGTCGTCTTTGGCTCTTGAGGGCAACGAGGGTCGGTTGATCCGGGATAACAACCTGATGTTGTTGGAGTTTTTTGGTTTCCGGGAATTCTCGTAGTTTTTATTGGTGGCAAATAAGTGGCTGGTTGACATTTCGGATCACTTGATCCGTCATAACAACCAGGTCGTTTTGTCGTTGGTACTTTGGGGCACCTTGGATCTGGTGATCCTGGGAAGCAGTTTAGGCATTCAGGTTCCTTTGATCCTGGATAACATGCAGGAGTTGAGGTGGTAGTAGTGAGTTCCTTTGGACAGCGCGGATCACTAGAGCCTGGATAGCACCTTGGCTTTGTCGTAGTCAGCGGTGGACGTCGTGTAGTTGGGCAACCAAGATCTGTTGAACCAGGATAGCAGCGGGGCTTTTGTGTGGTTATGGGCTCCTGTGGGCAACGAGGATCTCGTGATCCAGGATAGCAGTTAGGTGCATCTGTCGTCGTCGGCTCTTGAGGACAACGGGGATCAGTCGAGCCCGGATAACATCTTGGCTTAGTTGGAGTTACAGGAGGACGTTGTGTAGTGACTGATGGACGTCGTGTAGTTGGGGGAAGGTACGTAGCTGGCTGACAATCAGGATCTGTGGATCCTGGAAGGCAACGCGGCTTTTGTGTAGTTATGGGCTCCCGTGGGCATCGAGGATCACGTGATCCAGGATAGCAATTAGGCGCAGCTGTCGTTTTCGGCTCTTGAGGACAACGAGGATCAGTTGAGCCCGGATAGCATCTTGGCTTAGATGGAGTTACAGGTGGACGTTGTGTAGTGACTGATGGACGTCGTGTAGTTGGGGGAAGGTACGTAGCTGGCTGACAATCAGGATCTGTGGATCCTGGAAGGCAACGCGGCTTTTGTGTAGTTATGGGCTCCCGTGGGCATCGAGGATCACGTGATCCAGGATAGCAATTAGGCGCAGCTGTCGTTTTCGGCTCTTGAGGACAACGAGGATCAGTTGAGCCCGGATAGCATCTTGGCTTAGTAGTTGTCGCAGGTGGACTTCTGGTAGTTGGAGGCAGATAAGTAGCTGGCTGGCAATCGGGATCTGTTGATCCAGGAAGACAGCGTGGCTTTTGTGTAGTTATGGGTTCCCGTGGGCATCGAGGATCTCGGGATCCAGGATAGCAGTTAGGTGCGTCTGTCGTCTTTGGCTCTTGAGGACAACGGGGATCAGTCGAGCCCGGATAACATCTTGGCTTAGTTGGAGTTACAGGAGGACGTTGTGTTGTGACTGATGGACGTCGTGTAGTTGGGGGAAGGTACGTAGCTGGCTGACAATCAGGATCTGTGGATCCTGGAAGGCAAAGTGTCTTTTGTGTAGTTATGGGCTCCCGTGGGCAACGAGGATCTCGTGATCCAGGATAGCAGTTAGGTGCAGCTGTTGTCTTTGGCTCTTGAGGACAACGAGGATCGATAGATCCCCGATAGCAGTTGGGCCTTGCAGTCGTTTTCGGCCCTTGAGGACAACGAGGATCAGTTGAGCCTGGATAGCACCTTGGCTTTGTCGTAGTAATAGGTGGACTTGTTGTAGTTAGAGGAAGGTAAGTAGTTGACTGACAGTCGGGATCTGTCGATCCAGGCTGGCAACGGGATTTTTGTGTGGTTGTGGGTTCTTTTGGGCACCGAGGATCTCGTGATCCAGGATAACATTTGGGCGCTGTTGTTGTCTTTGGCTCTTGAGGACAACGGGGATCACTTGAACCTGGACGGCATGTTGGTTTTGATGGTGTAACTAGATTTCCGGGAATTCTCGTTGTTTTTATTGGAGGCAAATAAGTGGCTGGTTGACATTTCGGATCACTTGATCCGTCATAGCAACCAGGTCTTTTTGTTGTTGGTACTTTGGGACACCTTGGATCTGGTGATCCTGGGAAGCAGTTTAGGCATTCAGGTTCCTTTGATCCTGGATAACATGCAGGAGTTGAGGTGGTAGTAGTGAGTTCCTTTGGACAGCGCGGATCACTAGAGCCTGGATAGCACCTTGGCTTTGTCGTAGTCAGCGGTGGACGTCGTGTAGTTGGGCAACCAAGATCTGTTGAACCAGGATAGCAGCGGGGCTTTGAAGTAGTTTTTGGCTCCTGTGGGCAACGAGGATCTCGTGATCCAGGATAGCAATTAGGTGCATCTGTCGTCGTCGGCTCTTGAGGACAACGGGGATCAGTCGAGCCCGTATAACATCTTGGTTTAGTCGGGGTAACAGGAGGGCGCTGTGTAGTGACTGGTGGACGTCGTGTAGTTGGAGGAAGGTAAGTCGCTGGCTGACAATCGGGATCGGTCGATCCTGGAAGGCAATGGGGATTTTGTGTGGTGATGGGCTCCCGTGGGCAACGAGGATCTCGTGATCCAGGATAGCAGTTAGGTGAAACGGTTGTCTTTGGCTCTTGAGGACAACGGGGATCAGTGGAGCCCGGATAACATCTAGGCTTCGTTGGAGTTACAAGAGGGCGCTGTGTAGTGACTGATGGCCGTCGTGTAGTTGGAGGAAGGTAAGTAGCTGGTTGACAATCGGGATCTGTCGATCCTGGATAGCATTTTGGCTTCGATGTAGTTATGGGTTCTTGTTGACAACGAGGATCTCGTGATCCAGGATAGCAGTTAGGTGAAACTGTTGTCTTTGGCTCTTGAGGACAACGGGGATCAGTGGAGCCCGGATAACACCTAGGCTTCGTTGTAGTTACAAGAGGGCGCTGTGTAGTGACTGATGGCCGTCGTGTAGTTGGAGGAAGGTAAGAAGCTGGTTGACAATCGGGATCTGTCGATCCTGGATAGCATTTTGGCTTCGATGTAGTTATGGGTTCTTGTTGACAACGAGGATCTCGTGATCCAGGATAGCAGTTAGGTGAAACTGTTGTCTTTGGCTCTTGAGGACAACGGGGATCAGTGGAGCCCGGATAACACCTTGGTGTCTTTGGCGTTACAGGAGGTCGAATTGTTCCTGGTTGACAATCAGGATCTGTTGAGCCAGCAGAGCAACGTGGCTTGGTTGGGACTATTAGCTCCTCACCGCAAGCGAAGTTTCTTTCGCAAGCACCATTACATAGTTCAATATCACATTTTAAGTACACCTGAGATCGATCGGGGAACTTGAAAGCTTTAAGCGTATTGTAATAAGTTAACGTTTGGCCGGGAGATGACTCCAATTTTTTCCACTGCCCAAATACTTTTGTCTTCAGAGAGCAACCATTTTTATCGGAAAGCTGCAATTTGTTTGCGGTGCCTGTGTCGAAATCAGGATCATCGGAAGCATAGCATTGCAAGATGTTAATATCCCAGGTCTGTGTTGTCTGTTTGACATTAATCGTAAATGTTATATCCGTGCCCAGCTTTAAAGTATAGTTAATTGGCTTGATATTCGGTGGGAGACCTGTGCCTATCTCCATCCAGCATTCAACTGGACCGCTTGGAGTCTCTACCGATATTACCTCCAGCATGTCGACAACAAATGGTCGAAAATACACAGTCTTCTCCTGCTCATCGCTGCGACTGCATGTGATCTTGCGTGCCGTATCCCAACTCTCTTGAATATCCTGGTCATTCTGTATGATCAGTATATTGTCCACAGAAGCGCATATTGAACAGGATGGCTTGCTGCCACAGCCATCGAAGGGCACTTTGAAAACAAATCGACGCTCATTACTTCCAGCGCTCACATATCTGGAAAAGAGTGGGTAAGTCAATCAAATTGAAGGCATTCAAATTCTACATACCTGCACTTGGGATCATTGTAATATCCTTGACTGTATATCACTCCATTAAAGATCTCAGCGAATTCCACTTCGACTATCATCCCATTCGACGTGTCGCATTTGACGTCGATCTTCTCAATGTTGCCGTCGTATGCGGCGCTTTTCCGCGAAACTCGGGGGAACGATAATGCCACCTCGGCTGGGCTGACTTCATTATCGACATAATCATCGCCTTTCCTCAGATCTGTGCCGCCAGCAATGACCTTTAAAATGCAATAATAAATTAATTGAAACTCAATACGTTTGGCGTTATTGCGCGTTCCATACCAAAAGCTGAATCAAAAGTATTATGTGGCCAGCTTTGACCATTTTCAGTGGATTGTCGCTCAATCTAAAACCTGTTGCAAATTAAACGTAAATGTAATTAAAGTGTTTTTTTCCTCTTCTAATATGCATAAGTATTATTATATATTAATAGTAGCTGCTAATTCTTTGTCCAAATATATACTATATATAGATATATAACAATAGATATTAACATAATTATATATGCAAATTTCTGCCAAAAATATTAATCTCCAATGATCAATTATCAGCAGCGAATTCACATTTATATCTCTCGTTTTTTGACAGCTAAATATATACTTTAATAAAATATCATTCAGAATTATTTAGTCCCTGGAATGTGGCAGAAAGAATACTAAAGCTATAAAGATCGACTTTATGTTATGGCTTCAAGGTAAATCTGATTTGCTAATATTTTATTAATTTTTATATATATATATATATATTTAATTTGTTTAGCTTCGCAAAAGATTCGCAATAATTTATGCAGCCTTGATAGCAATTATAAAATATAATAAAAATTATGGTATATAATAAAACAATCGCAAGAGTTCGAAAATTCGCAGTTTCTCAAGTTCAGACTGCAGTTTTGGCAAGGTTCAGGCATTGAGAATTTCGATAAGCCGGATTTCAGAAATGCACAAAAATTTCGTTGGCTATAAATAAGAGAAACCAATTGACTTTGTTTGTAAATAATATCGATTTTTTTATTTTTGTAAATGCTAATCAAAAGAATAATTCTAACGAGCTCGAAAAGATATAATGAAAGATCTGGTTTCAATTAAACGAGTTTTTTAAGGTCTAATAGCAGTTTTGGGTATTGACCTCATTTTTGCACGAATTTCATGCCACTTTTTATTGCGTTAGACAAATTAATGGAATAGGATCATTATAAATTAAGAAATTGACTAATTTGTAAATAATCAAATAAAAATAAACGACATTTCCATAATTTATTGTCATTGAAATTTGAAGCCGATCAAATTTTAATTAGTAAATGCAAAGTAAACTTTTTTACTTGTTTAGGTAAGGCTAAAAATGGAGAATTATTATAGACTATTTCAGATCTTTGCTAGAAAAGCTATTCAAACGTTTTAATGTAATTCCTTTACATATTAAAAGAAATCAAAAGTAAAATAAGAAATTCACTTTTCAACCCATTAAAACTTCATTAATCGTCAAACATTTTCTTCTGACATTATGAAATTAATTTAGCATATGTACTATATAAGAGATGATATATTTGTATAGACATATTCAATGTCAAAAAATTATGTTTGATCCAGATATCAGAGATTTTTTTTTTGTTATAGAGTTGAAAGTGTTTTAAAACCGGTTTGGAGCGCGATTTAAAATGATTGTAATATCATTTATAAGGCAAGAGGTGTCATTAATAAATGGTCAATTTTGAGAGGGCGTGTGGCAAGCCAGCCGGATTGTATAGCCCGAATAATCTGCATATATACACATAAACAAACATACCTATTTGATGTGTATGTCTGCTTGACCCAATGATGACTTAACTCTTGAAGACGACGCAGCTACCACATTTTGTCGAATGCTTTACAAGCCATTCATTCATCTTTGTTTATTCAATCCGTTCGAATGACCTTCAACATTTTGGATTCCCTAAATTATTATTTCTTTATATATTTATTATTATTTGTTGTTGTTGTTGTTGTTGTTATGCTGAATTATCAATGCGCAATTTGTGCATATTGTTGCCTAATGGTTACTTGAACCCCGATCCCAAACAGAGTCTTTGATTTGTTGACTGGTTTCTGAGTTGTTTCTATTATTTTCGAAAATTCTTTGAGGCATCGCGGCGTTAATCGCAAAGTACTTTATCTTAGTTAAAATAAATTTTTTAAAGTTGTTGTTTAATATCTTTTTTTTTTCAACAGGTAACTGACAATAAATGCGCCGCTCTTAACAAACGTAAATTAGAATTGAAATGAAATTTATATTGCTCGAAACTGATTGCAAATATGCAAATATATACAAGAATTAGTACAGAGACTAAGGTACATACGATATAGGCAGCTTAACACTAACTAACAATTTGTTGTGGCAATTGATGAGATCTTGAGCATCTTGAGCATCTTTAGCATCTTCACTATACATATGATTGGCGTATAAAAAGATGTTTTTTTATTGACTGCATACAAAACGAAATAAATAATAACTTGGACATTGATGATCTTGCCGTGAACTTTTGCCATTTGGGCAAACGCGAGACAGACAGACAGACAGACAGACAGCCAGACGAACGGACAGACAGCCGGACAGGCATGGGTGCTTACACTACGGCTTGTGTATGCGTATTCGTATTCGTATTCGTATTCGTATTCATATTCGTGCTCGTGTATTCGTCATGGCAAACAGGTGAGATTACCCAACAGGCTTTGGCGACGACGACGACGCCTCAGCCACGCATTGTGCACATATATTTATATGAATATAATATATATACATATATAAATGTACATATCTGCACACATGTGTATCTGTCTGTTTTTTTTCACAGTCATCCAGCTTTTGTCATCAGTCATCACGGTAGGTGTGTACTGTGAACTGTTGCATTTGCAGCGCGGTTCATTTGGCGTATACGCAATTTCGCCTAGTCTAAGAATTCTTACTTAATATCCAAAATTGTTTGATATGTAATTATGTCAAGTTTAAATTGAGCTTTAATTACGTGTTTTTTTCTGGACAGGCATCAATTTGCGCCGCTCGATGAAAAGGTTTTTTATCTTAACTATCGCAAAGATCGTCTTGGCGAATCGACAGCTAAAAGGTTGGCCTAATAATAACCGACTTTATATAAATTTATTCGCATTAGCTTATTTGTTTGTTTTTGTTGTTGATTTTTTGTTGGTTTTTTTTCTTATACATTTCGCTGTTTCTGTTTTGTTTGGTAAAGGTTTTTTTTTTTTTGTGTTATTCGTAGAGGCGTCTTTTTGGGGTTGCAACAATATTTGATTTGAACTCTTACCATCAGCAAATAGTGTATTTGCGTTTCGGTGCTCGACAGCAACTTTTTATGTGCATCAACATTTGCCATATAGCAGTAGTCGTTGAAGTCTAAGGCAAACAAAGTAGGACAGTTTTTTTCTTCTTTTTTTTTGGGTCTTACGAGCCGAGATTTGCAAATCCGGATAAGCTGATTGCGGTCATATTAATGAATCTCGCATGTGAAATTCGGCATCCTCATTAAGCGGCTCTCAAGACTTCGTCAGGAACTGCACCTTGTCCACAATTGATATAGTCTATAAATTAGCGCCAAAATGTGCGCGAATAATAAATGACTTGACGACAGCGTATCGCTGTCCATCTTAAGTGCTTTTTTTCCGGCTCTAATCAGTTGGATTCGGCCTTGCCCATGATGGTTACACAAACTTCGTTTAATGTTGCCTAAGCCCATAATTAAGTCAATGCGATTTTAGCAATTTATTAAACGTCTTTTAATTCATTAAGACAAATTAATATTAAACAAAACTAAATGTCGACTTCGTGAGCTTGATGATGCGAATGAAATTGAATTGCTAAGCTCATCCAATGCCTGCACATACTATATCTATAAAGTCGTGTGAAGAGAATTCTCTTTGGATTGCATCTAACTTCTTGACTTCTCTAAATATATGCAGACAATTTTAAATGCAATTTCAAAAAACAATAAAATTATTTGTATATATATTCTTATTATTAATTACTTTAATGGCTTTTTCTATTTTCATATTTTCCATAAAATATTGCTAAAATATTTGAAACTGTAGAACTTTATTATTATTATTATTATTATTATTATTTTTTTTTTTTTTTTTTTTTAGTAACTTTACTTAGCAATTTCCTTAAATTTTGCAATCAAATAACTTCATTTTTGCTTTACTCATAAAAGTTTTGTTTGGGTTTTCTGCAATTCACGGAATTATATAAATATATATATATACTTTGTGACTTAACTTTTGGAAAAAATATTTTTTTTTTTACAACTCAATAAATTTTTTGAAAAATATTTATTTGGCTTCAGAAATCAAAAGAGTTTTGACGTAGGAAAAAAATTTTAATTTTTCGAATTCATCGAATTTTCCATTCCTCAATTGATATTTTGTATTTCCTGCTAGGGACTATATAAATAAAAATAAATGTCGCCTATTAACTATTTTTATAAATTACTATTATTTATTCATTTACTATATTTAATTCTCCTTTTTAAAGTATTAAATAAATTTAATTCCACATAAAACTATAATAAACTTAAATAATAGGTCATTAAATTAAATGCTTAATATATTATAATAATTTTATATTTAAAAGTCAAATCGTGCATCAATTATGTTAATTTCATATTATTAAGAAGAATCAATGTTTATATTAGTATTTTCAATTACAGTTTCGCAATAAATATAAGAATTTATTGTAATTTCAGAAAGTATATAATTAAAGAATCGTTGTAAATTTATTTTGAATACTTTACCCAACATTTATAAAAACTCTTGTTTAAACTTTTTTAATCACTATAAACCTACTTACAAATAAACTTTTAGATTTTACAACATTTTTTGTTGCAATATGTTCAGTTCAAGCACAGTCATAATATTTCGCCACTTTTTAAAAGTCTGCAAATCAATTCTGATTATTGGTTTATGTCACTATTTTTTGTATTTGCTGTAAGTCATAGAGTTTTCGGAACGCCCACGCACTGCACTTTGCACTTTATATTAGTCTTATCGATTATTTTGAAATGCACAAATGATGTTTTCTTAAGAAATTCTGCGACTTGATTGAACTTACAGGAATTGCTAGTTGAACGCTGCTTGGGTGGAGAGAGACAGAGAGAAAGAGTTAGTTTGATCACCGGCTGGTTAAGAGTTCGAAGTCGCACTAAGCTTGGAAAAGACGCGTCTTCGTTTATATACTCACACGTCGCATGTTTTAACTAAAATCGTTTTCAAAATCCAAAGGCGCAGCAGATGCAAAAAAAACAACAGCATCAACGGCATCAACGGCAGCAGCTACAGCAGCAGAAGCAGCAGCGGCAGTCGCAGCTAGCTGGGCTGGCTAGCGAAAAGAGCAGCTAAAACAGCAGCACGGCTGGCCACAAAAGAGTTATTTACTTTACAATTTTTTGTTTTTGGGGATGCTCACGAGGCATGTTTCAAAAGTATTTTAAAATGTTCGCTGAAAATATATTTATTCTTCGATGTGGCAACGCTCAAGTATGCAGCTGCACACACACATATAACTGTTCAAAGGTCTTCATCATTTGTTTTTGCATAAGATCGAGTTGCAGGCAGAAATGTCCGTTACTTATTGATCGCGCCTCGTGCAAGCATTTGACATATGCTGAAAAGTTTAGTATGTCGAATTTCTCATAGAAATGGGCAGCACTGCACATGCCCTAATGCCAAACTCTTATAAGAACTGCTCGCTTATAAGAAGCAACTCAAATTGGCAGCATTTTTTAAATGTTTGCAATGTATCGATAGCTGCAATTCTTACTATCGATATGTTAAGAATGCATTTAAATAATTTTAAAACGTGTGTTTCTTTAAATATTTGTTTATTATCAGAGCATCAGAATGTCTGCTTTAAACAGTGAAATAGAGTTTTTTTTTTATTTCTATTTTTTGCGCTTTACAGTCGCGTGAGGCGAGCGTCCGCCGTCGAAGTCGTCTTCATCTTGACCCGGTCTGAGGCGCTGCAACGGCGACAACTCCAGCCAAAAGATCCGCAACGTCAAACGGCTAACACCTCTGTATGTATTTTTAGGGCCAAAATGCCAAAATCCGTCATTGTCGCAACTGAAATCGTGGCCCGGCAACGACAACGACAACGACAACGGCAACGGGCACGCCGATGAGCTGGTCATGCAACTATAGAGTCAGTGCGGGCCGATCATCCCGAACAGGTATTAATACTGGCAGTCATACTTTTTTGGATGCCCAGCGTCCGCTTCGTGCTTCGTGGTGACAGACAAGACAGGCGGCAAGCGGTCATGGCGATTTAGATGCCGTTCGCTGATTGCTCAGTACCTTTGTATGAATACATACATACATACATACATACATATATTTCTATACTTATATATACGTATATAAAAACAGTTGGCATCGACTGCTAATGGTAAACCTATGGGCAGGCATTCAATTATACATATTAACATATACTTAATTATTGTCTATCAATATTTCTTGCTGATTTCAAACTAGTCAAAAAAATAAATAAACAATAAATTAAAATGGCTACAGATGAAGACGTTCAATACGCCTAAATCTCGAAGGCCGATTGAAAGAAAAACTCAAGGAAATGATGTTTCAATGTGAGGAATGGATTAAAGATATTCAACCCGGGGGGCATACGCTGCCAGAAATTCCTTTATGTCCACAGTTAGCGGTCGTCGCTTGCGAAACGGCCTTCAAAACCGGAAATACTTTTGGGCTGATGCTGAACTGGCAGCATCTGGAAAAGCCAAAGCGCCAGAACCACAAACTAATCAGATAATATATGAAATATAAGTAGATAGAAAGAATAATATGATTATTATGATTATTTTTTTTATAGTTGTGAATAGTAAACTTAACTCGTATTTTGCATGTGCGAGCACAGAAATTTGCATAAGTAGAAAAACAAAAACAGCTTCAATAAAAATCTTGTTTAACTCTTTGCAATTACGACTGATGAAATTTTAAGGTTGGTTTTATAGCAAAAAACATACAAGAAAAACTTTAATGATTTCAAAAAAATTCAAATAATAAATGATATTGTAAAATAATGGGGAATATAATGTTTATAATTATTTATTAAATACTAATATTTTAAAAATAATTTCAGCTCTGTAAAATATTCATATTAAAGCAAGTTTTAGATTTTTCATTCTTTTTATTTATATTTCATGCCTAAAGTTATGCAACAGTTTTTGCAATGCAAATAATTTGTAGCATACTTCTATGGGCAAATGAGACTACTCTCTTGAACGGCTAAGAGTGCACCACTGTTCAACCAATATTTGTGCCCTACTCATCATTTCTGTTCGCCTGATACTTTACCAAAATTTTCGTTTAAATTTAGCTGCCAGCTCAAATGTCTAACGCCTGCTAACAGCTAAATTACAATTTCAAATCTCTTCAAATTGAATTTTAAATCAAATGAAATCAAAATCAATCAGAAACAGAAGTTTAATCAAATTCAAAAACTTCACGGAAAGTTTGCCAACACCGTTTGCCGCTCGTAGTGTTGGCAATGCTGCAAATGGGGCAGCCAAAAAAAAAGTGGAAGAGGCGCGGGGGCGGCTAGTAATTGCTCCAAGGAAAAATCGATACGGAGACAGCTGTTCGTGTACAACAAGTGCAACGCAACGCAGGAGCCGCAAAAAGAAATTCAACCAGAAAGAAATAAGGAAAACAAATATAATTGAAAAGTAAAAAAGTGAATAAATCATATAAATAAACGAAAAGCAGTCAATTAAAATAGCAACAACAAGTGGGAAAACGAACGAGCGCATTTTTTTTATATGAATTTTCCGTGACATATGGTCGAAGGGCGACAATAGAGAAATATATATAAATATAATCTTATATATTCCGAATATATATATATATATATATATAAATCGAGGAATTTATCTGCACGACAATGCCTAGCTCGAGGCGTGCCATTTTGGGACACATCATGTCCGGCATATGCACGAAGATGAACCGCACCAAGCCGGTGCCAGCGGACGTGATGGAGACGCCACTGAAGCGCTGCCTGACCACCTTCGATATTGCACTATTGGGTATATCTGTTGGATATATGTAGAAATAGATATAGGTAGATAATTTATACTCCATATTCAATCTAGGCATTGGCCACATGGTGGGCGCGGGCATCTACGTGCTGACTGGCACCGTGGCCAAGGAAATGGCCGGACCTGGCATCATCTTGTCCTTTGTGCTCGCCGGATTTGTATCGATGCTGGCGGCGCTTTGCTATGCGGAGTTCGGCACGCGCGTGCCCAAGGCTGGATCGGCTTATGTCTACACCTATATATCGATCGGTGAGTTCTGGGCCTTTGTCATCGGCTGGAACATCCTGCTGGAGCACATGCTGGGCGCCGCCTCGGTGGCGCGCGCTTGGAGCGGCTATGTGGACTCCATGCTGGGCGGCTGGATTGCCAATACGACCATGTCGCTGATGGGCGGGCTGCATGAGCCGGGGCTGGCTCAGTATCCGGACGTGCTAGCCTTTCTCGTCTGCGTTGTCTATGCGGCGGCCCTGGGCAGCGGCGTCAAGGCGACGGCCGTCTTCAACAGCGTGCTGACTCTGGTCAACATTGGGGTCATGCTGGTGGTCATTGGAGTGGGCTTCTGGTATGCCGATGCCAACAACTGGTCCGAGGCGCAGGGCGGCTTTCTGCCCTATGGCTTTGGGGGCGTGATTGCCGGGGCTGCCACCTGCTTTTATGCGTTCGTTGGCTTCGACTCGATAGCCACGTCCGGGGAGGAGGCCAAGAATCCAGCCGTCTCCATACCCATCGCCACGGTGCTGTCCCTTTGCGTCGTCACGGTGGGCTATATTCTGGTGAGTGCGGCCCTCACGCTCATGATACCCATCAGCGAGATCAATCCGGCCGCCTCGCTGCCGGAGGCCTTTGGCCAGCTGCATCTGCCGTGGGCGAAGTACATCATCTCCATTGGGGCACTCTGCGGCATGACGACCACATTGCTGGGCTCGCTCTATGCGCTGCCGCGTTGCATGTACGCAATGGCCTCGGACGGGCTGCTCTTCAGCTGCTTCGGGCGGATCAGCCAGAGCACCCAGGTGCCGCTGCTGAATCTGATTGTCTCCGGCCTGCTAAGCGCTGCTCTGGCCTTGGTCTTCGACCTAGCCAAGCTGGTGGAGTTCATGTCCATTGGCACGCTGCTCGCCTACACCATTGTCTCGGCCAGTGTCATCATTTTGCGCTATCGCCCGCTCACCCACGTGGGCACGCCCAATCCCGTCTATGCGCCGGACACGCCGGACGAGGAGAACGACGAGGATGCCGATTCACAGTCGAGCATCGATACAGCATCCCCGACAAGCGATCTGATTGAGGGCGCTCTGGCTGGCCGTCTGAAGCCGCAATTTCGCTGGCTGGAGCCACTGCTGGGCCGCTTCGCACCTGGGTCGGTGGTCTCGGTGGCTGTGCTGCTCTTCATTGTGCTCAGCTTTGCCATCTGCCTGGAGCTGAAGGTGTCGTGGGCGCAGCTCTACTCCGGCACCTGGTGGGCTCTGCTCGTCTACGGTTTCATCATCTTTGCGGCCAGCGCCTGTGTCGCCGTCATGGCCGTGCACAATCAGAACACGCGCGGGTTGAACTTCAAGGTGCCGCTGGTGCCCTTCGTGCCGGCCCTGGGCATCTTTAGCAATATTATGCTGATGGTCCATCTGGATGCGTTGACCTGGGTGCGCTTCTTTGTCTGGGTCACCATAGGCATGGTCGTCTACTTCCTGTACGGCATTCGGCACAGCAAGGAGGGCGAAGCCTGTTCCACGTACTCCATTCTGATGACCTCATCGGAGGCAGGCAAACTCAACTGGGGATCCTTCAAGGCTTCCAAGAATGTGGCCAAGCATACGGTGCTCGAACGTTTCCTGGGTCGCCGAAAAGTGGACGATAAGAAGCCCATTGTTGACGAGGAATGCGACGATAATGCAGAGAGTCCAAATTAAATCAATCGATGAGAACACGTTTATATATATATGTATTTATATTTATATCTGTTATTCAATTTACATCAATCGAAAATTATATACTTACATATATAAAGCTTGTTGAACAAATATGTCAGACGAACACAAACTAATGTAACTCTATATATAAATGTATATGTTATTCCTGTATATGTGGCCAGCCCTGCCTGTAACAATTGTTAATACAGTACCTTCCCATCCAATGTTATGTACCACGCCCACTTCAGAAATCTTTATACCTACATATATACTCTCTATTATATCCATTATACGTGTACATGAATATATATATATATATACAAAAAATAATAACAATAATTGCAACATATTAAAGATGATATATTAAAGTATATTTGAATCGTTTGATAAATGTATAAAGATATCTACCAATTAAATATTTATGTAAACATCAATCTTTTAAAGAGAGTTTATTTGGTTTGGTACAGTTTGGGCTTAGTTATGAGTCTGAAAAAGGACCTATAGTCGAAAAATTCATCAAAAGAACGAATAGCCGGCAAATAGCTTTTGATTTCTAGAGGGCTCTTAGTTCCATTAGCTAGAGTTGTAGACCTTAAGAACTGCAAACTTGGATCAACATTTTATATTATTTATACGCTTCTTCCAACAAAAGCTCTAGCCCCAAAAGTATGCCTTATAATGTTTCGATCACATCAGTCGAAAACTTATAAAAATATCTGGCAAATCAGTGAGTAATGCAAATACAATTCCTATAGAGCGCAATTACTCTTCCGGATTAAACATATGGCGAAATATTTACGAAGCTACAAATACTAAGGAAAAAGTGAATATATACTACATATATATTAATGAAATATGCTCATAAATATTCAGGAAAACACGAAGAGCTCTAGGTTCTTAAACGTTATGATTTTTGAAGTTTTTTATTTAAATTGAATTAAATTCCTTTTTATTGCAAAATATTATATAATTTTTTTTTAATATATATTTTAATATAAAAATTGATTCATTTTATAAATATCAATTTATCAGTATATTAAACATATGGTGAATTTTGCAAAATTAAATACAGATTAAATCTAGGAAAATTGTAATACAATTACAATAATGGGTATTTTAATTTATTTTAAAATTAATCAATATTTACTCAAAATTTATTTTATTTTCAATATTAAAATTATTAAATGAATTTTTCAATTATCATCACGTAAATCTGCTCAATGTAGTACAAACAAATATTAAATCATTTAGAAATCATTTAGTTCGTGAACGTTATTGCATTTCGTGCGAGATTGAAAATTCGTGAAATGGAATGTCGCAGCGCTGATTCCATTATCTATTGAAATAAGCTGCCAAATCAAGGTGTGAGGAGAGAGGGAGAGCGCGAAAGTATCGTCATAACATAAACAAGTTCACGTTCCGATGACGCAGCCATGTGACGCATGCAATACATGCAAACTTCACACGCATTCAAACACACGTTCACATACATATACCAAGCTCTGTGTTTGTGTGCATATCGCACACGAGACCAAGGCCTGTGTGCGAAGAGCGAGAGCAAAAGCATTTCATACGAGAGCTTACGAGCTTGGCAACAACAAAAATCTGAAGCTAGAATATGAGCGAGTAATGAAAAAAAAAAAACGGGTTTCGAACGCATGACTTTTGATGGAGCGGCAGAGAAACAGTGAGCCAACAAATCTGTTTGGCGCTATTTCGCAAGCGCAACAGCCAGCGCATGTGTCCGTTGGCACTGAGCTTAACGTATTTGTATTTTGAATTTAAATTCAAAATTAACGCTCGCAGCGTGCGTACTCACAGACACAAATACATATGCACACACACAAAAATGTGTATGTGTACTCATGTGAGCGTGCTACAGCTTCTACAGCATGTGAGAGATATTAAGTGAATTATGTTTCGTATAGCTGCGGTGTTTCGCGATTTGAATATTGGCCGTTGTAATTCAGGCAAAGCGAAACTCATTTTAATAGAGAAACAGATTTGTATTTGTAGTTTACTCTTTAGAGGTCTTCCGGCTATGCGCTGTGATGTGATGATGGCCCCTAAACGCAGTATTCATGTCTACGCGCCTGTACCAATGCCATTGACAAGTTTTGCTCTGCCAGATTCGTGTATTGAAGCAGCACAAGGTGATAGTTGAGGATGCCGGCTGTTCACAAAAACAGAAAAAAAAACGCAACGTTATGGGGCAGAGGAACCAAAGACGATGTGATGCGATGAATCCTAAGTGTACAAACAATAAGTGAGCGAGGTGGGATTCAATTGTTCTATGTTTAATACTAACTATCAATATGTATAAATTAATCATTTTTATTGCAAAGCTTTGTAAAAGACAATATGAGACTTATCTCAAGCTAAAAAATAATGCTAGTCCTCCTATAAATTAGTTTTGCTTCACATTCAGTACAGTATAATCAAAAACTAGCACTTTTCAAACACACCTCGCACCCAGATCGACAGATGAATGCACACATGCACAAATGCATACATCTGTTTTTCGGTTGCACGATGGTATGTAGGTATGTATACTTGGAAATCACCTTGCAACAGCTGCAACATCCTCGGACGTACAGCCATCCCTCACAATTTAGGGGTTGCTGCTGCAGACGCGGAGTTCGGAAAATGGAAATCTACCTGTAGTTGTAGTTGTCTTTACCTGCATACACACATACAGATGTATGCATACATGCATCTGCATTGCATACATGTGTATGTGCATTTGTATGTTACTGATCTGCTCTGTGCTCTGGCATAATTCCCTGTGTGTAGGCCAATGATCTTTATTTTTTGGAGTCGCAGCTGCTCAACGAAATCATAAACTGCGACGCGCACATCGAATAATTATTGCAGGCATTTGTACACACATACATACAGATATGCATACATGTATGTATATCTACATACAAAATATATACATACATATGTATGTATATCAATAGTTATAAATCCACATCGATAGTTAATTATTCATAGGTTGATTAATTTGAAGCATCTTTAGTGAAAGTGCATTGTGGAATGCAAATGAAAGGTGTGCTGATTTACTACGTACATACACACATAAAAACATACATACATATGCACATACCGCATGCGATTGCTCTAGCTGCTACAGTCACCGTCTTTCGGTATTCACTGTATAAGTATGTATGTATAGATAATTATTGTATGTATGCGTGCACATTCATAGCATATAGGGGTAGTTTTCAAGCATTGAAAACCCATAAAACGCTGGCATATGGCATCTGAAATCAACGTTTCATTCTCAATAGAATATTTCCGTGTACATTTAATTATAAACGCAAGCGTACAGGCATGTAAAGTGAAGGCAAACGCTTGTATTTCAACGTTCCACGCAGTTGTATTCGAAAATAACGTCGCACTAGCGCCAACTTTCTCACACATACCAATGCAAGTATTGAAAACGAAGCCCTGGTATGTTTCAATTCCAGTTGTCACTCGTGTATATGTGTCCATTTCACTGTTGAAGGTTGCTCATCGAGAGTCGATGTACAGTTGACTTCAAGCAAGAGCATAAATCTAGAAGACAGCTTGACGTCACAGACTTACATTTATGTGGAAAATAGCCGAAGTAAGCAGAATGTTATAGGTATTATTTATTATTATAGACCGCACTAATATTTTTCAATTAATAAGTAAAAAATAATTTATTTACATCAACTGATGATGATTCACATCAACAATACAGATGAATTACATTGTATAGATCTATAATTTTGAGGTCAATTTATATAGACAGAACCCATTAAAATATATATATGTATATTAATTTTTTTTTTAATAATTAAGAGTTCAAATTCCATAAAATATATACGTTTATTTCAGGCACAGATAAGAACGCTGTTTGTTGTATGAGTGTGTGACGTCACGTTGTTTTGTTTTGTTATCTCTCTCTGAAGCGTATAACCTCTTGCAGCGTAGCTACGCGAAGCATACATAAGCGAAACGAAAATGAGGATTGCAACCATTTGTATTTCAGAGAGCAGAGCAGACATACGGGCGCGCTTCGTTTCATTTCGCGTATGCGAGTGAGTGAATTTTTGTATCGTTCGATTTGTTTTAAAATCGACAAACAGCCGACTACAAAAACTTACGCGAAATTATATTCGTTTATTAAAAATATTTCGCAAGCAATGTGCCGTATTGCATCAACCAAGTGAAATTAAAGTCAGCACAAAAAATAATAAAAATAAATAAATAAAATTACTCACACTTACACGCGCGCACACGCACACAACAGAGAAACGAATGAACACAGAAAAGGCAATGAAAATGCCAATCGTGAGCTAAAGTCAAATAGCAGTTAGTAAAGTGAATAAATAGCAAGAACTGTGATAATTGTAAAGCTGGCAAGCAGTGCATAAACAACATTTGGAACCCCAACAAAAGCAACAAACAACAAAATGGTTAGCAGCAGCAACAATACGAATGGTGTGGATGGCAACAAAATAGTTAACGGTCTCCTAACGGCACTTGCGACCACTCCTGAGAGCAGTAGCAGCAGCAGTGGCAGCAGCAACAACAACAACACCAACATCAACATGGACGCCTCGTCGGCTTCGAGTGCAGCTGTGACGCCCGCATTGACTGTGTTTACATCAGCCACGTCCAGTCCTTCCGCCATGTCCACGCCCACAAAGGAAGCACAGATGCTGCGCACAATTAGGGAGAAGATTCTCCGAACGCCCGGCGGCGTATGTGAGCTGCATGCTTTGAGTTTTGCCGAGCAGACCAACATCAATGGCGGCAGCATTAGCGCGTTTGGAGCAGGCGTGGAACAGCCTGTGAGAGTGATCAAGAACCGCTATGTGATTAGCGCCCAGCCCAATCACATCTCGGCCGCAGCAGCAGCCAAAACACCCGCCTCCTATCGCCATCTGATCGACCTGACCTCATCGAACCTGCAGTGCATGGACGTCTACAATGGCAGGCAGTATCCCTGTAAGATTATCAACGAGCCGCTGGACAAGGTGCAACGCGCCTATTTTCAGCTGGAGCAGGACGACGAGCTCTGCCGCAGCACCATCTATGGCCATAAGCTGATTCGCGGTGCCCACGATCTCGTGCCGCTCTCCAAGAATCGCACCTACATCATCAACGCACCCGCCCAGCATGTCTATGAGAACCTCCACACGTACATCCGCCATGAGAAGCGTCTGTGCGAACAGGAGGCACGCGCCATATTTCATCAGATCTGCCAGACGGTGCAGGTGTGCCATCGCAACGGGATCATTCTGCGCGATCTCAAACTGAAGCGCTTCTACTTCATTGACGAAGCGAGGTTAGTATCAAATGTGTAAACAACCACAATCGCCACGAACTAGTAACCTGTTGATCCTCGCTCCTCTCTATCTGCATAAACTATCGATATTTCAATATTGACAGCAGTCATCGCTATTATTTGTATTGTTTCACAAATATTTCAAGGCGAACAAAGCAAAGTTTAAAGTTGATCGAGTGAATTAATAACAATAATTATTATTTTATATTATTATTATTATTATTATAATTTATTTCTAAGCTTTGCTTATTAATGATGGATATATATTTAATTCTAAGTTTGCCATAAATTTCCTTTTTATTTGTCTTACTTTGCTCGCTTTCTTTTACCCACTTTTGCTGTTAGAACTAGTTTTATTGCGTTTCTAAATCTGGCAACACTATAATTTTCATTTGGATTTCGCTGTGCGACACTACTGTATTGAGTTCACATATGAACATACAAGATTAGTTCAAATTCTAGCAGACTGATGTATTTACATACATAAATACATACACATGTATGTATGTATGTACATGTGATTTGATGGCTTTCGTAATCGATTGGTAGTGACCCTACCCCGGACACCCGCATGTGAACTGACACTACTCCACTACCAGCAACAAGATCGGCAACACCAACACTCACACACACACATTCACACCTCGCACACATTTGCTCGCTGTACTGGTTGCATATCTTTATTTTGCAATTCGATAAAAACTCGTTATGAGCAACAGTTGTTGTTTTTTTGTGTGTTGGTGTTATTGGTGCCACAATTGTTGCTCTTGTTATTGGCCGACGTTGACGTTGTGGCTGTTGTGTTCGGTGTCGGCCAGTTGTGGGTAACATTGAACATTTAAGAAGTGTTGCAATAAAAAAAAGCAACAGCGAATAGATCAACCAACAGCGACACAATATGCCTGTATATGTATGTATAGCTGTGTGAGTATTTAGCTTTGGGAAATTACTGTACCTGATGAAATACATCGCTGTGAATAGAATATTGCGTTCTTTTATGTAAACGTTTTGGCGTGCTCAATATTTTGGTCAACAGTGTACGTGTACACAAAATACTGATAATATAGCAGCAACACAAGCACATGAAACTGCGTATAGACATACATACTTACATGCATATACACGCATACATACATATATCTGGAGCGTACAAAATGCTCACAGCGAGGTTCCTACTCTGTACTCATTTACTCGTAAATGTGTATGTGTGTGTTTTAAGTGTGAGTGCTTATACGTGAGTACAGTACACGTCGAAATGTTAGGCTCACCTTCAAAATTTGTACTGTGCGCTTGCAAAATAATTCATTTTTTTTTGTATTTCGTTTTTTTGTACTTACGAAGTGCACACGTCAGGCAAATGTATGTACAGATGTATGTATATATATGTGATATATATATATATACACGTACGTATGTATGAATTCTTAATCTTGACTCGTGGCGAGCAAAATAACTTTTCTTTTTTCGTACCTATTCGTCTCTGCTGTACCTGTTGATTGTGAGAGGCATATACGAAAATCTGATTCTCTCAGTCTCTACGTTGACTATATATTTATATACACATATTTGTGTATATGCCTGTATATAGTTCTTACAAATGAAGCAATACTTGTTGAATGTTTTTGAACTTTTTGTTGTTTTGTTTGTATTGTTTTCACGTTTCCATTGCCAATGCAATTAGCAAATTTATTGCATTGACGTTTTCCGCTTTTCATGTTGCCAACTTGCTTTTTTACAAACGTATTTATTTTGTTCACAATGTAATCTTTATCAGATTCATCAAGTATTTTATAAATTCATTTGCTTGTTTCTATAGCAAATACATATGTATATACTATCGCAATCTTTCATCTATCATATACAATTTTATTATCTTAATTGCGTTTAGGGAATTTCATTAGATTGCAAAGATTCCTTAGACCTTTTATTATTATTGTTTACTTTTTGTTGAGATAATAGCTGAATAGATGTGTTTACCTAGTAAATAAATTATTAAGCCAAATAAACCGATTTCTGTACACTCAAAGACTTGAGTCAATTTCAATTATCTCGAAAAACAATTGAGGCATATACATATATACAGTACAAAGTATACACAATTGTGGAATGCAGAATAACAAAATATGGTATTTAAATGGTACATATATAAAATGAGTTGAATGCACTTATTTTGCGAAAATATATATCATACAAATTGTAAGTATTGCATATAAGTTACGTATTCAATTAAATACTTATATGATCAATACTCGATTTTCAGACATCGATGAGCGGACTTATATTAAATATTCAATATTTACACATACCCAATCTAAATCACATGCATCTATACATACTCACACACACACATACGCACCCATTCGACTTTAAGGTCAATTTGTGCTACGGCCCTGACTCTGATCTTCTGTATGTATGTTCATGTATTATAATTTTCTGTTCGCGTATAGATATTTAAATAGCATTTAAATTAGCAGCACGTATTAACATCGACTTCCTCCACACTCAGCGCACCTCTCCTCTCCAGTCTAATTGATGGTGCGAGTATCTTTTTGGAAAATACAATTTGTTAATATCAACGCGAGCGCGAGAGGGAGAGCGAGCCATCGTGTTCGCTCTTCAAATGAATGGGCTGCGCAATGCTCGCCTCCCTCTTCTGTAAGCAAACAAGGTCGCTTGTTGTAACAGCTAGACTACCCGTTGCTCTCACTCTCCCTCTCTCAAGCTCTCTCTTTGAATTACTCTCGTGCATGGATCGTAGTTTGTATTGTAATTTTGTTTGATGGCAAAAGGCTCGCTCAATTTTAATTTTGGTTGCTCATTTTTGCTCAGGGTCAGCTCGAGGTTTTTTCAGCTCGTATGTGTGCTCGCGTGTGTGTGTGTGTATGTTTGTTTGTTTCATGGCACAATCGAAAAAATAATATTGTTGAGCTTTTGGCGCTCACTTAATTATCTTAGCTTTTAACTTTTTTTTCCAATGTTTATTATCTGTTGTCATTGTTGTTTCAACTTTGAAGCCGTAGGTGGAGTTGCCACAGCCACTGCAGTGTCACTTACAAATAGGCCCAAGTTGAGCGAGCGCTCTCTTTGTTTCTCTGTTTCTCTTCAGTTTTTTTTTTTTTTTGCATGAAAATGTAGGCCAATGTCAACATGGTGTCACCGCTCTTGGGTGTTTGGGGTCGCCAGCTTTGTCAGAGATGGGTGCACGCTTTGGCTTTGTGGTTATATCAATTACATACGCTCACAGCAAGTTCGCTTCACTAGGGCTGGCAACGCCATCAACGCTAATGCCAACGCCAACGCAATGCCAATCGATTCGTGTGTCTCTCTCCCTCTCTGTGTCTGTCTTTTGTAATGCGATAGTAAATGGCAACACCATCAATTTTGAAAATTATGCAACTCTGCATTTAACTGCGATTGCAAGCGCAGAGCGCAATAAATAAAATGGAATTAGCATTAATTTGAAATGTATTTATTTCTTGTATGATTACAGAACGAAACTGCAGTACGAATCGCTGGAGGGCTCCATGATACTGGATGGTGAGGATGATACGCTTAGCGACAAGATCGGCTGTCCACTGTACACGGCACCGGAACTGCTGTGTCCGCAGCCCACGTACCAGGGCAAGCCGGCGGACATGTGGTCATTGGGTGTCATACTCTACACAATGCTCGTTGGCCAGTATCCCTTCTACGAGAAGGCCAACTGCAATCTGATAACGGTAATCAGGCATGGCAATGTCCAAATACCAATGTCGTTATCCAAGTCGGTTCGCTGGTTAATGCTCTCGCTACTGCGCAAGAATTACACTGAGCGCATGACGGCAACTCACATTTTCCTAACGCCCTGGCTGCGAGAGCAGAAGCCGTTCCATTTGTACCTGCCCGTCAATGTGCAAATTGCCGACGATTGGGATGTCGAAGAGGATCAGGATGGTCATGAAAGCATGGAGGTGGGCGACATGAGTGAAATCTGCCCACTGGTTGGTGAGAAGCCGGAAGATGAGTTTGACGACGACATCGGTGTGGAGCCGCTAGACTATACCCACACTACTTTGCAAATGGCCCAAACAAGCAGCTCCAGCTCCAGCACTCTAAGCAGTTCAACTGAAACCGATGCAGATGCTGACGAGGATATGGGCTGACCTATGCTTGACACGGAGACACACAAGAAGCCACTGGAAGCTCGCTCTCTCGTATACGCTGGCGCGTGATCTTGATTGGATTCAAGATTCAATTCTGTGGACCTCTCTCTGCATGAGGCGCATTGATTACCTGCGCTCTACGAAGATAGCCAGGGCTAAGGCGGCCGCGCTCTTCACGTCAACATCCTTCGCGAAGGTGTGATGCTCACCTTTGACACTCGCACTCAAAAAGACTTTGTAGCCTCGCTCACCTTACACGTACACAAAATTAGTAACTACATAAAAACTCTCACTGCCTTCCAAAACAGTAACGAAATAACGTTAGACCGTTCTCTACTTGAAGGATCCTTTTAATTGCTTCATATGTAAAAATCCAAATTCGTATGCGAATCGTCCTCGTAACTATTGCAACTGCAACTGATTCTTCCTAATAGAAACTTATGTACAATACATAAATTAATATTTTGCTGTAAATTGTTGGAACTTATCAATTTGATGGAAAGCATTATTTTCAATGTTTACAATGGCAATGAAAGCAAATTGTTATTTATTATATAAATCTATGTATACATTTTTTTTTTTTAATTTTTGCGCATATTATGATGAATGATAGAAAGAAAAAAGTGAAAAATTATGAAACGAATAAAAACTTTGATCTCACTTTGAAAAAAAAAAAAAAACTTTTTTTAATTTAAATAGTTTTTAAACATTTTTAGATGTATTTCTATATGCAGAATGTATTTTTCCTATAAAGCTTCTAGATGTTTGGGCTCTGAATATTTCGACTATTGCCTTAATATTACAGAAAAAAGTAATACAGTCGACTCTTGTTATTTCAAACCTGCGTTATTTCGAACCTCTCATTAATTAAAAGTTATAACTCAGTAATTCGAACTAAAAATCATTGCTAAGACGCGATAATTCGTACTCATATGGTTAAACACTCGACAATTCGAAATATTTTAAGAGTCCCTTGAATTTCGAAATAACGAGAGTCGACTGTATTTTGATATATGTAAAAATATATCAAATTAATGAAAGTCAATTTTGATTGTCATTATATAGTTAAAGTTAAATTAGTTAGTTTACTTATATATTTTACTAGTCATTGTCTGTTTAGTTGATTGCCCAAGTATAATTGTGTGGGAATATCGAATGTTTCAGCACGTGGGAAAAGCTAATCTGTTGATAAGAGCCTTATCAGTTGATATTTTTAATGGAATAGAGAAGAAGAATTCTTGAGGGCTAGCTCTTACATGATGTCATAACAAAAAATAATAATAATACCCTTTCAAAAACCAGAACGTGTTCTCAAAATTCGTATAGGTGAATCTGAAACTATAGCAATTTTTTAACAATGAAAAATATACATATACAAGCATACATTTATTCATATACTCAAAAAAGGATGTGTTATAATAGATGCAGAGCTTAACGAAATAGAAAGGGTATTTTTTTTTAATAAAAAAAACCCAGTTACACATAAAAAAACCCGTCCTGAATATTTGATTCAACCACCATTCAAAAGAGACGAAATTGAATGAATTTGTGAAATACCTGAAATATTTCCGTATATAAAAATGAAAACATGCAATATAGCATTACAATTATGTTTTGTATATTTTTTTATCAAAGTTTCCATTAATACAAGTTGCCAAAAAAACAAAATTGTTTACTAACTATGTATTTAGTTAACGGCGCAATAGGCGACCTAACGTAGTGTCGACGTGCCAACTTCTACGTAGCTCGAAACACATCACATACATATATACATACATACACACATACGTATGCATGTAGATAGTATTATAAAATTGGCGAGAGAATTTCGTAAGAACGTTAAACCTGCAGAGAGTAACGTAGGCGCCATCACCTACGTACAGACATACATATGTGGCCTATGTGATAGCGACAACTCTCTTGAGTTGAAAATGTCGGAATACTTTTAATTAGGTGTGGTTGTACTTCTAGAACTTTGTAGATAATATTTTGGAATGTTTAGGTACGAAATTATAGATAATTAAAGCGCATATAAATTATGAAAATGTTCTGGGTAGTTCTCGATCTTTATTTATTAGTTAACAATACAATCTGAGTTTCGTATTGGTGCTTAACAATAACTCAATGACTCAATAGGCGAATTAGATTAAGAATCATCAAGTTATGCAAATCATTGCAAAAAATTCCTCTTAGTTAACGGCTAGCATCGCAGACGACAGCGGCATGTGCCTTATTTTTGGTATTTAGCGCAGATGTATCTCTCTAAAGTTCTATCACTAATTAGAGAAAGACTGTGCTAAATAACTCTAAGCGCACTGATGTGCACTGACAACATTCGTGTCTTTTGGCTGGTTTCACAACCTGACATTTAATTGATTGAGTTTATATGGCGGGGGTGATTGATGCGAGCGCAACTATTAAATAACATTTTATGTACAGTTTTTATAAATAACTTATGTGCATGTGAAAAGATAGGCAATCATTTAAAGAAAGCAATAAGAATATATACCTATATTGTTATATATATTGATATCTATATATATATATTGATATATATGAAAGTTTCCTTGTCTTAGTGTCCGTTACGCATTTAAAAAATTTGAATGTAGCTTCGCTGTTGTTGATTTTTGGCAGCTATCCGTCTATCGATATATTGCGCATATAAATATCGAATACCAAATTTGACTATTGATAACAGAAAATGTTAATATATTCGCTCTGTTATGCATTTGGCAAGAAGCAGACTACAGACGGTCAGAAGGAAGGTGCTTTTTACTTAATAAAAATTAACTAAATCCCGTGTTTACCAGTTATTTTTGTGCGTATGATGTCCATAGCAGGGAAGAATACCAGCTCCACGTCCAACCATTACATAGTAATAAATGCAAGACATTACCAAGCAACATCAATTATTGCTTTAAGCAATTCAAACCAACAAAATGAAGCTTATAGATCTAAACATCGACTGTCTTTTGCGAATTTTTAAATATCTATCTGAACGCGAATTGATTATCTTGTGTGAGGCGAACAACTATCTTAAAGCAGTCATCGATCAGAACATATTCTATGCCCTGACAAAGGATTTGCTACTATGTGGACATAGAAATAAACCATGTGTGGAGCTAAGGTATAATACCTTTTGATATCGAAATTGAATTGAATTTAATTGCTTATTGTGTTTTCCAGGAATCCAACACAACTAAGTTATCTGCGGCGTTTACAAATATCTAGAAATTGGCTTAAAGGCGTCTATGTGGAACGACATTATTACCACCATGCGCAAATGTTCGCTTCGAAGCTTTGGTTAGAATCGGACGCACTGTATATAACGCACGCGAATTATTTACGCAAATATCGTCGGGCTGGTCCCGAAGCACTACAGCGACGCTATGAGGAGGAGATCAGTACACCCACCTTATCGGATATCTCGGACTTTGCAAAGAAGCAGGACACCATATTTGCTGGACGAGTGTGTGGCACCTGCTTCGTGAAGGATGCCGAAGATATTACCGAGCAGCAAATGCACCATGCCAAAGAGTATTTGTATTGTGTGGATTTTGTGGACGATGTTTACGCGACCAGCACAGACAACTGCTGTAAGCTGTGGAAGCGTTCCAAAGAGTTTGGATTATCGCATTTTGATCTGTTTATGCGGTTGGAACATTCGTTTAAGTCTATGAAGCTAAGCGACGATGGACAGTGGCTCTATGGAGGCTTATATACGGATACAGGCCGCAAAGCATTGCGTGCCATTCATGTGGAGAGGTAGGTTATCCTGTTCTATATATTTCATACATATTGTTTTACATATACTCAATTTTTCAGTGGCGAAGAGCTTGTGTTGAACTCAAATACCATTTCCATTTACGATCTAAAACTAAAGGACGATCAAGTGATATTCACTGCCAACTTTGATACCACATTTCGCATATTCGATCGTCGCACGGATCGTGATGTTTCCATATGGGAGGATCCTTTTGACTCTTCTATCTACTGTCTCGAATATGACGGACTCTATGCCGTTCTGTGTGGCGCAAAGCATCACAGTCGTGTTAATCTTTACGATATTCGTGTGCCTGGTAAATATATACAGCTTTACTTTCCGGGCCGCAACACAGGACGCCAACAGTACAGAACTTCGCCGGTCTATAGCCTGGCCTGTGATAGCCAATACATGTTCGTGGCCACGGATCACAACTTGCGCGTCTTCGACTTTGGTACAAACTACGCAGTCGAAAGGGACTACAGTGATTTTCTTGATAGCATAAGATAATGAAAGAAGTTGTAATCCAAAAGTCAGCTCGAGTCTTACAATAAAATTAAGTAGTTACCCATGTAGATGAATGCATTTAGATCATTAAAACGTGTTACCTTCTTATCAATTGTTGAATTAAATATGTTTGTTTGTTTACCCAGTTGATTATTTATATTTTATTTGCACTCGCATTTTGCCTTTCAGCTTAGAGAATCCGAATTGAAATATAATTTCGATTAACAAATTGCATTGACCAGCTTATTGTAATAATAGTCGACAAGGTAAAATCTTATAATAATAGACCACAAACTTAAGTTAAACAAAGACGCCTTAAAATTCAGTAAAAATATATCTGTATGTTTCACATGAACAAAATTGTATTAAGGTAAAAAAACTTAACTGTTATATTGCATATGCATGTAGTGGTATTGTTTTATGAGCAATTTCTTGATTTCGTCTCTCAAATAGTTTATGAGATGTGATTGCATTTGTCATATCAAATTTAAGAGAATCTATTTTATGCGTTCAAGTATATAGTAATACTTTAATATATAGTATGTGTGCTTAAATTTATGATTTTGGAAAATAAAGCTACCTGACGTCCAATAATAACGTTCGAAAATTTACTGCTGGCCTTCAATTGTTCATATTATTATAACAGCTATTTATCATAAATTGAAGCCTTAATTTTGTTGCGTTTTAACAGGCACTTCATCAATTCAGTTATTAATTACAAATTTCATCAATATTTGTTCCATATTCATACATTTACAATTTGTGCATCTTCTACGAGTGTAATCTTAATCCAAGTGCGAAAAAATATCGTTAATAGCGAGAAAATGCACCCAACTGCATCCGTTTGTCAGACCCCTTTGTTCAGTTTCGATATTAATATTTCTCAGATGCAAAAGTTATTATATAATATGATACAATATTTTATATTCAACTGAAACGAGACGACTATCTGGTTGTGCTATCATTTGGCTTATCTGCGGCGGTTGCTGGACTTTCTTTGGACGGCTCCGCGGCACTTTGTTGCGGCGTTGTGTTCGGCGACGGCGGCGAATGATCCAGACTTTCGTTGAGCGCTGCAGCCAGTTCCCCATTGAACTGCAGCAGGCAACCCAAGGCACCAAAATAGCCTTCGTGCTCCAAAAACAGACCCTTCATGGTGCCATTTGACCAGAACTCCATGGCGTAGGCAAGCAATTTCATCGAGATGGGATTCACGCGCAGAAAGTTGCCCACGAAGACGACCTAAAAGTTGGCAACAGAAAATATAAGTAGGTATTTCCTCGTCAGAGACAGCTCAACTCACTTTATCGATCTTCTCGTTGAGAGCGCACATTCGCGCAATAGAGCCGATGTTGTTGGTAATTGTGACTAGCGTAGCATTTGCGAGATCTTCCCTGGATACCGAGCAGCGTTTTTCGTTTATATGCATCTGGCCAAAGCTAATGTGAAGACGAAGAAATGTTTATTTAATCTATGGAATCGCATTTCATCTATTGCCTACCTAGAGGCCACTAAATCTCCTGTCAAGCCAAATCGATTGTAGTCGCCTCCGTAGATGTCCTTGACCAGTTTATCCACCTTTCGATTGTCACCCTTCGTGGCCAATTGAATTGCTTCTTCGAATGTTGTGCAGCCAGTGAGCAGGCAGCACAAGCCTAGGAATGTACCACCTCCCAAACTGCAGGCAAAATAAGAGTTCAGAGTTAGTTTATGAAAAATCTGTTCTCCTTATAGACTGCTTACCTAGTGCCAGAAATGCGTTTGTAGTTGTCTGGGCCGTAGACGGCCAGAATGGATACGCCAGAGCCGACATTAACCAGGATAAAGGGGAATGGTTGTGAGAAATTAAAGGCACGCTTTTCGGTCTTACTGCAGGTGAAGAGAAAGTTAAAACAAAAATCGTCTGCCACAGCTGATAGGAATACCTACGTAATTTCTCTGGCATTCTCGTAGTAATAGCATTCAGTAGCATTGTGCATGTCGGCAAAGAGTATGCCCTTGATGAGCGTGTCCAGCTCATCGAATTTGGCCAGCTTCATGTTGACCTGATCTCGAAAGTCCTTCTCAAACTTAAACGCACCGCCGCCGGTGGCACAGACCGTGGTCACCAGCTCGGCCATGCCCTTCTGCTTGGCCAGCGACAGAAAGTTGCCCATGTCTGTGGTCTGAAAGCGGATGAAATGGAGAGAACCTCGTCGCTTTCGAATCTCCACATTGTCCATCTACAATGAGAAATTCACAATTCATTCCAGCTCAATTCCGTTCTATATATGTACATAAATCAATGGCCCCTGCTCAGGTGCAAAGCTTAATCAGAGGCTAGATTTCGCTAGGCCAGCTCCTTATTACAATTATATAAGCGCACGTGAACAGCCAAAGTTTACGAGACAGGGAATTCTTCGGCGACAAGCGTTGAGCGTAATTAGCGACGTAAATAAGCCGATAACCATTTAAAATATAGAAAACGCACAACAGGAAGCCAAAAGTCAATGAATGCTCTACGTAAAGTAAACTTGTCGTCAACGACTGCGGCGTGCATACAATTCAAGTTCCGGACAGTGCTGTTCATTTGGCCTTTTTATAGCTAACTCGAATTCTAGACTTCTAAAGGTAAACTTTTTTTTGCTTTTTTCTTTTTAACCTATTCAGATGTAAGCAAAGATTACTTACTAACTTGCTTAAAAAGCAAGTTGTAAATAAAGATATATCTATTTATGCAGTCAACTTAATATACTATATAATTTCCTTGCCATATAAAAAAGCTAATTCTAACTATAATATAATATGATTCTGCATATTTTTTATTACAGAATTAGAATATTTATAACTAAAACAAATCCATATCTAATTGAGAAAAAGTTATAATTCAGATATCTATATTTTTAAAGGCATTGGCAACAGTTTCTAAAGTTGTTAGTGTTACTAGATAATTCTTTCAATATGTATATATATATATATATACTCTAATTTCCTATCTGAAATGTACGCCCGGTTCACGGTCAATTCGTGCCATTGACGTGTCTGGCGAAGCTTCACTGTCATAGATCGTTGTCGAATACTAGAAATTAGCAGGCGAATCATTCGACCTGGCTCGAAACCCGGTGATCTCTGCCGCTTGCACGCGCAATTCACGCCAGATAATGCATAACGCTCAAAGCTAATGCAATTTTGTTTCCATTTTCGGTACGTAATCGCCATTGATTGAGAGGAGAGAAATTGAAATACTTAGTAAATTTGTATATAAATCAAATAATGCGTTGCAAAACAAATCAAAATATTGTCTCAATACAACTATCTCATATGTAGACATGAAATGTAAACATATATAAACAACATAGATAAACTTGTCTATAGAAAATCGAATTTAATTGACAGCTTACCTGCAAGTGCGTGTCGCGATGTCCCGTTTTGCCATATGCCGAGTTTTTGGTTAGATACCTTCGGATATTACGTAAAATACCCGCTTCGCAATCCTGCTCATCGGGCGTTATATCCTTTGGCTCGAAGTATACCAATTTTGTGAGCGTTCCGCCAATGTCCATGCCAAACCATGGCATTGCTAAAACAGTTTAACACAATGGATAACACATAATTATTGGGCATTTTGGAAAAATAATAAACAGAGCTCAAGATACGTAATATTTAGATCATATTGTACGCACTTATATAAAAATGTTCTGGATGGCATAATCTTCTTAAATTTAAAGATTTCTGAGCTACTACTAATACACAAACACTTGAATTTTGTTTTGGGGCCATTTCAATATCTTTTTCTGTTTTAACATTATTAATTTAACAATCGAAAAGTTATCTATTTAATTTGTTGCATATGAATTAGTTGTCAAATTCTCAAACATTTTCAAAAAAGATATTGGAGAAATGTTTAATTATCAATATGAGCAAAAATTATTGATATGAATGAAGCATATTGTCTGATATCTACTGTAATTTAGTAATAAGATAAATAATATTTGAATAGATAAAAGTCCTTTATAAACAAGTTGTTGAAACAGCTTATCTTGCTTCTAAAGCTGTAATCTAATCACAGAAAATGTTATCAAATAACCAATACGAAATGTAAATTTAACAAAACAAACATCTTGAATGATAATTAAAAGACTACTCAAGTTTATGATATTGAATTGATTTTGAGAGCAATATCGACAATGATTCAACAATAATGGTTCCATAACATGTGCTTAATATCCCTCTCTCGGTTTCATTAGTTTGTGTCAGTCACTCTCGTACCGCTTTTGATGATGAGATCAAAGATCGACGTAAAGTCCAATAATTCAGTCATTGCTTAAGTGTAAATTGTCAGGAACTAATATTCACTATTTCACGGCTTTAATGGGTATGTCTAACGAGTGCCAATATTCTACGGCAACATGTTTAATTTCAACCAGTACACTATTAACTCCGACGGGCAACTGTTTAGATTATATATTACGAGTAGAGTAACTGGCGTTGAATATATTGGCAGTTCGGAAACACATGTGCGACGCACTCTCCAAAACAAAGAGTGAGAAAGGGAGAGATAGCGAGAGCGAGAGCGAGAGAGCGATCGATGCATACTTATCTACCATTTTATGCGGCGCCTGGTTATCGGCCAGCTAAGAAGTTCTAAAATGACCGCTGGCCTCTGCCTCGTTTACATTGTCACAAAATTAACCACTTTTCGCTATCTAATCACACTCTTTTTTATTACATATGTATATATGCGCAATTATGGTGTTTTATGTCCAAATAGCATAAATAGAAATATCATAAAGTTGACTTGAATGTTAAACCGTTAAACCGTCAAAATGCAATATCAGCTGTTTGCCCAAAGAGCGTAGAGAGTGGTTTTAAGATTATCTACTCTACAAGTATTAGTAATGAGTATTTGAGTGGGAGAGTGAAGAGTGGAAAAGAGCGAACAACTTAACTACGCTTTCATTGCACTATTATCATCTTAACGAAAACAAGGTTGCCACATTGCTAAAATTGGCGGCACACAAACCAAATCATTCGATGAGCTGACATTGCTGTTCAATTTTCATTTCGTGACCAAGAAGACCTTCTTAATTCGCATACTTGATTCCAAACTGTTTTTGCGTCTGCCAATGATAACAAAAACTGCTCTCGCTCTTATCATTTTAGTAGGGTACGAAACACATATTGAGCTTTGATATGGATCAGATGCTTTCTGTTATTCCATAATATACATATAATGTATGTATATTTATTCGACTTTGGATGGCGCGTTACTTACACATCAAATCATCAATATTAGGGATGTGTTTGGCGGGCTGTATGCGTGATTCACTTGAACAGATCTCATTCGAGCTATCATCATTAATATTAACATTAACATTAACATTATTGTTATTATTATGGTGAGCTGTATTCTTGTTGTTGTGGCCCGATTTGCTTTTATTACTAACTCCAATGGCCGCACGCCACGAAGCGCGCCATGAATTTTTTTTAGTGGAGATCATTTGAGCCGTTGGCGGACTGGCCGTGGCAGCCAGCGAGGCGTGCGTAGTTGTTGTTGCTGACGACGATGATTTTTTGTCGTTATGTAATTTGAATATTTTCAAGTTGAACGAATATTTTGAGTCGCGCGCGGGCACTTTCATTTTAAGTGCGTCGCGTCTTTTGTGTATTTAATAACTTAACGAGTTTTTTGCACTGAGCATAGCATAACAGTCATTCAGTTAGTTATTCTCAAACATTAGCTGCTTTGTGAATTTGTGTATTTACATTGTTGCCAGCCCGAAAGCCAGCACGGTAAATGCTCTCAAAAAGAAAAACAAAAACACAAAAACCAAAAACTGATAGCTTTGATTTCGCCGTTTTGTTTTGAACAGGCAGCGCGCTCGCGTCGGGTATCCGTTTGACCGATCGCTAGCAGGCGTGAAACGTGTTTGAATGAAATTTCATTGTCACTTCGTTAAAAACGATGCCAATACGCTGATGCCGACCGTCCCAGCAGCAGCAGCGGCAGCGGCAGTCGCAGTGGCGGCGACAACAGCCGAGCTGGCGGCTACGTCACAAGCGCGCTTGCACAAAACAACACATGAACAACACATATGTATGTATGTATATATACAGGCAGGTCTAGGCATGCCCGTATATATGCAACTTTTACATACATACCTAAGTATATTAATGAGGAGACATCGTGTCAAGCGAAGCCCAACTTAAGCATTGCGAAAGCAAATTTCAAAAATAAAATCAAATTAACGATCACCGTTGAACCAGCCAAATACCCTTGACATAAGCTCGAACTGAATGCACGACGGGCAACGGTCAATGGTCAAGTAAGATCAGTTTTGTATGCAATTTAACCAGATCAATTACAATGCAAATTGTTATTTCGAAGACAATCATTAATTTACAATCATTGAACATTAAATCAAATGTACTCATTTCGTATGCCAGCAGGGCGCAAGAAAAGAGAGAGCAATAAAAAGGTGAAAAAGTGGCGCCCAAATCAAAAAAGAAGACTCAAAGTAAGCTTCGAGCTTGAGTACAATACAATCATAGATACGTACACTCAGTACATACATACACTATGTGGTATATTGTACTTGTTAAAAAGTGGACAGAACCAAAAAGATTTTCGAGCCGAAACTATAATACTCTTTACTATCAGAATTTGTACAATAAGACTGGCTTTTGTAAATATATTTTTTAATTAATTAATTTACACTTACCTCTTCCCAGCTGGTGGCAAAAGACAATTTCATCATCCTGCATTTTGAAAATAATACAAAGTCCGTTACTGTCTAGCGTTAAATACCGGCAATAGTGTTAATCCCAACACAAGTTGAGCGGGACTGAAGACGTGTATCCGTCGTTGGCACCTGCAGCAGTTGTTGTTGTTGATTGTTTTGTTGGGGAGAGTGCGTGAGAAAATTGGAGTGTTGGCGAGCGGCGATGGTAATGCAACACCCGTTGCTGCTCACATTGGCTAAGATGGCTACTGGTTGGCGTTTTTGTAGCACGTTACACTGCTTGAGTTGGCATTGGCATTGGAAACCGTATGACGAAAATATGTTTTCGCTTTGTTTACAATCTGTTTTTGCCGCCTGAAAGTTGAGTGCTATTCCAGCTGTTAATGGCTTATCATTTGATTTGATTAGCAATATCGTTTAATTCTTATTGCTGAATTGCGCACTTTGGAATTAACACATTACAAAAATTATGATAAAAATCTCAATCTAGTGGCCTTGCACGCTGTCTTCTTCTTGGCATTAAATGAGAACAGCTGTTTGCTTTGTTTTCTGGTCCAGACTAAAGATGAGTAACTAACTAACTATCGATTAGTGATGTTGTCTGTGAATTTATTGACGCGTTGGTTATCGATATGAATACAGATAAGACGTTTTAATATCGATATCGTTTTAAGCATTTTTGCGAAATAACCACGCAAAACTGCAAGCAAAACAAAAACAATATGAAGTAAACAAAGCATCAGTGAAAAAAGTAACAAGTTGTTATTACAATTGTCTTTTTGTACTTCATAAAATATATATTTTTCAAATATAAAATAAAACAAATGCAATTTGTTGTTTGTCTATATACTGCGCAGTTTGTTTATTTTTAGCCATGAGCAACAAAAATGATATAATTTGCACGAATTATGAGCTCAAGGAATTCAAGTTTCCGCCTGTCTGGCGGGATAAATCCAAGATAAAGGTACTATTTGCAAGCTTTCATCCGCGCCACATCAACATTGAAGAATATGATGCAAAACTGCTATTTTGGATGGATCTCATAAGACAATACTGTACCTATTTGGGAAAAGCAAATTTTTGTTTGCGGGAGCTCCAATTACAGTTTATGCGTGGCGAGCAAATACCAGCCTGCCTAGATGTAGTGATGGCAGAAATGGAGCAACAAAAACAGATTCGTCGACGCACTGAGTACGAAGAAGACCCGCTAAATACTTGGAGGGTCTGGATTGTCAACAACTTCGTAAAGCGTCCGCTCTGGCGCAGCTGGGAAAAACTGAAATATAGCATTTTTGCAAGAGATGTCAAAGCAGAATCTTTTATTGAGTGGATTCACTTAGATGTGTTACGCGTAAGGAATGCCTAATTTTATTTGATTTGAAATCATATTAAACAGTTTTTCTTTCAAACAGGCCATCTGCAGTGAAGTGGAGGAAAAGGTTCTTAGGAAACATCGTGGAAAACTGCTGCATTTGGAAGCTTTCAAGAAGCTTTGTAAAACATGTGAAGTGCGCATTCATGAGGAGTTCATCGACTTGTGTCTTCTTACGCTACAGGCACGCCGGCAAGTGGCCATACAGTATAAAATGGAAAGGGGAAAAAGTTACGTACACCTAATCAAAATTCCAGGTATAAAATGAATCACGTTTGGAAAACTCTTTTTTAATCATTTTCATTACAGCTGATGAGAATGAAACTCCGAATATAAGTGAGGCAGACCTAGCCATGCATAATCTGGAGATGACGCAGGCTAGTCTGCTGCAACAGCTGGAATCGTTAGAAGAAGAGATTAAAGTCAACGACGATAAAGCACGTCAATATGTGAAGGAAAACAAAAGGCAATTAGCTAAAACATACCTCAGAAAGAGACATTTGTTGGAAAAGAACCACGGTACAGCATTAGTGCATTAAACTTAATTCAGTGACTAGTGGAATTAATATAAATTTACTTATTTTTATTTACAGAGCGACGCAGCCTTGCACTCCATAATATAGAACTCCTTCTGTCGAATGTGGAGGAGGCGCAAAACAACGGCGTGCTGCTTGACGCTTATAAAATTGGTACTAAGGCTTTGCAGAAGGTTCTCAGCGATTCAGGTCTCAAGTACGACAATGTGGATGAAGTTCTTGCCGATGTGCGCGAAACTTTAGATCAACATCGGGAAATTCAAGATGTTATGTCCAGTAGCACAGCAGAAGTAACAGCCAACCACGATGAGGAAGCGTTGGAAGCAGAGCTAACCAATCTGATGGGCGGAAACGATCAGGAAATAAAGCCTTTAAGTCTATACAATAATAACAATAAAACTGAAATTGTAATTGAGGATGATCAGTTAATTGCCATGTTAAATGATCTGGAGGTGGAGGATGGTACCTTGTCGCAGGTTAGCCAAAGAACAATGGAATCTTTGTAAAGAAGGCTGCATATGTGTTTTTTTAATAAATGTCATATTTTCTAAATTGTTGTTTTATATATTTGTCATAGTGTTAATGGCTTTAATCTATATCATTTTGTACAAAATGCGTCCTTAGGTCAAGTATTGTTGCTTATAAGCTATGGCTAGACAAATGTTTCCCTAAACTGGAATTTAAAATTTAAATACATAAGTATAAGTATACACATGATTTGGTTTATCATACAGTTCCATCATTATTTCAGCATTTATAAAGTGCGCACAAATAAAACAAACTTTTACATACAGCCCCCAGCTGTACACACTACGTATGTACATCTGCGCATGTATATTGCACTATATATATGCATATATATAGCTAGGCATATTTGAAGCATATCAGAAAAGCAAATTAAATGAATGCTTATGTGTCTGTTTGTCCTCTCCATCTCTGGCCGGAGCTTCGATATATCAAAAGACAACGCCAAGTGGATCGTTATGTGTGGATTTGGAACAGTATCAAAATACTCAAAATTGTACAGATGAAGCATATCAGGACGGGCAGAATCACTATAAACCGCAATGATCTGAAGAAAATAGAAAACTAATGTTAAATACAGATTAAATTAAAATATATGGATTACACACCTGCCATGTCCTAGGGCTGGGTGTCAGAGATTCAGATCAATGTCCGCCTCCAGGTCGATGTGGTTCATCGAGTTGGCTGTGCTATTGAAGATTTGATTCTCAGCCGTTGCTCCACTGCTCTCCCCACCACTGGGTGCGTTGGCGTTGGCGTTGGTGACGCCGTTCCGCTTAGATTTACCTAGCAGCCAGCAAGAGAACACTTTGTCCAAATATTGCACGTTAATAATGTGATGATGGTTTGGACAGTGTGTTGAATGAGACCGATATATATATATACATAATATATATATTCAGCATATATATAATCGGTGATATTATAAATACAAACCAAGTACACTAAACTGAGTTGACATATGCCATAGCCTTTCCACATTTTCGATTGTATGTATCTCAATGGTAATAATTGAAAGAATGCTTACAATTAGTAGTACTTAGTAGTAGGATCTCCTAGTTGGATCATCGAGTCTTGCATGCTGGTCTGGTTGGTGTATACATATGCATGTGTGAGTGAGTGGATGATGATGACACTTACCTCCAGAGAAGCACAGACAACCTTCGTCATCACTTTGGAAATCCCGCCCGGCGCTCTTTTGTTTGAGCTCTTTATTGAGCTCATTGATGCAGCGCTGATAATAGTCGTAATCCTTTAGATACCAAACTGGAGGCCATCGATGCTCGCGCAAATACTCCTGATTATCCTGATGCAGTGCTTTTAAGCCCTTAAGTGAGAACTTACAAATAACATTGTAATTGACGCATAGATACGACATACACCACTCCGCCAGCTGATGGGCATTGTGCAACTGTTGAAATTCAGAAGTTATAAACTGATATACCCCATTTAGTATAAGTAAATAAACAACCTTGACTGGCTCCAGCAATTTTAGGCAATGATCGACCGTTTCATTGGTCTCGTTTTGTGAAATAATTGTGAGATCTTCAATAACGCGACACTCAATTAGATTGATAAGGCGAGGCAGGCACAATCGGTTGGCCAATTCCAGCAAATTGAGGCATTTAACCGCTGAGATGGGCGGAATTTGATCAGTGTACAAATAGCACAGCAGTTTATGGAATGTATAAATCGTGACGCCAGGAAAAACAATCTGCAACAAGAAATCTGTATTAATTTCTAATATTGAATATTATCAATCCTTAAGTCTTACCACATTAGAGTGCGCTTCACGAAAGTCACCGAGGAGCATGGCGCGCATGACATCACAGCGACCCACCAGAACAGCCCGATGAGCCTTAAATACAAATATATAACGTATTAGTTGTTTTTATTACATTACTTATACCATTTATATTTACCTTCATCAACCCATCGTCCAGTTCAAAGGTGACATCGGTAAAGCAACCGTCTCCAATGCAATGCCTTTCCATGCTCTCCTTTATGCGCTACAATTAGATAAACTATTAATAAAAACACTAAAAATAATCAGTTAATAGCAGCATACAAGACTAATGTGAGGATTGGGCTCATCACTGGGGCTCTCCATGACGCTTTGTGGCTTGGAAAGTAACATGGTCAATTGCGGCAGTTCTAATAAATCGGCAGCTTCTCTAATTTCCTGGAAAATGCAAATGGATTTTTAATAAATCTCTGGTTTGATTACAGGACTTTATTTAGGCTTACCTGCAGATTACTGCAGTCCTTGTCAATGGTGCCTGTGTAGATGAATCTTAGGCATTGGTGCAGGGCCTGGGGTGAGATTACTTTGCTTAGAGTTACAATTGTCTGAACAGAGCTGACGCCGCGCTGATTTTCCATTTGCACTTGGCGCAGGCTCAGCAGTACTGGATGGTGCAGTTCCTTATTTAAATCATTGGAGCGCTTGGACTCTACCAATGGTAATGCCTGATAGCTGGAACGGCGCTTTAAATGTTCCCACATGCTACAAATTAGAAACCATTTAAAATTTAAGCAACGCGAAATTCGACAGTAAAACTAATTAGCTACCGTTGTGTGCGTGATTCGTAGCGTATAAGATATTCTGTGTCATCATTGAAGTCAGCTATTGTTGCCTCACCGAACGTTGAACTGACCATGCTCGACTCGCTGCTGCTCCGGCCACCCATGTCGGTGAGTTCGGTGTTTAGAATGCGTTGGAAAATGCTAGACGCTGCGGCAAGCATAAATCTGTGCACAGCGAACTTGGTTCCGCCAACCACTAGAACAAGGTCGGCATAAGCTTGCGAAAGAAACATATTGTATATATCCTGGCGATAGTGGCCAACCATAACCGTAACCTCTGGTGGTGGTGGCTTCGGTGGCCGGAATGGTGCCTGCAGCAACGGCTTCTGCACCTTTTTCAGGTTCGTCATCCAGAAACGTTGCTGGCGGCGAGCAATGAGTGAAGATCGAATGGCATTTTCGAACACTTCGTTGACGCCAAAGTACGTGAAGACGCTGGTCTCATAATAGCTAACACCCAGTTCCTTTGCAACAGCTCGCGCCTCATCTGGCATGACCAAATCGCTCTTCAAAGCGGCTCTGAAGATAGAAAAGGAATATGCTTAGAGGGTATTCTGCTTAGCAACCATTGCTCACATACCGTACAAATGTGCCCTTTTCACCAAAGTAGGACAAATAATTTTCATCGCGGTACATGTAACGCAGGTCATTTTTGCAGCCCACTAGCACGACGGGCACATCTGGACAGAAGCGACGTATCTCCGGATACCACATTACTTTGCAATTACGCAAAGAAATGGGGCTTGCAATGGAGAAGCAAAGCAGTACGACATCAGACCTAAAATTGTGAAAAATGTTTGAGCAAATATAATATGCAAGTATACTGAGAGACATGCACTCACCTGCCGTAGGCGAAGCGACGATCTTTATCATGATCTCCGAAGGTGTCCCACAAACGTAAAGAGACATTGACACCATCTACCACTTCCCAGCTGCGTTCAAGCACCTATAAAATATAATTGATATCTTTGTGTTATTAATGAACAGCAATTGCTGCCGACAATTTGTCACTTGCGTCTTTGTAAATGCGATATTGATCGATCGCCCACACGGTTGGAACGTGCGTGGATAGCAGCTGCGAAAGCGAAACGTGTTTATTGCAAGCCCTGGCACAAATCAGGCGTGTCTTTCCCACGGCCGTGTCACCAACCAGGACACACTTGACCAGCTCCTGATGCGGTTGCTCGTTGTCCATTTTCGGCATGTACCTTTACTGGGTAACTCTCTGCAATATGGAAGATAAGATGAATAATATAGAAAATGCGCTTTAATGTTTTTACTTTCTATACACATGTATTTATATATGTATACCCCTTGCGCGACTTAATGCGTAGTGCGTCCAGACGACGCTCAGATAATGAAAGTAAAAGTAAGTTAAACGACAACAAACCCATTGATACAGCGGGAAGCCTTTTTAAAGTCTAATTGAACTCAATTGAAACAGAAATAAAAATATCTTCAATCAAAGCTCAAGTGAAGAACGCATTTACCATACCCTGTAATAGAGTGTACATTTAAATAGCTAAAAGTAATTTGTAATTGTACGCGTTTTATATATTGTTATACATATATTTAATTTTATAAATTATCTATATCATTTTGCTTAATATAAAATTCAATATGCATTTAATTTACGTCTGCCAGGGTATTAAGCCATCGGCAATTCGAAAATAACTGCCTTTTGTTTTCTTTTATTTTGAACGTTATGGTCGTTTACCGTTTTATTTTGGATGCACTCGAGACGCACAATGGTACGGGCCCTTTGTACATAAATACATACAATAAATTTATTTATAGATATGTGCAGAAATATGAATGTATATATATGCATATATATAAGTATTTAAACTTTAAACATTATATTCATATAAAAGGATTATATGTACGTACAATTAAAGCAATGCAATCCACAAGAAAGAATTCCTAATATTAATAGCTAATTTATGCAGAAGACACGATATAACACATACATACATATGTACCCAACGGACAAACAAATATATACACGTTGAATTAAATCATTTGATGCTTTACATTTTATATATATTTACATATGTACGACTGTTTTTGTAAATGTAGTTGTTATGCATTAATTAAAGCACAATAATATCAATGAGCTCCTTTGCAGGAACCGACCGGCACCTAAAGATGCCTTATTGCTAAGCTTATTGATTTTCTCATTCCATATTAATGCGGTGCCGCCTGCGGGCCAGGCTTAAATATAAATGAACTAAAAGAACAGAACTGTTATGCATTAGGTATATACATATATGCGTAGAAATGTATAAAATAATAACGGCAGTTTATAACTTAACATTCAGATTTTCAATAAGCTATTCACAATTGTCAAATTAACTGTTTTTCCCCCACAATTTTTGGCATTCACATATGTATAATTTTACTTCGTATAGCTTTTCTGTTTTTATAATTTTAATACATATACATATACTTGTTCACATAAATATATATATGAAGTATATAAAATTGCAAAAATATATACCTTTTTAGTATTGTTTCGACTTGTGTTCTTCGTGCTATTCTCAGCTCTTTATTTGCGTGCTGCACTTATCATACACGCACACACACTAAGACACGTCTAGACGAAATTTACAACAATTTGCAATTTATATTCGCACCAATACATATACGCACATAAGACACAAACTGCGTACATTTGTTTACGCTGCACTTGCTGCTATCCGAATTGATTATATCTTTACATTTAACATCACATTCAGACGTTCATGTGATTATTATTAATTGTTAAATAATAAAATGCAGTTACAACAACTGTTACAATAATCGTGCACCGCCGTCGATATGCCTTTATCGATAACCGCAATTGCAACTGCCAGTGTTGAATATCTTGAAAATTAAGAGTATGAGCAGTTGCCAGACCCTGATTTTTAAGGACTGATTATTGGAATAAATAATAATAATAATTTTTGTAAAATCATGGTTGTGTAGATTTTATTGTTAATTTTAGGAAAAAATCATTTTTAGTATATTTCTATGTTTTCATTTTTCTGAGAAAAACTCGACAATTGGTAAACCTACCAATCCGAATTTTAATACTTTAATTTCTCGAGGTGAAAGTTTAGGGTAAATAATCACCAAACTTTTAAGAATAATTGCTTCGGCAGTGCTTATGTGTGGCAACTCTGAAACACATGTTTTGAATTGTTAGTATTGTTGCGAAACTAAATTCAATCTACAAATATTTTGGATACTTTGGTAAAAGACAAAAAGAAACCTTATTTAAAGTTAAGGTCTTAAGTTTAAATATTGCTTATATTTAAACGTGTTAAAAATTTCACTTGCATAATTTCTGCAGAAGAAGCAACAACGTTTCTATGTTTGCCCAGCGAACGTGTCTGACTTTTTCCAGCCGCAAATCGATTTTTGCCCAAGCCGTAACAGCTGTTCTACATCGACAGTACGCCTTCAAAACTAAATATTTATATTAATAAACATAATAAAACTTCTGCGTTGTTTGTGTTTGCCAGTAAGGGGAAGCTCTGTAGTAACCTTGTATTCGGACGAAGAACGATCGTAACAACATCCAAATCTAGAATGACATTGACGGAAGTATCGCCAAATCAGAAAATCAAAGTGGAGCAGATGGAGCCAATTTTGCGGTAAATATATATAACTCGATTAAAGCATTATAATTTAAAACTAATCTTTGCGTTTCTTGAACACAGCGTAAATAATATTGAAAAGTCACAACAGGATACGCGAGACTATCGGGGCTTGCAGTTGGAAAATGGTTTAAAAGTATTATTAATATCGGATCCAAGCACTGATGTATCAGCTGCTGCACTCTCTGTGCAGGTTGGGTAAGAGTTGAATTGTATATTTTAATTTAATATATTGCAAACGTACATTTTTATTACAGACACATGTCCGATCCAGAGGATCTGCCTGGCCTGGCTCACTTCTGCGAACACATGCTCTTTTTGGGCACGGAGAAGTATCCGCATGAGAATGGGTATACCACGTACCTTTCGCAGAGCGGCGGCAGCAGCAATGCCGCCACGTATCCGCTTATGACGAAATATCATTTTCATGTGGCACCGGACAAGCTGGACGGTGCACTGGATCGTTTTGCGCAGTTCTTCATTGGCCCACTATTTACTCCCAGCGCAACGGAGCGGGAAATCAATGCGGTTTGTGTTTAATCAGTTTTGTAAATTGGAAATTCTAATAATTATACTCATTTGCAGGTTAATTCGGAGCATGAGAAGAATTTGTCCAGCGATTTGTGGCGCATTAAGCAAGTACATCGACATCTGGCCAAACCGGATCATGCGTATAGCAAATTTGGCAGTGGTAACAAGGCTACGCTCTCTGACATACCCAAGTCGAAGGGCATAGATGTGCGCGAGGAACTGTTAAAGTTTCACAAACAATGGTATTCTGCGAACATCATGTGCCTGTCGGTCATAGGAAAAGGTTGTTGCGGCAAATTCTTAAATACAATCTATTTTATTTATTTTAAATATTACTAAATCTCTGCACAGAAACATTGGATCAATTGGAAACAATGGTGATCGAAAAATTCTCAGAAATAGAAAATAAGAATGTAAAGGTGCCGGAATGGCCCAGGCATCCGTATGGCGAGGAGCAGTACGGCCAGAAGTTAAAGATCGTGCCCATTAAGGATATACGCTCGCTAACAATAAGCTTTACGACCGACGATCTGACCCAGTACTACAAATCGGCGGTAAGTAATTGAAGTTATTTTAATGCCTATTCTAAAATAATATTGTAATATAATGCAGCCTGACAACTATTTAACGCATCTTATTGGACACGAAGGCAAGGGCAGCATATTATCTGAGCTGCGAAGGCTTGGCTGGTGCAATGAGTAAGTATATTAACTAACTATATAACTAGAGATTAACCTACTCACACTTGCATTTGCTTGCAGTCTTATGGCTGGTCATCAGAACACCCAGAATGGCTTTGGATTCTTCGAGATTGTGGTGGATCTAACGCAGGAGGGCTTGGCTCATGTAGATGACATTGTGAACATAGTATTTCAGTATTTGTGCATGCTGAGAAAGGAGGGACCTAAGAAATGGATATTTGATGAGTGTGTGAAATTAAACGAAATGCGGTTCCGTTTCAAGGAGAAGGAACAACCAGAGAATCTCGTCACCCATGCAGTATCATCCATGCAAATATTTCCACTGGAAGAGGTGCTAATTGCACCTTATATGAGCAACGAATGGCGTCCCGAATTAGTTTGCAATCTTTTGAACGAATTGGTGCCATCAAAGAGTCGCATTTCCTTGGTTAGCCAAAGTTTTGAGGATTCTACCGATATGACAGAGCCCTATTACAAAACGAAGTATGGCTTGGAGCGGATACCCCAGTGCACAATTGAGGTACATTGAGAGCTTCACAGCCAATCCAATATTTATTTATTTAATATCCATTTGCAGAGATGGGAGTGTTGTGATGTAAATGAGAATCTAAAGCTGTCACTGCCAAACAGTTTTATACCGAACAATTTCGATATTGCCGAAGTGCCCAGCGACGCACCAATACATCCCACAATTATAATGGATACGCCAATTCTGCGAGTGTGGCACAAGCAGGACAATCAATTTAATAAGCCCAAAGCTTGCATGACCTTCGACATGTCCAATCCGATTGCCTATTTGGATCCACTGAATTGTAATTTAAATCACATGATGGTAATGCTGCTGAAGGATCAACTGAACGAATATCTATATGACGCAGAGCTAGCCAGTCTCAAGCTAAACGTAACAACCAAACCAGGCGGCATTGATGTAAATATAAATTTTCCTATATTAGATTTCAATGCTAATCTGGTTTTCCTCTTTCAGTTTACTATACGTGGCTTCAACGACAAGCAGGTGGTATTGCTTGAAAAGCTCTTGGATCACCTGTTCAATTTTAGCATAGACGAAAAACGATTTGACATACTCAAGGAGGAATACATTAGATCTTTAAAGAATTTCAAGGCCGAACAACCCTATCAGCATTCCATTTATTATCTGGCACTGCTGCTCACGGAGAATGCCTGGGCGAATATTGAGCTATTGGATGCTATGGAACGTGAGTTGTTATATATGAAAGCGGAGATTTGAGTATCATATAAAATGCATCCTCTATTCTTTTTAGTTGTTTCCTATGATCGTGTGCTTAACTTTGCCAAAGAGTTCTTCCAGCGTTTGCACACTGAGTGCTTTATTTTCGGTAATGTGACCAAGCAGCAGGCAACGGATATTGCGGGTCGTGTCAATAAGCGATTAGAGGGAACAAATGCAACGAAATTGCCAATCTTGGCTAGACAGATGCTCAAAAAACGCGAATACAAATTATTGGCAGGTAAATTGAAATTAGAATACTAAAAATTTGTAATTCTTAATTGATCTGGCTTTATTCAGGTGATAGTTATCTCTTTGAAAAGGAGAATGAATACCACAAGAGCTCCTGCACCCAGCTCTATATGCAGTGTGGCGCACAAACGGACCTGACCAATATTATGGTCAATCTGGTATCTCAAGTGCTGTCCGAGCCCTGCTACGATTGCCTGCGCACCAAGGAGCAATTGGGTTATATTGTCTTCAGTGGAGTGCGCAAAGTGAACGGCGCCAATGGTATTCGCATCATTGTGCAATCAGCGAAGCATCCGGCTTATGTGGAAGATCGCATCGAGAACTTTTTGCAGAACTATTTAGTAAGAGGAAAACTTATTGTAGAATGAGGGACAATTTAAAATAACTTTTCCTATTTAGCAAGTCATTGAGGACATGCCTCAAGATGAATTCGCGCGCCATAAGGAGGCATTGATTGTCAAGAAGCTGGAGAAGCCGAAGACAATATTCCAGCAATTTAGTCAGTTCTATGGAGAAATTGCTATGCAGACGTATCACTTTGAAAGGGAAGAGGCCGAGGTCGCAATTCTGCGCAAGATAACAAAAGCCGATTTTGTGGATTACTTTAAGGTGCGTGGCTAAAAATCTACAATTTTAATTGTATATCTCAATGGCATTCCTGCACTTACAGAAATTTATAGCAAAGGATGGGCAGGAGCGTAGAGTCTTATCTGTCCACATTGTCTCGACACAAAAGGATGAGAATGCAACAACGACCGCCGAGGAGGAGGAAAGTGCGGCGGCCTGCACTCAACGTCATACCACAATTAACGATATTGTGGCATTCAAATCGTGCAAAGAATTGTATCCCATTGCGATGCCCTTCCTCGACATCAAGGCGAAGGGTGCCCGCAGCAAGCTTTAAGTTTGTAAACCCCACAATTTCTAGTTGGCTAATGGGATTTGGTTGCTTTGTTTAATGTTCATGCAAATTTAAACCTTTCACAAATATAAAATAATTTGTATAAGCAGCGAATTGTGCTTCACATAGTTGCTGCCCAAAATTGCGCTATTCGGTATGGAGAAACCCGAGTCGAGCTTGGTCAATTCCAGCGAACTGAGGTCCTGCGGACGTCGATGGCTACGCTGCTGATCCAACAGAGAAATTTTGTGTTTAAAGGCAACACGATCAGCCCACTTCAGCGGCTTCCATTGCCCGCCCATGTCCAGCATAATGTTGTTCTCCTTGCCCTTAACGCCGTGCTCATAGGTTGGATAGGCCATGGCCAGCTGCAGATTGATCATATCCCGGTGCAAGTGCTGAAAGGTGCACTGCAGCTGGAGCGTCTTGCCTGTGTTGAGTATTTACTGAATTATCACACTTATTATAAAGTTTACTTGTTATACTCGCCTCGGATGCTGAACATGGGACTCTTGACGGTTCTAGTGGACGCCTTGGCAATGTGTTCGGTTATATTTTCCAGCTTCCAGTAGTAGGTGAATAACTGAAAGTCCTGATCGGCCAGCATGGTATTATTGAATCTATCAATTTCCTCCTCCCGTTCCGGCGCACCTTCCATCTGCTTAAGCTGTGGCTGCTTCTTGTCCAGGCTGGGCTTCAAGGTTATTTGCTCGAACTTAATTATTTTCATGCTTGAAGGCTTTATGAATGAAGCTGGCGTCGAGGGCGCGGTAGATGTGGACGGTGAGAGGGGAGTGGTGGGCGTGAAGGGGCCGGTACCTCGATTTGGCTGCTCCAACATTGCAGTCAACTTTAGTAGCTGCTCCTTAACTTCACGCAATTCCTCAAACAATTTCTGTTCCAAATTGCGAAATGCTAAATTCATTTCATCTGAAAATGTTTCTTATATTAGATAAACAGATAATATTTAAATGTTCTGCATAACCAACCCGAGCCACAGACACCCTTTAATGTCTTGGTTGTGACCGCCTCGGCGGATGCCTTGACCTCGCCAGCATTGACAGTGCAAACGGCTCTTTGCACCTCGCTGGGCAATTTTAATTCCGTCTCCGTCTGCTTCTCCTTCTCCTTCTCCGTCTCCTGCTCACCTTCACTCACACTATTATTGACGATCTCGTCCAGAGCATATGACGAGACTAAAAGCACACAGATGCCAATGCACAACAGCCACCTTGGCATCTCCAGCTGGCAATGATGTAAGTGCTCCAAAGAATATCAAATCCCAACTGCGCCCGCTCTTTGGACGGCCTCCTTGACAACTGACGAACGAGCGGACTGAGCATCCGACTTGTGCAGAATGAAACGTTGACATTGTCGCGCACATAAAACACATATTTGTTGTTGTTTTCTTTTCATGTATTTTATGTCTTTATGTTTATAAATATGCGACTAGGGCGCGTGTCGTATGTGTATTTCGGGTGCGTACGCTTACCTAAATATAGTCGCAATGCTTAGCGAGCCTCCATTCAAATATGAATGAAAGACGCAGACGAATTCGTATTCCACATGGGAAATGTGTCACGGAAGGAACTACAGAAGGAGTTTCCAGAATGGATAAGGAAGTTATTCAAATAACAAATATTCAGTATGTCCATCATAGATCTCTATGTGTAGATAACCTTCATGTTTATAAAAACCACTAAATTTTTATTAGTTAGACACTTATATACATCATATATATTTATATTATATGCATATCTAAGCTATCCCATTGAGAAGAAGGATAGCCGAAAGGCCATTTCGACCATATTTTGTGGCACCTCCGGACAGTGGCAGACGTAAACTTCCTTTGCTGGCGACTGGAATAGGCGTCCGACCACAACGAAACGCATGCTGGACTGATCCTTGGTTACCTCCAAGGTGATGCCATGCTCCTTAACCATGGTTATATCACTGCCAACGGATCTGTTGGCCGATTCCAGCAGCTGGCGTCGATGTTGCTTGGAGCGATCCAGCACCATGTGAATCATGTGACAAGCTCGGCGTATCTCACTCAGGTATGGAACAGTGTCTGGATTCGTTGTAAACGGACATAAGAGAACGCCATTGGTGAGGTCCACATAGACGTAGTGCAGCACGGAGTTCTTCCAGCCGGCGGATATTTTCACTGGCAGCACATTGCTGATCTCCTTCCACAGGGATGTGGTTATTTGGCTTTGGCTCTCCGCATTCAGATTGAGGCCATAGTGTAGCGGATGCTGCTCCGCAAAATTCTCCCAGTCGGAGCCGCTGTCCGAATCCTCGGCGGGTGTGAGGCGACGTCGCGACATCTCATCCTCGCTGGGCGTCAGACTGTGTATGGACGAGCCACCCAGGGATGAGCACAATTGCGCCTCCTCATCGTTGGCGGCGGGGCTGGAGTGTGAGGCGGATGTCTTCTGCTTGAGGAATGATTCCAGCTTGCTGGTGGCGTCTTTCTCCACGTCGGATTGGTCGATTTTCTGCTGATCCAGCACCTCGGGGCGCTTGTTCGAGATGGACCAAAACTTGGCCAATGACTCGATGCCGCACTGTATCAAATGATCCAACGTCTCCTGTATCTCCTCAATGTAGAATAGCGAAGGTGGCACCGCAGTGAACGCCTCCATTTCAGGGGTATCCACATACATCTTAAGGATGACCGTGAGGATTAGATGACTGCGCGAGCAGACGGTCAGAAAGTAGCGACCCGTTGCATTGGCCAGCACAATCTCCTCCCAGACGTATAGCTCCCGCACGCGCACACTGGGCGCGGCTCCAATGAAGTCGAAGATGCCGCGACAGCGCAGGAAGAGCTCGACATTGAAGCGCACCTCTGCGGGCAGCAGGCTGGCCAGCAGGAAGCTATCGTAGTACAGGGCACAGCCATAGATGAAGAACTCACGATGCGTGGTCAACGGCTCATCGTTCCAGTTGCGATAGTCCATGGCCTCCATTTCGCTAAGGGCATCGAAGATGCGCAGTTGGGCCTCCTTGGGCAGCGGCAGGCTCTTCGACTGCTTCAGCAGCTGCTCGAAGTGCAGCTCGCCCCGTGGATTGGCCAGCAGGCGCGATCGCTGAATGCCACAAAAATGACGCAGGAATTGGCGCAGGCCGTTCGAGCTATCATTGGCCGTGGAAAAGTTCTCGAGTGTCAGACCCGGCAGCGAGAAGCGAATATACCCGATCAGCTCATCCGATCTCAGGCTGCATTCCGTGGCGCTGTACAATTGGGCTGCATAGGCGAACAGCACCAGGAAGCCATTCAGGCGGCGATAGTTGACATGGTAGGGCACCTGGTCGACCAGCAGACGAGATGTCAGCGGCTCCGTCTGCAGCTCGTTGAGCACGGAGCAGAGCGTGAGGAAGCTGCCGCGCGCCTTGTACAGAAAGTTCGTCAGCGCCGATTCCGGGTAGTAGTAGAGCGAATCCTTGTGCTGATCATGCTGATAGCACTCCGGTGGCAGCAGCAGCAGGCCAAAGGGCGTCAGCGACTCCGACACGGTCATGGCAGGCGGCAGCAGCTGATCGAACTGCTCCGCGAACATGGCAAAGCTAGTCAATTTGTGCATCTGTGGAATCTGATTGCACTGAGCCGCTGCGTCATCCGATGCAGCAGCTGGAGCAGCACTGCTGGCACCCTGAAAGCCCAGGCACACCTGTGTGGGCTCCAGGAACTGCTGCAGTAGCTCATCCACATTGCTGGCATAAATCTCGATGCCATTCAACGACTTGAACCAATCGCCCCGTTTTATATTATGCTGCATGGCGCTGATATCGTGCACGAAGCTGTCCACCATTAGGCACTCGGGCTGGTCGGGAAAGGGCAGCACTCGAAAGCCGAGTATAGACTCCACGGCTGTGGAGCGCCGTCCAAAGCGGAAACGATCCGTTGCCGTTATAACCAGCTCCAATTGCTTCAGATTGTCGGCGTCTGCGTGTGAATTCTTGATGTCTGCGAATCGGAACCCGTTGTTCGCCTCGTTCTCTGCCTCTACCTGCGCCTGCTGCCCCCCGCTGCCATGATTGTTGTTGTTGTTGTTGCTGTGGTTGCCATTGTGCTTGCCCTGCTGGCCTCTATTCTGCTGCTGTCGCCGCGTAGTTTTCTTACCCAGGCGCAGCGAGCGACGCAGCGGCTCACCGCGTCGCTCAGTTGGATTTGGCTTGGGATTGGGCACATATTCAGCATAGAAGAGACTGCCGTCTTCGGCCACGTATTCCTCCCAGTTAACCAAATCGCTGCCGTCACTGAAAGAGCTGTTGAGCGACGAGCTAGACGTTGAGTAGGTTTCCGAGGCGTCCAGGCCAAGACGCCTGTCCGAGCTGAACGACAAGCCCTGCGATTTTCGCATCTCTCGCAGATCGCTATCGCAAATGTGTAAATAATAAATAAATGCAAAAGAAAAACAACTGGATTTCTGATGCGCTTCGATCTGCCTGGGTACTGCAGCCAACACCAACTAAACTAACTCAGCTCAATCTGTAACTCAGCCAATTGGCTCACATCGAGTCAAAAACCGGTTTATGGTCTGCATAGTTAGGAGTTTGCTCAGAGTTTTCTCACGCTCTTTCAAATTCCAGCGTTCTAAGCTCTCTCTTTCTCTGTTCATCTCTCTCTTGAGGCCGAAGTCGTAGGTCAAAATAAATGAAATTTTTTTTTACTTCTCACGAATGTTCATTTCATTCCGAGTTCAGCATACCTCATTCCCAATTGTCTCCAAGTCAATTAAAATGTGAAATTCTCTCAATAATAAATTCTCCATTTCAAATTTTATACTAAGGCAATTAAACATATTTAGATTAAGACCGACTCTTTACAGACATTTGTAAAACTTTATTATACATTCTTACTTTTAATATGCATTAACTAAGTTTTATTTGCAATATCGATCAGCTTTCATTTTGCTGCGCCTGTCGAGCAGAGTTTCGTGTAGCAGTCCTTGGGCCTTGGCTTCCTCAAGCTCCTTTACATCGTTCTTGCTAATGCGCATCTTCTTGTCTTGGAACTTTTGAAACTTTTTGCTAGAAGAGAGTATATACGTTAGCATATTTATATATATGTAGATATCAATAAACATAAACACTTACACATAGTTCTTCTCAACTTCGCTTAGATCACCTTTTTCCTCCTTTGGCTGGTCGTCCACAACAACATCTCTTGCTGCATTTGTGCGCACCCGGCAAATTTCTTGCGGACCCACTTTTTTATGCAAGGCTACACAAGCATCGTCCTCGGGGTCAATGGACATGAAGTGTCCCGTTTCTGACAACAAGGCCATTTGCTTGTTCTAAATATATGAGAACAAAAAATAAATAAATATATATTAATATTTAAACTTGTCTGTGCTTACCTCGAAGACAGGCTCCCATTGCTCCATGCTGCCAACTGCTTCTGAACGGCCAGTTACCATTCCGTCCTTTTCAATTTTCAGATATTTCCCGTAGCCCGATTTAAAAGAGACCTTGCGGTCGTTAATTGGAAATGCGGTAAATATTTCTTCCGGATCAGGGCCTTCACCTGGATTGTGTGGCGCGCCTAAAGTAAATAAACTATTCATATTGATAATTTATTAGGTTACCTTTTGGTTAATAACAAAAACACCTACCCATTGTCTAGGGCTTTCAGATAGCAACGATCGCCAAATTCAATGGCCACTGATCCAACGATGTTGGCGGTTGTTGTTGCTGTCCACCACCCAGCATGTTGAATAGTATCCTCATCTGCAACCGTTTTGCTACGTTTGGGTGCATCTTCATCCTTGTGCTCCTTTTCCTTCTTACGCTTCTTACTTTTCCTATAAACAAACTCAATTTTAAAACTTGAATACGCTAATTTTTTTGGAATATACTTACTTGTGTTTTTCTCCTTTCAAAACTAACTTTTTTATACGCACTTGATCATAATCAGACATTATGTACTGTCAGCTTTAGATTATCAACAATATTTTGTTTAATAACTTTTAGTAAACACTTCTTTCCTGCCAGCTGCTCTATTTACAAAAGTGAAATGCAAGGCAGCGTTGATTCAATATCACAAGTTTCGATTTAAAAATGTATCGATACTATCGATGATGGGCATTTTTTTTATTTACCGAACTTTACCCGTTTGACCATCACCCGCGTAAATTCAATTTGTATTTATAAGTAAAACCCCAAATATTTTTTGTGGTACTTTGAATGCATTTAATATATAATACATACATATTTTATTAAATAAATTTTATAATATATTGGGGGGTCGCATACAATTTAAAGCAGTAAGCTCTAATATAAATAAATCATACATAATAACAAAAATATAACGTATAAATTAAAACATAATCACGCTTAATACAAGTTTATGTAAGCATTTCATATTATGGAAAAAGGAAGAATGCTGCAGTCAAGATATTTTTATGTAAGGAGACTCTACACCCAAAGTGCAAGTAATACAAACTAAATGTCTTTTTATTGAACATTTCATCTCAAGTGTTCAATAGTCAATGTTTGTAATATATCATTATTGAGTGTAGAGTATCGCTATAAATACTGAAATCGGAATGAGATCGTTACATATACCCCTCCAGGGATAAGTGTTGCCATTGGCCCTGTAAATAATTTTACAAATTTAAAAATGTTTTAAAGATATTCAACATTTTCATATGTACCGCGATTCCTAGACTCCAACCAGCTCCAGCTGGATTCTCATTAGTTATTCCACATCGTCGGCATATGACGCCATTTAGGGAAATCGCCCACACTTCCTTGCCGACGGACACGGAACGAAAGCCGCAGTGGGTCTCTGTGTGTGGCGGAACATTGGCAGAGTTTGGGAGAAATTGCCAATGTGAGCCCTCCGGGAATGTGCGCGTTACTTCCTTACGCACTGCTAAACGCTGTTTGTTATCCAATGCCCAGATGCCAGCACGACCTACGCTAATGACTTTGAAGGTAACGCCAGACGGTGCTTCGACCTGCTGCCAGGCGTCACCACAAGGGTTCACCTTGCTGATGCCATATCTGAAGAAGATCATGCCATTGCGAGCAACTGCCCAGACCTGTCCAGTGGGTCCCACACTAATCCCAACCAGCGGCTGATCGCTTACAATATGCTCCCAGGTATCTCCGCGAGGATTTAGTGTGGAAACGCCATGACGGATCAAGACATCGCCATTCGAGGCAATGGCCCATGCAGCAACAGGCATATCCTCTACGTTCAGTGCACTGTCCACATCACTGTCCAGGACCTGCAGTGAGGCATCTAGTATTTTGGAATGACTTAGCTCCTGCCAAGGGCCACTGCTGGTGAGTCGACATTTCTTCATCCAACGCCGTCGGCGCACGCAATCCGTTAGCTTCTTTTGTGCATGATAGGTGGCTGGAAAATCGATTGCATACTGCCAGCCTTCCTTGTCCGATCCGCCGGGTATATTGTAGTCGATGGCCCAATCGGATATCCATTCGCAGTGTGTGGACAGCAGCTTGGTGTGCTCCTTACTACGTTTCTGTCGCCCAGTCGCATCGCTCCACATGTGTCGATCCGTGGGCAGGCTCTTGGCAGTGAAGCCACTGATGGGATTCCAGCGCTGATTCTCATACACGTAGTAGGTGTGCGTGTCAATCATTGCGTTTATCTTGCCCGACCCTTCCAGCCCCTTCAGGAACATACCGCCCCAGCCGCCGTTGTACGCCCAAGCGGTATTATCGCAGGATATGCCCCAGACGACATCCACTCCACTGTTATACACTCGCTTCAGATGGCCGCCTATCTGCCGCCAGTGCAATTGCTGCATAGATAAAATCACCGACGGCGAACGATAGATGACACTAAATAGCTTCACTCGCCCACTGACATAGAGACAGGTAACCGCCGCCGGATCCGTGCGGTATTTGTAATCGGCATAGAGTTCATTGTTCACAACAATCTGATATTGATTTTGAAGAGCCCTATAAAAATGTTAACAATCGGGTATTAAATGATAAGTGTGCCAGACTGATAAGTGTTGAAGCTCACCTGATTTTCACAGTGAAGCTCGCACCAGGCGCAAACACCATGCGATCATTGCGTACTTCATCCAGCCACTCGGAATCAATCATAGAGTTGAGCACGGTGGTGCGCTCATTGAAGCGCGGATTCAAATGCATCGCTATGACACGATATTTCTCCACACGATGGGAGAGCGCTTTAATACTAGAATGACACTGTAAATCAAACCGAATCTGATCGGCATCGTCATAGACACAGCCCGCAATTTCCAGCTCGCTGCCACAGGGCATGCTAGAGAGGAGGGAAAAATCAGCAATTTGATTAATATGATGCGCATATTACGTATATCACATATACTCTTACCCATTATATAGCGTATTGTAGTAGGGTGTCTCGCACGTAGACACATCCATGCGCTCCACGTAGTGAGCCTGTCCATTGCTGTTTTTATCCAGCTGTTGCGCCTTCATGTTGGCTGCATCAAAGACAAATACATCACCCAGATCGCTGGTCAGCCAAATCGCATTGCTGGCCGGCTTGCCCACTAGCATATTGATTTGACTGCACACCGAGGACAGGTGGGATAGCCAATCCTCCATATCAGCATCACCGGCGAATTGCAGTTTGACTGGGCTGCAATTGATAGGCAGATGCATTGCGTGTATGGCCAATCGTGGTGCACCCGGCTCGCTGCAGCATTGCACGCACGTAATATCGGAGAGAGCGAATTGTATTTTGGTTGCTGAGCCGTCGGGACTGAGCACTGTGAAGGTGCCGGAGTCATTCTCTGTGCTGTCACCTCCATTGCCGCTCACCCATTCCAGCTCAATGGTACAATCGTCGTAGTCGCCACCTGGATGATGATAGCGTGCGTCCGCCGTTTTAATCCAAGACGTTAGCTCGACTGCCTTCTCGTAGTGCGTTTCCTGCTGCAGCTTGGCCACGCTCTGTTGGCGCTGTTTGAGTTTCTCGAGTATGTCGATGCGCCAATTGGGATTTACTTCGGCCTTGCCATCGTTGTGGTGCTCGTTGAACCAGTTGGGTATATTGTTAGTATCTATGGTGACGGCGCCAGTGGTCACACAGCTCCACATCACAGCGCATTCAGTCCAGAACTGCGAGCCATTGTGGTCATCGTCTTCGCCGAGGAATGCGTCAGAGCCATGCGCTGATTCCGATTCGAAGACAGCTGAGTCACTTTCCGGATGCGCCTCGGTGCCCACAACGGATCCAACACTGCGCACCGGTGACCAGGCCCGTGGATTCTTAAGCTGCGTTTCAAACTTTCCGCTTATCTCAGCAACATCAGCGGCCGGCGCACTGGAAGCGTGCGATAAGGGCTCACGCAAGGCAGTCGCCCGATGTTTCTGGCGCTCGTTGAGATTGAGGCTGCCAATGGTGGGCGGCGAATCAGCGCTCAGCTTCCAGCGGTCATTCTTCAAACGGTTGTTCAGACCATTATTCGAGGAGGCGTTGCTGTGCGTGTTGACAGTCTCAATGACTGCGCACGTTTCCACAACGCCCTTTTCCTTCTCTTTGGAATAGAGATTGGAAAAGCTTTGATGCTTGGAGCCGGGCGTTGAGCTGCTGCCACCACTTTTGCGTGAGACTATGGACAAGGAACTGGAGGAACGACTGATTTGCATGGGGCACTGAATTTTGAGCCATTTCTTGCCGGTGGGATCAGCGGCGGTAACGCCGGATCGGTAGTATATAGCACGATCTGCAGCGCCAATTGCAAACACCTGTTGAGAGGGGCATAGGATTAGTTTGTTAAAATAACAGATTGAATGGCCTAAAACATACCTGATCATTTGGTGCCACTGAGATCATGGACAGATTGCCAACCATTTCTACCCAGCCTCTGCCTATGGCCGCATCTTCACTGATGCCAGCCGCCTCACCTTTGATGCCACGTCGAAACCAGGCATGGTGATCGTTTGTTATGCACCAGACCGCATCGGTTCCCACCGAGATCTGCACAATGCGCAGACCACGTGGCGTATCTGTCTGTGAACTGGTGGCCACCGGCGATTTCACGTCCAGCCACGCATCACCCGACAGATTATCCCGTGTTATGCCCGTGCGCACAATGACGCGCCCATTGTAGAGCACAGCCCAAACCAGACCCGTAGGACCTACGCTAATCTGGGCCAGTTCACTGCCGACGGGCGTGTTGATGGCGGTCCAGCGTAGACCCTCTGGCGCAAAGGTAGTTACGCCAGTCCGGAACATTGCGCGGCCATGCGCCGTTATGGCCCACACACAAAGCGTGCCGGCTCGAGCATTTGGCACGTGTGTGCCGCCTATGGCCACATCAATGAAGGGCTCCTGCGTAGGATCCTTGTGCAGGGGTGCGACAGCACACCAACTGTTCAGAGCAGCATAGCGGCGAAAGCGTATCCACTTGCGTCGACGCACATACGAGTTCCATGACTTTTTTGCCGAGTATGAAGCTGGAAAATCCAAGGCGTACATCCATCCATCTTCAGGCAGCTGTTGTCCGTCCAATTCCAGGTCCAGATGCCAATCACCGTCCCACTGCCAGGCCATGGAGGGTAAGCGAATCTTGTCCACGCTCCTTTCAACACTGCCATCAGCGTTGGAGTATTTATAACGATCGGTGGGCAGCAGAGTTTTGGAGAACCCCTCAATGGGCAGCCAGCGCTCGTTCTCGTAAGACTCCTCCTTCACCCGTATTGGCACATCAAGTCCGTGCACATGAACGTACACTTGTCGGTCGCCGCCAATAGCCCACATATAATTGGGGACTGCGCTGATTTTCTTGAACTCCAGACCGAGATATGGGAACTCGCGCCATCCACTTGAGCTGGTGGACAGCGTATGCACGCGCCCCTCGCTACTGGTAGCGAACAGTAGACTGCTCGGCATTGCTGTTTGCGTTATTAACTAAAGTTCCTTAGTTGCATTCGCCCTTTTTGTTCCATAGTGGCACGCTTTTACAAAAAAAATTGATTTTCCGTTCAAGTGTAGTCACTGTTCACCGATAAACTACTCTTTAGGTTATTCAAAGTGCAGTTCTGTTACTTAGAATGTTAATTAAAGCTCTGTTGTGACGTCACATTTTCAGTTTGGTGCTGTTATCCAATTTGAAAGTTGGCGGCCAGCTTAGCAGTGGTCCGGCTAGCGGTCAAAGTGCCCAAAATTATGTATTCTGTAATAACTTAAAAGAAAAAACAGACTAAGAGAGGACGTAGCTGTTAAATCAATTAAACCGGCCTGTTAAGTTAACAGTGATTTACAGATGTCAAAAACAGAATATTTATCGGAACCAGTCTCTGCTATTATTTCTTAAAACACGATCTAAGTGTGATTGATAAATTAAAAATTTTTTTGAATAGAAAATACTTTTTGATAGATTTATGAATAGTCGCATTTCTTTTAAGTAAAACACCAATAAGAAAGAAAGAAAAACGAAGAGTCAGTTGACCTCCGGTTAAAGCAGCTCTGCCCTAGGCTTACATTTTCATTGTATGAGAGTTGAGCGCGTAAACAATATTCGTATCGTATCCGAAAAAGAGTAAGTGAAAAATATATTGGAAAATTGTCAAATATATAATATATGCCTTTATAGTGTTTCAACTGCTGCGTCAGCATCCTTCTTGGTCAATCTTCATCATTGCCACCGGCACAATTGCTGCCTCTGAGGTGATATGGTTCGCATATAAATCGATCTGCAAGTGGATCCGATGGCGAAAGGCTCAGGTGCATGAGGTGCTTATGTTCAATGAACTGGGCTTCGAATGCATGCAAGAGCATCGCAAGTCCAGCGAAAATGGCCGTTTATATTATTGTCAAAATAAGCATTGCGCTCAGGCCAACATCGACCGCATTATCGAACAGCTGAACAAGGCCAAATACAGCATTGATCTGGCCATGTATTCCGTCTACTCCGTTGAGATGACACGCGCTTTAAAAAACGCCTTGCTCCGCAAGGTTGTTGTTCGTATAATTGTCACTCTACAACGCGGGGATAAAACTAATTGCCTTCTGGTCGATCTAATTCACCATGGCGCCCATCTGCGTAACCAGAATTCCAATTACTTTATGCATCATAAGTTCTGTGTGATCGATGGGCAAGAGCGAGTGAATCACCTTTGGAGTCTCAAGAAACGCAATTACGGACCAGAGACTACGTACAGCGTCCTAATCAATGGCTCTCTCAACTGGACGGATACCGGCATCGGCGTCAACTGGGAAAATGTAGTCATCACATCTCATCCAAAAATGACCAATGTCTTCCAATCAGAATTCGATCGTATGTGGAAGGTGTTTTCAACTAATACTAGAAAATAGAGGCACTATTACCGTTAGTGCTATCACTCAATCGTAGTGTATTGAAGGCAGCGACATGAGTCCGCGTGTCGAATCAGCTGTTAGGAGAAGTCGACTAGTTGCAGGTTGTCAAATAGAAGAATTATGGGTTGTCGAAAAAATCCAAAAAATATGAATTGTGGAGTCCATGTTTAAATTGGAGCTCATGTACTATATGAAGATATATGTGATCGCCATTGTATAGTATACAATGTATACCTATAATATGCATGACAGCTTTAATTATGTTTTAAGAAAACCGCATCAAATCAATAGTGCTGCCAGACCTGTTAAGCACTTTTAAATATACATATTTCTTTAGCATGTATGGGCTCTTGATTACATATAAAACGATAATAGTTTACTCAAAATAAAGTCTACATGTTTTAAATAAAGTGATTATGTATTCAGCATTTTTTAAATAGTAAGTGAACGCTTTTTTTTTTTTCTTAGTTATCTGGCAACTACATTAGATTGACATGTCAACGAAAATGCGTTGCTAATAAAGTTTCTAAAAATTAACCTTCAATTTGTAATCCCTATACGATTTCGTAGCAACCTCTTAACGTCCTTAAGAAGAGGCAAGTTTCAAGCGTTGTCAATAGCAACAACAAAATTTCCATTTCCGTTCTTGGATTTTGACCGCGAACCGTCAAAACCTCAAATAAATATGGATAGCATAGAAGCTCAATTTGTCCGTGATACAATTGCTAAGAATAAGGTAGCAATATTTAGCAAAACTACTTGTCCCTATTGCACAATGGCTAAAGAGGTAAAAACTACAAGTGAAGAACTTCAAATATGTGCTATTATATTAATATATGTGTTATTTCACAGCCATTTCGCAAGTTGAAGGTTGATGCAATGATAGTGGAGCTCGATGGACGTAAAGATGGCAATGCTATTCAATCTGTACTGGGCGAGATGACAGGCGCTCGAACGGTTAGTTAAAAACAAAAAAAAAACTATTTACATTATCCTAATGGTAAAATGTATTCGTTGCAGGTGCCTCGAGTGTTTATCAATGGTAAATTTGTGGGTGGCGGCACCGACATAAAGCGCATGTACGAATTGGGAACGCTGCAAAAATATTTCGAATAATGATTTAATTGAACTGTTTAATTTTATTTTAAATAAAAATTGTAGTGCAAATGATAAACATAAACTGAGTAATTGAATTTCTAGGCTTGACAAATTAAGCGTTTACATTTCATTGGAATGTATCGATAGGGCATATCTGTAATCGACTTGCAAATCGATTTATCGACACAATACGGTAAATAGACAATTATTGCGACCAACAGGTATTTAAGTTGTCGCTCATGTAATTTAATAATAAACAACAAGATGGCCGATTTAGTGCGTGGCGAGGCCTCCGAATCGGATGAGGAAGTGGATAAGCATAAGGCATTTACAACTGACAAATAAATAGAGCATCGAGTCTCATAAACCAAATCTTTGTAGATATACGCAGCGGAAGTGTCTGGGGAGGCAACCGAGGAAGAAGACGAAGACATCTATGAGCAGCCAAGCACACCTAGTGCAACTGCCTCAATATACCGTAATAATTTACTGCAGCGCAAATTGAGTATGTGCAATATATTCTATATGGTATTCGACTCGATTCATAAGTCCTATTCACTCCAATTTAGTTGAGAACAACATTGAAATTTGTAAGGCGCTGACCATGCTCACACGCAACTTTGTTGTGACTGCTTCCAAGCAGCTACTGACCACCGATCAAATGCTCATCAAGTCGCAACTGTCCCTGCAATCGGCACACACAGCGCTGCAGCAGGCACAACGAAACACATCACAGTTGCAGAACCGAGTTGCATCGGCGTTGACGAGTAGCTTTTTGCCCGTCATTCACATAAAAGAGAGAGGCAATTGAGACGGGAATGAAAGTACATACGTTTATACAATCCTTATAAATAAACGAACAAAATAGGCTAATCTTCTGTGTCCGAATTGGGCGCATACACCTGACTATTAGGCGACGGCTCACGCGGTACGTAGGTATTTTGAAAACATCGAGAGAAGATGGTGCGCACCCTAAGGCCGCGCTCGCGTTCCGGAGATTGAGGTATGCTCTCATCCTCCTCGTTATTGTCTTCCGGCAATAGTGTGGGCGGCGCATCCTCTGTATTGAAGAAGCACACTTCAGTGCTGCTCGGTCGAGGTATCTGGCTGGTCTCCACAGCATCGGACACGGCCAGCAACATTGCCTCCTCTTCGGCCTCTTCATCAACTAAATCCATAGTGTCACCGTCGGCTAGCATGCGAGCCGGTTGCACTGAAGCTACCTCTGATGGCACTTCGGTGCGACGGTCGCGGAATTGAAACAGCGACGTATCGAGCTCCGAGAGAGTCGTGTCTTCAGCCAACCGCCGCTTTTGCTGTATCTCTGGACCCGGCGTGCTGCTCTTTCGTTTTTGAGATGCATTTGTTGTATTACACACAGTAATGTCGCGCGGACGATAATCTTCCGAGAAACTAACATCTTCGGGCGACAAAGTTGATAGGATGAGCAAGCACTCAATATCGCGGTGTTTCTTAATCTTCACGAAAAATGGACTGCCAGCGTCATCGAACTCCAGCGTCATTGCCGCATTCAACGCCTCAGCAAAGAGCAAAAAGGCGCGAAATTCCTTAATGCAAAATGTAATAACTGATCCCTCGGCCACCTGATAGTGCTCAAATTCACTATGCTTCAGTTTCAGCTGCGATCGCATAAACTTATCATTTACACGAGCACCCTCGATGTAGTTCTTAGCTGACAGACTGTCTGGCGTGGCCTCCAGCGTAAGTTCCTCTTCAGAAGAATTGAAGCTATTCGAAATTTCCATAAACAGCCTGTGATCACCGCGAATGCTACAAAATACAAATAAAATGAATTTACTATGTACAATAAAATGATACATCATTAGCTACCTATTGGGACTTTGATCAGTTGGCACACTCGACGTAATATTCAATTCATCGACAATTGCAATTAGTGCCTGCTTTGTGGTCTCCAGCTTGCAGCGTAGATTGACTTGTAATTTGGTTTTATTACCCACAATGCTCAGTTCGCAGTATTCGACCTAAAATAGGAAGCAAAATTAACAATAGTGAATATTAAAAGCCTGCACGGACTCACCTGCTTCATATTGCGAAAGACGCCGAGGCATGGCTTCATAGCTATTTTACAAAAACAGTCGCCGCTGGGTGGTAGCTGAAATGTATCAAACATACAGCGACTAAAGCTAATGCTAGCCACAGCCGATTGCGTAGGATTGATGGAGCGCATTTTGAGTCCATGGACATCAGCTTCTATGAACAGCTCTTTGCCAATTTTGGACAACGATTGTATGGCCTTAGCAATGACTAGCAAAACATTTGATTAATATTTGTAAAATAAAGTAAATATATATATTATTTACCACGCGCATTGCCTCCCTCCAGAGTGCATTTCATAATTTCCGAAATTGCACTTTCGGCGCGCTTTAGTTTATAAACAAAGCCGCTGGATCAGCTGATAAAACTAATCGGCTGGCAACCTCTAAATAACAACATTTGGCCACTCTAGAGTAGCTGTTTCAGAATAGTTCATTTTATTTAGTAAACTGTGTTGGTGTATTTCATAAAAACGGTATCTAAATATGAACTAAGCTCATTGTTTTTTTTTTTATTAAAGCAAATAGAATAAATGTCAGTTAATTGTTCAAATAACTATTTAATAATCCATCGAGTTATTGATAATTTATCCAAAGAGAACTACTCTTGGAACTGGTTCAGTTTAGCTTCATATTGAGCCACACATTCGTAGCAAGGTGGTAACGCTTGTCCGGCCGGTAAAACGCCACATCAGTTTTTCGCCTTAAATTTAATTAAGACTTCGGTAGAAAATAAAAGTTAAAGTGAATTAATTTAACAGCGAGTACTTATTAAGTCCGCAAGCTTTTATAATAAGTGCGACATGTTCACGTAATAGAAGAGCTCACAGATATATTCACAGCTGAAAATGTTACGTTTTGTGTGTGTATTGCTGCTGGCAACTGCGACGTTCACACTGCTGTCGCCAGCTGGTGTTTCGGTGGGGGCTGCTGAGTCCAGTCAAAGTTATCCAATTACCACTCTCATTAATGCCAAATGGACACAAACGCCACTGTATTTAGAAATTGCCGAGTATTTGGCGGACGAGCAGGCAGGTCTCTTCTGGGACTATGTGCAGGCTGTAACGGCATTGGACACGGCGCTCAACGATTATGGTGGGTGTTGAATGTGGATTCGTGTTGGGATAGTAATATTAATTGAATTATCCTTTGCAGATACGGAGTCGCAACAGTACAACGCCGCCTTGCAGTTGGTGCGCTCGCATGTGAGTGCCCCACAACTGCCACTCCTTAAGCTGGTCGTCGCGATGCACAGTTTGACGCCGCGCATCCAGACGCACTTCCAATTGGCCGACGAGCTTCGCACAGCTGGAGCCTGTGAGGGCAGCATCTTCGCACAGGTGGGCACAGAGCTCGCCTGCAGCTATACGGAGCTGGAGCAAAAACTGAAACTGCCAGTTGCCAAAAGCAGTCTGGATGCTGATTTGGTCAGCTACAGCTTCGATCATGTGTATCCTGGCAGTGAGAATAACACCCGTACTGTGGTGCTCTATGCTGATTTGGGCACTGCCGCATTTCGACCATACCACAAGCTGCTAGAAACCGCTGCAAATACAGGAAAAGTGCGATACCTGCTGCGGCATCACCTGGGCAAGCGAAGTGATCGGCCCGTACGTTTATCCGGCTACGGTGTGGAATTGCATTTGAAATCCACAGAGTACAAGAGTCAGGACGATGCGCCTAAGCCGGAGGCTGGTACTGGCAATGGTGACACATCAGAGGAATTAAACGAAACGGATGTGCAGGGCTTTGATTTCAAGCTACTCAAAAACAAGCATCCCACGCTTAAGCGTGCACTGGACCAGCTACGCCAACGCTTGCTCCAGGGCAACGATGAGATTGCTCAACTCAAAGCCTGGGAATTCCAGGACCTAGGACTACAGGCGGCCGCATCCATAGCCGAGATACAAGGCGACGAGGCGCTGCAGATACTCCAGTATACGGCACACAATTTCCCCATGTTGGCCAGGACATTGCTCGCCCACAAAGTCTCTGATGAGCTACGCGCAGAGGTGAAGCACAATTCCGAATCACTGGGACGCAGCCTGAATGTGTCACCGCCTGATGGAGCTTTGTTCATAAACGGATTGTTCTTTGATGCGGACACAATGGATCTGTACACCGTGGTGGACACGTTGCGCTCGGAGATGCGTGTGCTGCAGAGTCTCCATGGCAACAATGTGCACGGCCACTTAGCTAGCGCATTGCTAGCTCTGGATTTGAACAGTGCCAACAAAAAGGAATTTGCAATTGATATCAGAGATACTGCAGTGCTGTGGATCAATGACATCGAACAAGATGCCCAGTACAGACGCTGGCCGCCATCCGTGATGGATTTGCTCCGTCCCACATTCCCTGGCATGTTGCGCAACATACGGAAGAATGTCTTTAACCTGGTTCTCGTTGTGGATCCACTGCAGCCAGAAGCGCGCAGTGTCATCAAGTTAGCCGAATCCTTTGTAATACACCAAGCGCCCATACGTCTAGGCTTGGTCTTCGATGACCGGGCCATGGAGGAAAGCACTGCTGCCGATTATGTGGCTATTGCTTGTGCCTTCAACTATGTAAGTCAGCAAAAGGACGCACGCGCCGCCCTTAGCTTCCTCACGGACATCTATGCGACAGTGGGCGAGACAGCTGTCGTTACCAAGCAGCACATCATCAAGCAGCTAACAAAGGAGTTCAGCTCACTGAGCAGCAGCAAGGCCAATGAGTTGCTTGGCGAGGACTCCGATTACGACTATGGACGACAGCTCGCTGCAGAGTTTGTGCAGCGCCTGGGCTTCGGTTCAGTGCGTCAGCCGCAAGCGCTGCTCAATGGCGCACCCATGCCTAGCAATATCATCAGTGCTGATAGCGACTTCGAGGAGGCCATTTTCACGGAAATCATGAGCCAGACAACGGTGCTGCAGAAGGCCGTATATCGAGGTGAGCTGACCGATGCGGATGAGGTAATCAATTACCTGATGAATCAGCCGCATGTGATGCCCCGTCTCAATCAACGCATCCTCAACCAGGAGGATGCCAAGTACTTGGACATTAATGGTGTGCCCTCAAAGCAGTTGGGCAATGTTGCAGCGCTCAACAAGCTCTCGAATCGCGATATGACTGCCACGCTAATGGCCAATCTGAAATACTTCGGTGGCAAGAAGAGCTCGGAGCGTATTGGTAGCGCCTCATTGCAGTTCCTAACGCTCTGGGTGTTTGCAGATCTGGAGACTGATGAAGGTCGCACATTGCTAACCCATGCGCTGGATTATGTGCGTAGCGGTGAGAGCGTACGATTGGCATTCATTCCCAACACAGAGGGCAGTAGCGATAAACGAAGTCTGAATCATTTGGCCTGGGCGGCTATGCACTCGATGGAGCCAGCCAAGGCAACAGATCAGGTGTTCAAATGGCTGCGGGGAAAGAAACAGCGCATAGACGATATACCCAAGCAGCTGGAAGACGTCCTGGGCAGCGCGGAATTGCATCTGAAGATGCTGCGTGTATATGCACAACGTGTGCTGGGACTATCCAAGTCACAGCGTCTAGTCATTGGAAATGGTCGACTCTACGGGCCGCTCAGCTCCGACGAGATCTTCGATAGCGCCGACTTTGCGCTGTTGGCTCGCTACAGCGCCTTGCAGTACGGCGACAAGGTGCGCGACGTGCTCAAGGCATCGGCCAGCGATGTGAACAGCGATTTCAGCAGCGACACGCTGCTCAAGCTATACGCGAGCCTGCTGCCCCGACAAACCAAGACGCGCTTCAAGCTGCCCAGTGATCTGAAAACGGATCATTCTGTGGTGAAGCTGCCGGCGAAGGATGCCAAGCTGCCCCATTTTGATATCGTTGCTGTGCTGGATCCCGCCTCAAGAGCGGCACAGAAACTCAGCCCGATCCTAATACTGCTCCGGCAAACGCTCAACTGTCAGCTGCATCTGTATCTGACGCCTGTGGCCCAGCACAGCGATATGCCTGTCAAGAATTTCTATCGCTATGTGATCGAATCTGAGGTGCAGTTCGAGATGAATGGCGCACGCGCCGAAGGTCCGCTGGCTAAGTTCAGCGGGCTGCCCGCCAATCCGCTGCTGACACAGCAGCTGCAAGTGCCCGAGAATTGGCTGGTGGAGGCGGTGCGCGCTGTCTACGATCTGGATAACATTAAGCTGCGCGACATTGGCGGACCCGTGCACAGTGAATTCGGTCTGGAGTATCTTCTACTGGAGGGCCATTGCTTTGATGCGGCCAGCGGAGCACCGCCGCGTGGCTTGCAATTGGTGCTGGGCACCAAGTCACAGCCCACACTGGTGGACACCATTGTGATGGCCAATCTCGGCTACTTCCAGCTGAAGGCGAATCCTGGCGCCTGGACGTTGCGCCTGCGCGAAGGAAAATCCGCAGATATTTATGCCATTAGCCATGCGGAGGGACCCAATACGCTGCATCAACCAGAAACGGGCGTGGTGCAGGTGCTGATTACCTCATTGCGCTCCCACGTTACCAAGTTGCGCGTGTCCAAGCGGCCAGGCATGCAGCACGCGGAGCTGCTTGCGGATGACTCAGCGCCAGCGCAGTCTGGCATTTGGAATAGCATTGCGAACAGTTTTGGTGGTAGCAGCGGCACAGCTGGCGCAGATGAGGATGTGGAGACCATTAATATCTTCTCCGTGGCCTCGGGGCATTTGTATGAGCGCCTGCTGCGCATCATGATGGTGTCACTGCTGAAGCACACTAAGTCCCCGGTGAAGTTCTGGTTCCTCAAGAACTATTTGTCGCCACAATTTACGGACTTCCTGCCTCACATGGCCAAGGAGTATAATTTCCAGTATGAGCTCGTGCAGTACAAGTGGCCACGTTGGCTGCACCAGCAGACGGAGAAGCAGCGCACCATCTGGGGCTATAAGATCCTCTTCCTGGACGTGCTCTTTCCACTCAATGTGCGCAAGATTATCTTTGTGGACGCAGATGCGATTGTGCGCGCGGACATTAAGGAGCTGTACGACATGGATTTGGGTGGTGCCCCCTATGCGTATACACCGTTCTGTGATTCGCGCAAGGAAATGGAAGGTTTCCGATTCTGGAAGCAGGGCTACTGGCGCAGTCATCTGATGGGCAGGCGCTATCATATTTCAGCCTTATACGTGGTGGACTTGAAGCGATTCCGCAAGATTGCGGCGGGCGATCGATTGCGTGGACAGTATCAGGCGCTCAGTCAGGATCCGAATAGCTTGTCGAATCTGGATCAGGATTTGCCCAACAATATGATACATCAGGTGGCCATCAAATCGTTGCCCGATGAGTGGCTGTGGTGTCAGACTTGGTGCAGCGATAGTTCATTCAAGAACGCCAAGGTCATCGATTTGTGCAACAATCCGCAGACCAAGGAGGCCAAACTTACAGCCGCTCAGCGCATTGTGCCCGAGTGGAAGGACTACGATGCAGAGCTGAAAGCCCTGATGGCACGCATCGAGGACCATGAGAATCACAATATCAGTGGCAACAGGGAAAGTGTGGATGAGGACGAGGATGAGCATGTGGTCATCATTACTGAACCGCCGCCACCCGACCATGTCCATGGCGAGCTGTGATCGCTTTCATACATTTGTTTAGTATATATAAGCCTAATGTCCTTTATACTTGGTAAATACGAAATTAGCTAAGCTTTAAAATCTAGCAGGCATAAAAAAGAAAACCGAAAAACGGAACAGCTTCAAGTCTGAGAAGTTTTTGCATTCCATTCGCCATGATTTGAATTCAGCTGTAATAAATATAATAAATGAAATAACTGAATGCAAACTATGTAATTTGTTTAATTTAATAAAATCCTCGAACTTTTTCAAAGAAAATGCCGCATATGGAGCCTTTTAAATTTTACGCGATTGTCCAACATTGATCGTCTTACATCTGGCAACGCCATCTCATATTGGTTTGAATGAAAGAGCGCGCGATTGGATTGTTTTTGTTTTGAGTTTATTTTTAAATTATAATTTGAATTCATTGCATAAATTCGCGTATTCATTTTGTTTTCCTACGTAAAGAAAATATTTATATATTATCATAAGGTTTTTGGTTTATGTTAAGACCATATAGTATTTAGACATTTTTCGAATTTCTTGTATCCAACTTGGGGATTCTCTATTATTTGTAAGGCAGACAGTGCAGTCCAATTAGTGATTTTCATTTAGTTTGCTGCTGAGTTTGTTTCTTTAGAAATGGCGCTGAGATAAGATTTTAGACTTGAGTTAGAAATTACGTTTTGATTTTACTTATTCTTTGTTCCTAAAAGCGTGTATGTTATGTTACCTAACGTACTATTATTATTTCACTTTTCTTTTCATTATTTAGCATATAATTTTTAAAAATTTTGGTTTTTTGTTTTTGTTAAAACTAACGCTGAGTGTAGTATAAGAATTTTAGGTTATTAAAGCTTTGGTTTAAAAATTTCCTCAATATGTTTATTATGTATATGTTTTCGTTCAGACTACGCAATTATCTTCATCATAATTATCTTTTTCCTAAGTGAAACATTTTTTAATTAAAAAAAAAAATTGAAAAACCATTAGGATTAGGAAATAGTTAACATTTTAATGTTATTGTGTTAGTTATTTTGTATTTTGTTTTTTATAAAGAGCTGCTAAACCATATATAAAAAATGCTGTTGCCAAAAGTTTTGGTTTCTCAGTTAATAATCTGTATCTGTATCATGATTATCCTGTATATATACATATATGTATATATATTTTTCTTGCACTTACTTGCTAAGAATTGACGGAACTATAAAAGATTAGACTGATGTTCGTTTTAAAGTCTACGGCAATATTGTAATATTGTTCTGCATATGTTATTATTAATTCTTTTGGTATTCAAAATATTGTATTGTATGATCTACTTCGATCGCGTCAGTTATCAGACATAATGTTACGCAGAGTTATCTATTTTGAATGCAGTTTTGTTAATTTGTTCGTTGCTCATGTTTTCTTGCTTCTACGTTTGTATATTGCTTTAATCCAAATGTTTATACATATCCTCCAGTTGCGGCTTGAAATAGCTTTTCAATTGCGGCCGCTTGGCCTTGAATGTGGGCGTCAGCAAACCATTTTGTACAGAAAATGGATCTGGATGCAAATAAATATCTTTGACCTGAAATGGATGGATATATTAGATAGTGATTGATTGTTAGCTTAGCTTAAGACGTTCTCACTTACCTGCTCAAATGACTTCAGTCCACTCTGTTTGCCCCAGTTGAGCATATCATTCATAATCAGTTCCTTTACATTCTTATTATTGCACAGGACGGACAGTGTGCCGCGTACATTGTTTTCCGTGGCCCACTGCTTCAGGACATCGACATCAGGTACAACAACAGCGATAATGCAGCTCTGTGAAATGAAATTTTGATATGACATTAAAACTTTGCTGTAAGATGATCTAAATTCTTGAATTTTTGCTATTTAATACTGTTTAAATTTTTATTTTTATTTTATTTTAATAAATTTAGGGTTTTCTACTATTTTGTCTTTATTTATTTTATATATTTTTATTTATTTATGTTTAATAAAATGTTTATTATTTTAAATTTTGTTTTTTTTTTTTCTTAGTAAAATATTACTGATTTATTTGTTTAAATTTGATTTAATTTTAAATGATATTTTATTTACTCAAGAAATCATTTCTTATTTTGACACTTTGTATCCTTTTTTTAATATTTTAATTACTTTTTAAATTAGAAGAAATGTATTATTTATTGTTATTATTTTGGCACTATATTTTCATTATTTATTTATTTATTTTTACTTATTTATTTATTTTATTATTTACTTACTTATGTATTTATTTATTTTTATTTTTATTTTATGTATTTTTAATATTTTAATGATTCTAATTTATTAAATAAATATTTATATATAATATTATTATTATTATTTTTTTTTTGTATCATTATTATATTTATTTATTAATCTAATTATTATTATTTTGTATTATCTACTTTCAACTTACCTTTAAGCTCTCGCCGTACACATAAACTTGATTGACATATTGACTGAGAGTATAGATATTCTCAATCTTCTCGGGCACTATGTACTCGCCCTGGCTGAGCTTGAAGATGTGCTTGCGCCGATCGATGATCCGGAGTGTGCCATTGGGCAGCCACATGCCCACATCGCCTGTATGATGCCAGCCCTCGGCGTCGATGGCTTCGCCCGTTTTCTCGGGATCCTTATAGTAACTGGGAGAGAGAAATTGCAGTTGGGAAACTAAAATTCATATAGATAGCTCGCTTAGCTTACCCATGAAACACATTGGAGCCGCGCACGCAGACCTCGCCCGTATTCTGGTTGGCGAAATATTCCATTTCGGGCACATCGACGAGCTTGACGGCGTTGCAGGAGACGGGCGGGCCGACGTGATTGGGCACATGGTCGCCCTGCACGGTGAGCGTTATGGCACCCGTGCACTCCGTTTGGCCATAGCCCTCGAGCACCAAACAGCCGAGGGCGCAGCGCATGAAGGTGAGCACGTTGCCAGCCAGCGGCGCTGAGCCGACGACCATGAGCCGCAGATTGCCGCCAAAGGCCTGGTGCACCTTCTTGAACACAAGCTTGTCCCAGCAGCCGTTGCGGCGCAGCACGCCTCGGGCGATCTCCTTCTCCTTGGCCTTCAGGGCCATGTTGAAGAGGCCGCGCTTCAGGCTCGAGGCGGAGATATCATTCTGTATCTTGTCGTAGACCCGATTCAGCAGGCGCGGCACCGCCGGCATCACCGTGGGCCTCAGCATCTTCAGGTCGTTGGTCAGCTCCTTGATGTCGCCGGAGTAGAAGCCCACACAGCCGCCCACGTAGTACATGCCGTTCTCGCAGCAGCGCTCGAACATGTGCGCCAGCGGCAGGAAGGAGATCATCACGTCTCCGGCCCGTATGCGGTGATCGCCCATTTGCAGGATCACCGCACAGACGCCGGCCACCACGTTGCCGTGGGTGAGCATGACGCCCTTGGGATTGCCGGTGGTGCCCGATGTATAGCAGACGGTGCACAGATCCTCCGCTGTGGGCGGCACCTCCGGATGATTGCCCTTGGCGCCCAGTTTCTCGACATCGATGAACGAGAAGATTTGGACGCCCCGACTGCGCGCACGCTCCAGTGTCGTCTGGCGGATGGGCTTGATGGAGACAATGATCTTCAGGCTACGCGGTGATTTCTCCAGCAGCATCGACGCCTTGGCATCGTCTTCCACAATACAAATGGACATTTCCGTTTGGCGTATGATAAAAGCACAGGCGTCCGGGCCGAGCGTGTCGTACAGTGGAACCACAACCAGGGAGAACGAGTAGCACGCCTGCTCATACAATATCCACTCCGGCCGATTCTGCGAGTAGATCCCGATCAGCTGCTTGGGCCGTGCGCCCAGCGCCAGCATCCCTGAGCCAAAGTTCTTGGCCCGCAGCAGTGCCTCATCATAGTTGATCCACTGCGAGAATAGAGATAGAGATTAGCAAAGCTCAAAGAGAGAGTGAAAGAGAGAGAGAGATAGACTCCACTTACCTGATAAGGCGATGTTAGAGTCTCTCGCCAGCCAAGGCAGGGTCCATTGTTGGAGGCGTAGGCGCCCTCGCGAAACGTCTGATACAACGTTCGAACGTTCTCTGTGATGTAGGAAACAAATTTACCATTCTTCGACTCCTTGTAGAACTTGGAGACGTGTATTTGTTCTGGGCCCTGGAAAGAGTTACGAAACAGAAGAGAAAACAAACACGTGGACATGCAAGATGAGTGAAGGAGTTGAAGAGAAAAGAGATTTACGACGATGACAGAGCGTCTCAGGAATATAGTTATATGTTATGATAGGGATAAAGCTGAAATAAATAAACAGTCTAGGCACAAGTGGTTTATTGTTGATGGATAGAAAATACATGATATGAAACTAGGTGGGGGAATCTGCCTATTTGATATTATGAATTTTTGACTAAAATAATGCTGCATAATATTTTAACTGGTTTTGGAATTAGACAAATATATATTTAAGATCTATTTCAATATACATATATAGGATAAAGAAAAATATTTATAATGTAAAATCTAACATTTAATAAGAGATTTTCTCCATAATATAATAATCTAAATGCAAGCAAGATAAGACTTTAATTACAATATAAGACTATATGTGTTATAAGATTGTTATAAGATTGATATAATAATTTATAATGTAAGGATCGATTCATTGAACAACTTTACTTAGCTGCAAAAACTTTGATTATTTATGTTCAAATGTTCTATTTATTTACATAAAATATTTGATAGATTTTGTTTATGCCGATTTGTCACAACTTTGCTATGGTACAAAAATAGCAAAGGAAAATCCATATCAAAAAAATTAAAGGAAAAATAAATTGATTTTAGGTTTTTCCAGATCATAAATCCGTTAGCGATAATGGACATAAAAGCAATAATCTTTCAAATTGATGTGGCCAAAATCAATTGACGTGATTTACAGTTTATTTTTGGCAACAAAAAGAAAAAACAAGAAGAAGAAGTGAAAGAAACCTAAAACGATCAATTGCCAATTGTGAATGAGTGTGAGAGAAACATTGAATCGAACTATGTATATACATATGTTTGTATATGTATATAGTATGGGCGCTCGATCGATTTAAGCTATACTGCAATAGAGCACTTCCTTTATGGCTAACAGCTGCCAGCTAACGCAAATTGGACGTATGGCTGGCGAAATGTGTTGATGCATACAAAAAATAGATCCCTAAGTGCCTGATGGGCTATGTCTGTTGGATCTGATCGAGTTGGTGGGCGGAGGGAGGGTGGAGACTGGTAAGTGTGCTAACAGTTTGTTTTTAATGTGCGATTGCAAATGTATTTCAAAATTTTGGTTGCTAATAAAAACAAAATACAATAATAATAAACGATTTGTTTAGACAGGGCAGAGGGAGAGGGAGAGGGAGAGCGAGAGCCAGAGCGAGAGGGGAGACAGTGATGACGCACGCGAGTGTGAAGGAGACAAACAATACGGCTGCCTACCCCTAGAGAGGGGCCATGCCACGCCTACCCTGTGCTGTGGATCTAACAGTGGATCGTATTTAAGCTAACAACAAAATAATATAAAAAACAAAAAAAAAGGAGAGCAAAAAAATATTTTTGAATTAGTTTGGCGCAAAACTTTCAAAGACAAAGTTAAGCAGGATCAAGTTGAATATTTCTTAAATTTTCTACGGGAAAGGAATGTGGGCTAGGGATAGTCCTTAGGCTGCTCTATATCACTCTTTACCTTGAGCACGTCGCTTTGATTGTTCAGTTCAATGGGCACGCGGACGTTGGTTATCTGGCCGCAACAGGACATATTTTTGTTTCAACTTAACGAATAATAAAAAAAAAACTTTACACGTTTTTTATATGGATATTTTCCTTATTGTTTTATTGTGTGAATTATGTGCACAATTTTTTTTATTTATTGGTAATTCAAATTAGCAGACGTCGTCGCGTTTAATATGCACATTTTCCAAATTTCACTGCAAAACGAATCGGAAATTCTTTGACTCACTTCCACAGGGACATGTCCAAGTTTTCTCTCAGTGTATCCCGATCAAAGGCAATTATAAATATAGCGCCACGCCCTGTCAATTGCACTCAAGTGCAGCCAATTTAATGCTGTTATTATTATTATTATTATTATTCAATACAAACTATAGCTCTATAGACCCCGTCTGGCACCCAGATCTCTGTTGATCTATCGACAAGGCGGCCGAGTGTGCTTTGGCCTGCCCCAAATGTTTAAAAATAGTCGTTCAGTTCTTCATGCTCTGTTGTGTTGTTATCTTTTAGACGAGTGTACGCAAAAATATACAAAAATAACAACAACAACAACGACAACAAGCTAGTCAAATATTTTGCACAAACAAAAAAAAGAAAAGAAACACATATTATATATGTATATAAATTTTCTATATGGATCCTCTGCAAATGCGCCTGCCTGAGTCATGGGGAAACGGCTTTACGGCTTTACGGCTGTGCGGTTCTGGCCCATTGAAACTGAAAGATTGAATAATCATCAATTGTGAATTGATGCCCGAGCTATGGTAATTGTAGATGCCATAAAAATGCCATAAATTATAGCAAGTACATTCAAAAACTTTGAATGGATTGCAATTGCATGAATTCCATTTGTATTTGACTCAAACAATTTGCTAGCACTCAGATTGTTCAGAGATACAATATATATACTTATAAATGTTTGTATGTATAAGTATAAGTATATATTAGATTCTTTAGCTAGCCGTATCTTAACTAGTATAACAAATGTGTTTATAATGTTAATCACGTAGGCAGAGTTTTGAGCAATTCGAAAATGGAAATTTAAATATATTTTAAATAAATTTCAGTTTGATATAAAAGTTTTAAGTAAATATTTAACTTAAAATTTTTTTATTTTGTTAATACATTTTCAAATTTTGATTCTGCTAATTGAAAACAAATGTTTATCTCAAATTTCGTTCAGCTATTTTGCTTGAGCTAGTTCCTGAGGCTTCAAGAATTTCGTTTAGCTTTATAATAGCACAATCAATTAAAGTGCCCTAGTTGAATATAATTTCATGTTCCTTACAAACCCTATGAAATTCTAAAATGCTAGATTGTAATTCATATTGGCATTGAAAGCACTTGCGGTGATTCAAAACAAATAACAGCTGGCCTTTATTGAGTAAATGATGAGACATTTCTAATGGATTTAGGCTATTTCCGAAAAATATTTGGGCTTTAGGCCTTAATACGCAAGGCTCTATTAAATGCACATGCCGATATTTCGGTAATTAAGGCGCCCCAGAACGCGCCCCCCAAATTCGTCTATTATATAGAGGGTAAACACTTGAGTTGGTAAACAGCTCAAGCATCCAGAAATATCCGATTCGATGTTTAGCAACTTTACGTATCAAAAGTTGCTTCTTTAAATATCATATATTTATAAATATACTATATATTTATATATAGTATTATATATAGCATTATGCATCGTCGATAATTTAATTTTATTAAAACATATATCATCACGAATTATAAACGAAATCATTTCAACAATACGATTAATGCTGATTTTTATGTGTTTTGTTTTTTCGGTTCTGTTAAGTTTTATAGGATATTTATTTTTATTTTTATAGAGCTTTTAGACACATGTATCGAGGCTATAGCCATGCGCGATCTTGAACTTGAGTGTTGGGCTTACATAGCCCATAGGCTATAGATAAAGGCATCGACATCGCCATCGACTTTTCTTTTGACACTTTGACAAATGGCCATTCAACAATTAAATTATGTTATTTTCCGTCTCGCTCTCATTTTAGTTTCGGTCTTTTTCGCCCGTGTTTTACGTAATGATTAAACGAACGTATTTTTGTCAATTTGTTGCATATTGTCAAGAGATTTTTTGTTATGCTAGCTTGTTATTTATATATATACACATATATATTTAGAGAAAAAAATTAGTATAAAACATATATATATATATGTATATACGATATATACATGTTGTATTTTTTGTTTTAGCAGACGAAATTCTTTTTTATTTTTTGTCAATTTTTTGTATTTTCTTTCCGTTTTTCTTCAGAGGACGCGTTAAACGCAGATCTCGACGGCACGATGTTGAATTTCGAACTGAACAGCAAATATCGTGGCTAAAAATGATTTTGGCTAAAGATCTTTAACATTGCGCCTGCTGAGAGAACGACGGGTGAGCGTTTTATTCAATTCGAAGATCGCCTCGCCTCGGGGCATGGCTGGGGGAGATATGCACAGGCGAATGCCTAGGAATTTCATTCGCTTATAGGTTTTATATTAAACGGTTTTTTCTTTTTATTTAGCTCGCATAATAGTTCTGCAGTTGAACACAATCAAATATGCACAGACACACATACGCACACACCTTAGATATTCTCATTATTATAATATTTGTTTTTTGGCTTGATCAAGATGTCTTCTGCTGTTAGCTGCACGCGATTAGCGATCACAGGGACTGGCATGTGACGTAGTCATTGGGGTAGGTGGATCTGATCGGTCAGGGGTGGGTGGGTTACGCTAACACGTTGCTGGTCTTTTGTTGTGTCAGAGAATTTTTAATATTGAGCTGTTGGCGTGTTGCCCTTTGATGTGGTGCTACGAATATGATTTATGCTTAATAACAGGAAATCGGTATATATATATGAAAATTAAAATAAGCGTAAAATTATTTGTTTACATTTTGGACATATTCGGCATGTGTTAATTAACATTAATTCGTTTATCTGTTTGGGCTGAATCTGAGCTTATTTTAATATCTTCTTTTTGACTCCACATGCATTTTAAATATCTAACGTCGTTTCTCAACTTCAATTTCCCAAATTTCCCAGTATTATGCACACTTCCTGTTCAATTACCTATCGATAGTCGTTTGTCGCCTGACACTTGCTTTAAATTAAACTAGCAACCCAATTTGCATTTTCCACTCATAATTCGCATTCGCGACATGACATTTTAAATGTTAGAGATCGTGCCAAATGATTACTTACATTTACCGTTGCATCGGCAGACAGGTTGTCCCTGTGCTGTCACTCAAAACTAAATAGTATATTTATAATTATTTTACATTCGTGTGTTTTCCTTATTGTCTTCTTGCCTTGCCTTGTTTGTTTCTTATCATTCGTTAATTGAGCGGCGTTGCCACCTTGTCTAAATTCGAGCAGATTTATTGCATGTAAATATCGATACTTATTGCTGCATTGTCTAATTGGGATATTTTGGAGGCCATTCTTGTTGCTCGTGGGCTAGAATTGTTTGCTTTACATGCCAATATCTGTGAGAATTTTGTTTGTTTATAACGAATGTAAACAATAGATATATGAACTTGCACACGGTCAGAAGTTAACAATTGTCGGTAGTGTCAATAAATGCATACATATGCCAAGCAAATGTTTACAACAATTTCCCATATGCAATTTGCATATATCGAACTATTATCGAATTAGCAGCAATTGAGCTACAGCCGACTAATTAAGGCAAAAGCAAGAAGATGCCTGCCAATTGAGTCATGTCAGATGATTTATTTATGTCACAGCGCTTGATAAATTATTCGCCAGCACGTAAATGCTGCACATTTTGGCAACTATTAGGATAGGCCGGCAATTGGAGCGTGGGATTTGAATATTCGCACCACTGTAGAAGTCGCGTCATTGCAAAAATAGAATAGAAATCGTTCACAGTGGTCAAATCCGAGTGAAGAATCATGTGACGACAACAGAAACGAAATAGAAACACTATTTCATGAGACATGTGCACATCAAAGGCCAACGAGAGACTTCTGTTTTACCTCAAAGTACAAAAAAGAACAAAAGAAGCAAGGTGGACTGATATCCCTATATAGTGATCGACTAGCGTATACTCTGTACTTATACAAAATAAACAGAGAGATGACTACATCGCTTAAAAAAATAATTTGTTCTAGTGAATACATATTTCTTGGGGGAGTCCCTAAAAAATAATATAATTACATTTTAAATTTAGCACCGCTTGCATATGAAAATATGAGTGATTCGACATACTTTCTGTAAAACAAGTGCATACATATAAATTTAAAAAAAAAAAAAATGGAATAATATATTATATATATTTTAGTATATAAAATTAAAGTTTTATTTACAAGCTAAGAAAATTTCTGCAGGAAGTTTAAAATACAAAACAATATAAAAATTCCATTATCAATTAGCAAATCTAAATTTAACACATCGATATTTTCTTTAATGTCTTTCACTTTCTTCATGATTCAAAAATTGTTTAGGTATATTGAAGGGCAAAATATGAAAAATTATATACTATATAAGGCGACTGTAAATGAAAAACTAGAACATTACGAAATGACAAATTGATGAAGTCATGGCTGCACAGCCAATTGAACACAATTGGGTAAATTTTTCTCTTACCTCCAACAATGGGGATTGATTTTCCAGAGGCACTAATGGTTTTTCTGGTATTGGTCGCGTAGCAAAGTAGTAGGCAAGACTGGCTGCAACGCTGGTCAAGGTCAGCGTGCCCAAAGTTCCGCCAAAATAATAGAGATATCCATCGATTTCATCCCCTATAAAAGGCAAAAGTAAAAATATATTAATAATTTTTATATAAATATACAATATATACTAAATGAAATATATATAATACATGTAAGAAAGTAAATATAAAAAATATTGCAAAATAAATTTAAAAAAACAAAGTATAATAAATAGACCACAAAATCAAATATTAAATTAAATATGAAATATTTTCATTGGGTCTAATAAAAATATATAAAAGTACTCTATTTTTAAGAAACAAAAAACCTATGTGAATTATTATTATAACCTTACAAATCTATATGACTATTGAAGTTGTATTTTACTGCATATCAAAATACTCACAGAAATATGAAAAATTGCTGACGATAAGATGATTGATATAGGCTATAACAGATTTCTCTGGCGTCATTATTGTTGTTGTTGCCTTTATAGTTGTTGTTGATGTTAATGTAGTTGGTGTTGTATTGTTGTCTATAGATTTCCTAGATACCTGAGTGAATGTTACGTGTTCAGCCTAATGATTACCGCACTAAACTTTGCCTGAAATGAAAATGAAACTTTTTAAAATCAATATAGATTGCATGTGCGACAACTGAAAATTTAATATACATATGTATATATACGACTGTGTGCATATAGAATGTAAGAGATATATTTTTTGGGCTCCATTTACTGCGCCACTGACCATAACAAAACAAATATACCAACCAAATTGTAGACAATTTTCCGCCCAAATAGATTTGAAACAATATTTATTTAATTGCCATATGGCTGCACAGCGATAAGAAGCGTTTAAAATGCGTTTAGTATTTATGTAAAACTTATATAGTATAATAGATAATAATACGTTATGAGCAAATAATCATACATCAATCAAATAAATAATTAACCTGCATCACATACATTATCAACAAAGGTCAGCTTGAAATGTTTATAAAAGTAAATATACTTAACACATTTCTCTATTATAATTTATGTAGCACGACTTCTTGACTTTGTATTCTCGTTTCTTGTTTACTGAAAGTAACGTCTGCTCTCAGACTCTATCTAAAGCAAATATGCTTGAAAAAAGCTGTACTATCTAACATACAAAACATTTCTATATATATATGTATTCTTTATCTGTTTTACTAAATGCACCATATTGGAAGTACTCAAACGAAGTGTAGATGCTCTTACTTTTAACTTGGATTATCCACTTGGTATAGACCCATTCTAGCTGGACTCAAACGAAGTGTAGATGCTCTTACTTTTAACTTGGATTATCCACTTGGTATAGACCCATTCTAGCTAGGTCATAAATCTTTCTCAAAGTTCACAAAAGATTTACCATAAACAACCAGCTGAACTGTTTATATTATATATACCATAAACATAACAGATATATTGTTAAGATAACATATATCTATTATACATTGTTGAGTTATATTTGAGATCCATTTAAACTACATTATTGTTTATTTGGAAATTCCGAGCTGGATATGTTCAAAAGGTTTTTCCGCACTATTAAAACAACTTGATTTCTAATTAATGTGGGTTGTCAATAATGAAATATTTTAAATTAACATAGATTTGCTAGAGACACGATCATTAGATATGTGCGCAAGTGTTCCGTACTTTAGAATATGGTAAATAGAATAGTTGAAACCTGTTTACAAGTTACCTTTTGTGAGTGGAATACTTGCTGGGATTCATTAGTCTGCTGCTTGCAGCTCAGCAGCTCCATTCCACAAAGCTGATAAGTGCATATTAAGCATATACTGTAAACACACTCACCCATATAATGCCTATGTGTATGTGGTTATACATAAACCGATTGCAAGGCAGACGTTTATCAGTCTGAAGCTGAAACTTTGCACTCTTCATAATGAGATTATGTGACAAAGAACCAAAGAACGGACCCCAACAGAACATTGTTTCTTTGCACTGTCTAGACTTTAACTCCGAATTATGCAATGGCCTGGCATGGAAAGCCAGTATTGATTGCCCAGGCGAAGTTTTGCCGGGTCAAATGGATCCAGTTGTGCGGCGATACGACAAAACAACAAAGAGCCCAAACAATTGAGAGAAAGAGAGTTCCCCCTATCAAGAGGCAGAACCTCGTGCTCGTTCATTTGTGAGGTCAAGGCGGTTTCAAAAGGCTGTCGTCGCATGTTTTGCTACATTTTATATCAATGGCTTTTTTTTGGCAACTGCATTTTTTTTGGGTACATTGATTTTTCGCACAACACGTGCACATAAAAAAAAAAAAAAACTAAACCAACTGGCAGGTAGGTAAACTTACCACTATTGAGTTTTACTGGCTTGCTATCAAAGAGGTTGTTTGTAAGGCATGTCTGGACTTTGCTGCTATTTAAAACCAATATCCATAAATAAATGTTGGGGAAAATCAATTAAATTAACAAACGTTTTTTACACGGAACACGGCCGGCCCTGCTTAAACAAGGCGACACAGGGAGGAGCACAGAACACAGAACCAGAAACCAGAGAGAGAAAGTGTGTGCAAACGGAAAATGCTGCCAAACGTTACGAGCGACTAAACTGAACTGAAACGCTGAGCCGCCAGCCAAACGCGAGAAGCCAACGCAGTTGAGTCCGAGTCTGAGTCTCAGGCCAAGCCAAGTGCACAGCAAAGCAGAGCAGAGCCGGGCAGAGCCAAAGGCAATTTTAGGGTCGGCTCGCATGGCTAACAGAACGGCGGGACATGCGTGAAACGTCGAAGACGACGTCGGCAGCGACGACGACGGCGACGTCATGAATGAAGCCGGGAGAGCGGCAAACAAAGAGCGAGCTAAAAATGCTGAGAGAGCGGGAGAACGACAACAGTCAAAACAAACGTTTTGAAGTCAACTTTAACCGTTTGAGAAGCGGCTAAAAGGCAAACACGCGACACGTGCGTCGCCTGGTTGAGAGCGAAACAGCGTGGGGAGGCAAAGAGAAAGCATGGATAAAGAGAGGGAGAGAGAGCACGCGGCGGCCACAGGCGTGGGAGCATTGCCTGCTGTCTAAACCGAGAGTAGGCGAAGGGGGGCCATGCGACATGTACATAGGAGCTGCGAGTACAATGGGGGTGGATTTGCGTCTGGTTTGATGAGGTAGCCGCTCTTTGTGACGCATTTCCTACTGTGCAGCGGGGCAGTTTGACTAGAAGTGAGGCAATGTCAAATTACGGGAAGAAGAGTTAAAATTATCTAATAAATAAAATAGAGTAATAGTTGTTGGAGAAATAGGAGCAATGTATATACATATATGTATAATAAAATATGTATATATATATATATATATATATATAGGATAAAAAATTATTTGATATAATTTTAAATATTTTTGTAATATATTCATTTTTCGCTATTAATTGTAACTTAGTTGATCTTAGTTTTGTGTGTTTCTATACATATATACAAATTACTCAAATCTTTCAAGGAACAATGTATAATCTTAAATATATATTAGCTCATTAATGCATAACTCTCTCGCGCCACCCTCGCATTCGTCGTCTAAAGAAAAGTACATATTTAGCTTCGCTTTGAGTGGCCTTTTCGACAGCTGTTGTTTGGCTCTTTGGGCGGCAATTTATGAAATCAGTGGCCTGATTTAAAAACTTATATCGACGTGCTTATAAAAAATGCAAACTCTTTAGGGCCGAGTTGACCAGAGTGTCAGGATTGCAATTAATTAAATGGCCTCATGAAAACGAGGAGCTTTTTGCCTTCATTCTGAGGCCCAAGTCAAATATAATAAACTGTAGCACACTCTTAGGCTGTTTGCTTAAAGCAGAGACGTGCACCTCGAGTGCGTGTTTGGCAGTTGTTGAGCAAATGGAACGTTTACATAAAGAGTTCGGGGTCAGTGTCATGCCTGGTTCTGTTTTATCAGTGAATGGAGACCACAAACGGGACAACCGCAACTTTCAATGGATGTTTACAAATGGCACAAAAGAGCTTCGGACTGGTATAAATATACACTTTAGTTGTTAATTGTCCATCGATGCGCGAACAGCTGACTCAAATTTAGGCGAATGGGCGGCAGCAAGGAGGTGGTTATCGAGGTGGAGGACACACTCAGTTCGGAGGGCAGCTTCGCCAGCACCGTGGCGGGTCAGTGCTGTAGCGAAGAACTACAAGATCGGGAATCTGTTCAACGGAACGATCCTGCTGCCACAACGCAGACTCAAAAATTCAAAAAAAGTACCAGCGTATTATCGGGTGGCCATAACTATGCGAGCAGCAAAAATGTAGCCGAGGGTAAGTGAGAGAGTTGAGTGTTGCATTAATATTCGAAATGCTTTATATATTATATATATGTTATAGATATACTAGTGTAAAATAGTCAAATGTGCATATAATCTACGCAGTTATTTATTTATATAATTAGCTAAAATAGTGTATTTTTGTGAAATTGGAAAAATGTTATAAATGGAGTTTGGCTTCTGCGAAAAAAATAGTGCAAAATATTTATCTGATGAGCAGAGGCAATTTAAGCTGGGATTTTAAAGCTTAAAAACAAATTGGAATCCAATTCCCTTCCAACTGAGAATAGTGTTTCTTAATGTCCATTAAAATTGGGAAATTTATAAAGTGAGTTTGGCTCCTTGCCTGCAAAAAATAATGAGAAATATTGAACGCTTAACCTGATTATATTAAGATAAAATAAAGATGGGATATTGTCATGAAACGATAGAATAAAATATATATATGATTGAGGATTGAGTAGTAAGAGCTCTTAGAGATTATATAAGATTATATATAAATAAATTGTATATACGTCTTATAGCTATAGGACTTCTGATATTAAAATTCTCCTCTTATGCTTTTTAGGTCTCATGGACATAGCTTTGCTATCGGCAAATGCAAATCAGCTGCGCTTTCTGATCACCTACAACCATGCGGCATCCACATTCTACTGCAGCTTGGCTCTGGTAATACTCTCCCTGGTGCTGCAAGTGCTCGTGGGCATTGTGCTGATCTTTAAGGTAAATGCAAATCTATTTTCAGATGTGTGGGATTACATAAATATATATTAATTGTGGCTCCTTTACAGCGCCGCCTTAAGCGCTGCCAGAGCCGCAACTATATGCGAACCAATGAGGTGCTCATCATGGGCGTATTCCTTATAACTGTGATCAATGTGTTGCTGGCTGCATTTACCACAACCGACGGACGTGCCAATTGAAATAGTAAAACAGTTTTTCATATTCTTTATAAATTGAATCGTATTTAATAAAAGTTAACAAAAAAAATAGTTGTAAATGCGTTGGCCTTGATCCTCAGAAATCATTGACCAGTCCAGCTAAATGCACTTGACGTATCTGTTGTACGATATCGCAGCTTTATATATACAGACTTAAGGATTAAGGGATTTAGGTTGTTGGGGGATTTGGGTATCTTAGCCAGAGAACTCCTTCTTGATGCACTTGGCAATGGTGCTCAGCTGCATGTTGGTGGTTCCCTCATAGATGGCACCGATCTTGGCATCACGGTAGTATTTCTCCTGGGGGAAGTCACGGGTGAAGCCCACGCCGCCCATCCAGTCAATGCACTTAGTGGCGGCACGCTGAGCCACCTCCGAGGCGTAGAACTTGGCCATGGCCGCCTCCTTCAAGAAGGGTACGCCGGCCTCCTGCAGGCGAGCCGCATTGTAGGTGAGCAGGCGAGCCGCCTCAATCTCTGTGGCAATGGTGGCGATCTGGTGCTGCATGGACTGGAAGTTAAAGATGGCGTCGCCGAACTGTTTGCGCTCCAACAGATATGGAATGGTGGCATCGAAGGTGCCCTGGGCCAGGCCCACCATCTGGGCGCCAATGCCGATGCGACCCTCGTTCAGGAAGCCAGCGGCGTACTTGTAGCCATGGCCGAAGGTACCCAGGATATTCTCCTCGGGCACACGCACATTGTCGAAGGTTATCATGCAGGTGCCGGAGGCACGGATGCCCAGTTTGTCCTCAGGCTTGTTCACAATCAGACCGGGAGTCTCGCGGTCCACAATGAAGGTGGTAATGCCACGATAGCCCTGAAAAGAAAAGCAGAATTAGTATCAATATATAACAATAAAATAGATGAGGGAAGTCTAAAAATCCTTTCAATGCAGGATATTGCCCAAATATTTCATTGAAATCCAATAATAGAAGAGGATAAGGGATAAGATAAGAAGAATCAAGACCAGAGATACAGACTAAAAATCCTTCCTTAAGGTGCACTCAAGGACATTCAGAAAGTGATGAAAGATATTGAGAATATCCTTCATTAGATAATATCAAAGAATATTTGATAAATACTACAAGTTCTTAATTATTCACTTACATCTTCAGGCTTGGCATTGGCAAAGACCAGGAAGACACCAGCAACATCGGAGTTGGAGATCCACATCTTAGTGCCGTTTATCACATAGTGAGAGCCATCCTTCTTGGCCACAGTCTTTAGGGAGAAGGCATCAGAGCCCGCACCGGGTTCCGTCAGGGCGAAGCTGCCGGCATATTCCTGAGCCAGTTTGGGCAAGTATTTCGCCTTCTGCTCGGCGTTGCCAAACTTGATCATCAGCGAGTTGACCAGTGTGTTGTGAATGTCCACGAAGGCAGCGACAGCTGGATCGATCTTGGACAGCTCCTCGACAACGATGATGTTGGTCATGAAGTTGCAGCCACTGCCGCCTAGTTCCGTGTCGATTTCAATGCCCATCAGACCGTTCTCGAAGACGGCCTTCACCACAGACGGATCGAACTTGTGCTCAAAGTCCATTTTCTTGACCAGGGGCTGGATTTGTTCCTGGGCCAATTTGGCAACTGGAAACGAAAATGGAAATGCATTGAAGATAGAAGTAATCTACATATATATAAATTTTTATGAGCTATTATTTAACGATCATTAAAGAGAGCAATTAATTTATTTGATACCCAGTATCAGTGCCAGTATCAGCATCCATTGTAAGCATAAAAATAAGAAAAGATATAAAGCTTTTAGTTCTACTTTGAGCTTTTAGTAGTCGTAGTCTAAAAGGCCTTCCGATTGCTATTAATATGCTTGGCGAGCTTTCAGCAAGTTTAGCAATTTGTTATGATCGGGAAGCTTTCCTACAAGCTTTCAATGGCGTTATAACAAACTGGTTCGCATACGTATTACAAGCATACAAGTGTGTGTGTGTGTGTGTTTGGTATCGTTTCTGCTTTTTGTATGCGTGTGTATGTGCCTACGCGTGTATCTGCTTTATCAATAACGCCGCAAATTCTCTGCTCGTGTGGCGCTCTCTCTCTCTAAACGAACCGCTCTCCCTCACGCCACCCCACTCTCTCTTTCTAATCTCTCTCTCTCTTTTACGAACACATACAAACATGCATTTAAATATTATGTTATTATTTTTTATTGATGTCTCTTCGTTGTGGACATTTTTCTTGTTGCGTTGTTTTTGCTCGGAAAGCCAGCAAATGTTGCGGCCGCCAGGCACACGCCCACTTTGCTAACGAATGCTAATTTTTAGCCATAGTTGGAAAACTTGTATAATTCATTGAATCTATAAATATTTGAGTGCAAATTGAATTAGTTGACCAATAGTTGCATGCACTAGTCAACAGCTGTTGTCCTTTCATTATCCTTGAGCTAACTTCTTGTTAATTTAGTTGTTCGCATTTTACTAAGTCTATAAAACTATCATACGTTCTATAGGCACAACTGTACCAGTAATGTGTATTATTAGTTCTTCGGCATATATACATACATATATACATTCATACATACATATAAATACTTCTAAATTTTTCTATTTTTTTCCATAACTTATCCCCACATATTTGCAGTGTCTTTTGAAACAGGTTTGTACACTTAGCATGCAATCGGTGTTACGCAACATTCTGATAAGTATGAACATCAGATCATGTAGCAGACCGCACCTTGAACCCTCTACGGTCCTCATATACATACGCAAGCGATCTTAATGTAGGTATTAAATATTTTCTATAATAAAGGGCAACGAGATATTACCAAAAACAAAAGGAAATTTATATCAATTATCCAACTAGACAGAAGGGGAACTTATCAATTCTAATACAAATAATGGATAAAAACAAAAAGATAATTTGTCAATTCTCCAACTAGGACCCAGCGGTTTGTACAAGGGGAAATTTAACGCCCACCTGCTCCGCTGGCTCAACTCTCTAGGCGAATTACGCGACCAAGAACCACACATCCATTGCCCGCGCGCCACTAGAACAGTGACACAATGGGCGGAGGCGTGGCACAGCCACATATTTGCTCTATCACAAGTGTAACGCTGTGGAGTTGAGTTATTACAACAGAACAGCTGACTTACTTGTGAAAAACTCACAATCCATAACTATAATGGGAAATATATTTGAAGGGAAGAGAATTGATCCTCAAAAAAGCTTCATTCTAAATAAAAATTCCACTTATTCAACAGTCGAGCGTCACCGAGCGAGCTTGAACACGCGACTTTTTCACCAAATACGAGTTTCATACAATTTTATAGGCAGCCCTTTAGCGTGCTGCGCCATCGTCGACCACTCGGCAGCTTCGTCCAAAGCAAAGACTCTTAAAGCGACTGCGAAGCAAGCTATTTTTAGCACACACACATACGAATATTCGCTGTGGTGTTATGTTATTGTTTTTTTTTTTTTTTTTTTTTTTTTACTCGCGTCGCAATTGTGGATATGGAAAAAATATATGAAAATTGAAATGCAAATAACAATTGTTATTTTCAAATATTTGAAATGTATATAAATATTAAATTATATAAATGCCACGTTGACGTTAATTAATAGAAAATAAATTAAACAAAAAAATTAAAATGATATACATACTAAAAATCCTAAAGGATCCTGTGAATATATCTATATATATATATATAGGTATGCATATATATGTATAGTATAGTATATATACATACATATATATTAAATTGGTTGCCACGTTTAATTATGTAAATTAAACTTATATACTATACATAAATTTAATGTGCAAGGATACAAATATCCTTCTTTCAGCATTTGAATATTATATAATTCGTTCAGCTTAATTGGACTAAATTGATTAATTTAAATAAACACCACATGGCAAGCAAACGTTGCAAAAAAAAAATATATATATATATGTATTCATATACGTATAACATATATATATATTTAATTAAATTCACATTAATATATATGTATGTACATATAAAAATGTTACAAGTGTAAATTAGATTTCATTCGCATTTTTCATTACAACGAGAATGAGCTTATCTACCGCAGCTAGAACATCCCCGCCCCCTTTGTTTCTATCTCTTTTGCTCCCTCTGCCCCGCCGCAATGTCTAAGCGTGTACAGTTTTTTTTTATCAGCACACACGCATACATATGTGCACAAAATACAATATGAAATAATAAAAATAAAATAAAATGCATCAAACGAACCGAAAATCCAACTACACCTAAATATGTATAATAATAAATAAGGAACAACAACAACAACAACAACAACCATGCGTTGATTAAATTACGTAACAAAAACCGATGTTGACTACAAAAAAAAAAAAAAAAAAAGAATTATTTTAAAATCATTTTATGCACCACACTACGAAGTTGCTTAAGAAAGGCAAGTGAAGGCTATAGTCTATATTCATATATGCTATACTCTACTGATCTAGCCAAAGGACTCACCTGTCTCCTTCATCATTTTCTCATCGTCGGTGAGGAATGTTAGTGCCGGGGGGAGGCCGGTCGTCGAGGACATGGCTGCGGATTGCTGACGTGCTGCATTGGCCAGCTATAAGAAAAGGCAATGGAAATAATTCAAGTTCAAATTTAGTTGAGATAGCGAAGGGGCGTGGCAGTAACCTTACCATACGGATGGGCATCTTCTTCAAGGTGTTCATCATCTTGAATCTTTATGTATGTATGTAAGAGTATGAAGTAAATTCAATCAACACTGGAAACTGGACACTGTTTTGAGCTCTTCTCACGCACAACTACAGCAGTTCACTTCTCACGCGCGACTAATTTCCAATTAGGCTCCAGTAGTAGATTTTGGTCACCGATCAGCAGCAAGAAGAATATCAAGAATTTGAAAGCTCTCACAGCAGAAACTCAACACAGTAAATATGTTCAAAGCGTGTGGCCGTTATGCACGATACGCTGCTCACGTATCTAATTGGATAACAGTGGAAAACATGGTTACGCCTTTGTCGAAATCTCTGGAAATAGGAAGAAATATTTTATTTAAAGTTTTATTCTGCTTTAATTTTGCTTTAGTTTATTAGTTTATTAAAAATAGTTATTTATGTACATACCTATTCAAATATATTCCAATGGTTGCACAACTGTTGAGCTCGCGGTGGCAGCGCCGAGTAGTGCTGTAAAACGGTTGGGTACCATTTTGAGTAAAATTTTGACACTTCCGCCGGCCGCAGCTGTCAAAATTCTTTCTTTTCGTTGTTATTACGACGGTAGTTTGGTGTAAGTTCTTATGTTCAATATAATTTAGCATTTGTACAGCCATCATTGTTTATTTTGAAGAGTTAATAATGAAAATGTGTAGGGCATAATGTGGCACACACGATTAAAGTGAAATTTTGACGGTTTTACACAGTTTGTCGTGTGCAAGGCAACTCGCAAAAATAAACAAATGCAACACGAATGCAAAATGAAATAGAAAAGTTGCTAATCAATGGAATTGTTTTACGTATCCACAGCCCACACAACCAATCAAAATGAAATTGAACAAGTTTGTGTCGTCGTCGCGCAGGAAGAACCGCAAGCGCCACTTCCAGGCCCCGTCACACATCCGCCGTCGCCTGATGTCCGCCCCTCTGTCCAAGGAGCTGCGTCAGAAGTACAACGTGCGCTCGATGCCCATTCGTCGTGACGATGAGGTTCAGGTGATCCGCGGCCACAACAAGGGCAGCCAGGTCGGCAAAGTTGTCCAGGCCTACCGCAAGAAGTTCGTCGTCTACATTGAGAAGATCCAGCGTGAGAATGCGAACGGCACCAACGTCTACGTTGGCATCCACCCCAGCAAAGTTTTGATTGTTAAGCTGAAGCTGGATAAGGATCGCAAGGCCATTCTGGAGCGTCGCAGCAAGGGACGTCTGGCTGCTCTGGGCAAGGACAAGGGCAAATACACGGAAGAGACTGCCGCTCAGCCCATGGAGACGGCGTAAATGCTCCCTCCCAAGCACCTAACACCAACAACAACAACTGTTATTTGTGTGCAGCAGCAGCAACAAAAACAACAACGACGTCGCTGTTTACAGTTTTTTACCGTAACGCTTAGTGTCAATGAGAATTGGAAGATATTGTGTGAAGTGAGAAAATGCCGCAATTCTTTTACAATAAAGAAGAGTTGAATTTTCCCAAAATTTGTAAATTACAAATCTATTTATTTTGTTTCTTTGGTTTTGTGTATATAAAATGCTTAAATTTAAGTATTTAAAGCTGAGCTTAAAACAGAAACTGGAACTGGAGCTGGAGTAATCCTTGGCTGGAGTAATCCTTGGCTCCAGTCTGTTGGAACTGAATTCCGACCGGATACTCTGAACTAAGGAATACTCTCATGTTAATGCATCTGAGTAAAAAAAAAAATGTACCAAAATAGATACGGTCTGGTGCTCAGCTGCATTTCATTATTTATTTATTATCAACCAGTGTCCCAGTAAAATACTTTGCTGTAATAGTCCTCATAATTGAAGATTTACAAGGGCTCAAAAATGTTAATATCGTTCATCGATATAGTTTGCCTTGGGCAGACTGTCTGCAAGTCAATCTTTAGCTGAAGCTCACATTCATTTTGATTTAGTCGTATTCGAGCTGTCGAGAGAGAAGGATATATGTATTAAACTTGAAAAAAAAAAAAAAAACGTAAGTACAAGAAGAAGAAAAAAAATGCAAACGGTAAATTTTTTGTGTATCGATAGTGCCATCTTGTCTAGCTGCAGTTAATCGACATCAACTTACTGGACATCTAGGCCATCGTCTAGAACTTTGTTTATCTGCAATAGCAAAAGGAATGAAAAATGGCATCCTCGAATTTCAATGATTTTGTCTCATGTCCGTATGACAAAACACACAATGTGTTGCGAGGCCGTTTATTGCAACACTTGGATCGCTGCAGTCGCAACTCCAATATCGAATTGAAAGTTTGCCCCTTTAATGATGTTCATCGCTTCCCTGAGGAAAATATTGGGGTGAGATAGTCATATTGTCAGGCTGTTACAGATCATAAAATTTACTTTACTCTGCTGCTGTCTAGGAGCATATTAAAGTATGCCCGGACCGTGCCAGCTTTGAATTGTTTAAGCACAAGGAAGAGCTGCCAGGGGCAAAGGCAGCCGCATCCATAGATGTGGTTAAATGTGATGAAGACTGGGACAAAGATCCCGATGTCCCAACCTACAATCCGAATGCGTACTGTGAGGAGAATTTGGTGATTCGTTCAAATGTCGTAAACGGACAGCCAAGATCAGTTCGTCGTAATTTCCGCGCGAATGAACGACGTCGTTTTGCAGATAAACAATAAAAATAAAAAATTGCATAAAAAACGCATATATGTATGTAGATATGCATACGTACATTTACATAAATATTTCTATTGGTTTTAGATTTTTATTACAAAAATTTTACACAATAAAGCGAGAGCATGTATTATCAATAGCAATAAATCTGGATTTAATTGAAGAAACCGATCAAACAGGGCTTCCAACAAAAAAAAGGTAGTTATGTATAAATCTTAAATAGGATAAATTGCATGATTCAATTTGGGCAAGATATTATCGATTGCTTATTTATTATTCTTATATCTACAACGGAAGATGATGGTTTAATGCAATTAAATCACATACATTTTCTATGGTTAAACTTTGGTATGTAAGTTTATAAATCAGTCCTTGAGTCAACGATTACGGTTTGGCAGTTTGTATGGCGCCGGACGTTGTGTTCCTGTGCAGTTGGCTTTGGTTGGTAATTTCATCTTTTGCTCGCTTCCTGTGGCATCTTCATCGCTGTCTTCGCCTAGCAGACGCTTGCGCTCCTGTTTTATGAATGCCTTGCGGTGTGAGGGGAACATGCCATTCGGTTCACGAACAATGTTAGCGTTGATAACGTATTGCTGCGGATCATAGTCGGGCACATATTCGTCGTCCCAGTTCTCTTCCGTTTCGATTTTTTCGTGTTTTGTCTCTTCGTTCAGCGGGGCGGGAGCACTCTGCTGATAATGCGCAACGATTTTACGATCGATGCATGTTCTTGTGTGTTGCTGTGTGTGTGAGAGAGAGATTTTAGCAAAATTCAAATGATCGAGTGTTACTTGTGTTACTCACCAAGAAATCTGGCTCAGGTATAAGATGAGCCTTGTTAAATGGACACACAAGCAGCTCCACTTCGTCTTTATAGATTTCTCGGCATTTCAGTATGTGCTGCTGGAGCTTTTTCCGTAACATTTTATGCGTCTTGTTGTAGGGACAGCATACCATATCGTTTGCGTCCATTACATTCATTTTGTAAGAAGTTGAATTAAAGATCAAATTTAAAACGAGGTTGAATGTTGCGATCTGCGTAGTTGTGGAGTGTTGGCAAACGTGAAACCGCGACTTTACACAGCTTTGCATTATGAAACCTAGCTCAAACTATCGAAACAAAAAATAAGTTTTTTAAGTCAGGCCTACCCATTTACAAATTTTGTTTCTCAAAATATTTAGAGAATAATCAGTAATTTTACATGAACTATATTTAATAGAAAAGCATTGAATGCAAGTGGAATAGTTCGTTGCTATTCAAATTCATATCGGCGCACTGGTTCATTAATTAGGGACTGCAAGTCTATCGATAGCTGTGAGTATTATCGCAGTAGATTGATAAACACATACACAAGCACACCCAATCGCAGCTAAGCAGAGCAAAACAGTGAGAAATTGTAATATATTTCTTTTAAATATAGGAAATAATAAAGTAAAAAGATGGGTAAAGGTTTCAACAATTATATGTGTAAGAAGTTCTTTCACCCCGCCTCAAGAGACAATCTTAAGCGGGTAAGTAGCTACTAAACGTTTATGTGGTCAATATTTTTTCACAACGATACTTCATAAAACGTCCAGGTATGGATGGCAGAACAGCAGGCAGAGGCATATAAGAAGAAACAGGAGGAGCTGCGAACACAGTATGAAAAGGAACAAAATCTCCATGAAAACAAGGCGATGCTCAGCAAGGATAGCAAGGACAAGCTGAGCGTTAATTTCATGTATGAGCCACCGCCAGGTGTGCGCAAGGAGCGTGAAAAGGACGACAACGAACCGGAATACAAATTCGAATGGCAGCGAAAATATAATGCTCCCCGTGAGTCGTACTGCAAGGGTGACACCGAAATACGAGATCAGCCTTTTGGTATTCAAGTGCGCAATGTGCGCTGCCTCAAGTGCCACAAATGGGGGCACATCAACACGGATAAAGAGTGCAGCATGTACAGCATATCGATGAGTGAGGCACGCAAACTGCATTCTGAATCGGAGGCTAACGACATAATGTCCAAAAATGTGCTCGAGGAGCAAATGAAGGAGGATGGCTTGATGATGAAGCACTCGGCCCTGGAACTGCAGAGCATTAAGGATGTGCAGCAGCGCCATCAGCTGGTGCCCAGCGACGATGAGGATGAAGCCACACGCGCCGCCAATCAACAGAATCCAGAGCTGTTATTCCTCAAATCGTTGAGCAAGAAGCAAAAACTGAAATTACTCAAAAAGCTAGAGAAAATTGAACGCATGAAACGCAAGGGTGAAAAAAAGTCATTGAAATCCAGTAAAAAGAAGTCCAAAAAGGACAGCAAAAAGAAGAAGAGCAAGAGCAAGACTGCAGAGAGCAGTTCATCTTCTTCTTCATCATCTTCCGAGTCCGAAAGCGATTCAGCTGACCAAAAGCACCGCCACAAATATAATCAAAAGAGCAGAGAGAGATCTCGTTCACGAAGCAAACTGAGAGAAAATAGAGAGCATCGCACTGGTGAACGCCACCGATCGCGTAGTCGAAATGGTCACTCAAATGGTTTCCAAGCAGGTGCCGAGGAGCGACATAACAAACACAGAGATCGAGATAATAAGCAACGCAGCACTGGACATCGGGAAAGGTCTCGCAGTGCTCACCGAGATGAGCGAGGTAGACAGAGGCGCCAGCGTTCGGACAGTGGCGACGATCGACGTGGACGGGAACGGCAGTCGGAGCACAGCAAACGCGACAGATATTGACATTATAAGCATTTACAATTTTATAATCGAAACGGCAGCAAAGCCCACCAATATATCAGTTTTATTACAATATTCTTGTTTTGGTTGGGCGCTATTATTAATAAAATGAGGGCGACTGTCACGTCCGTTCTCCACCAAGTCAGAACTGCAACTGAAGCCCCACTCAGCAGGCTCGCCCTTTTATAGCTGACGGCGATGCTCAAGTCACTCAGTTCATGATCGTTTACAAATGGGAGCATATTGGTTTTGAGCGTAATATAGAGAGAGCTAAGTAGCTACTATGAGAAATTAGAAAAGAGCATATACATACGTAAATACATATGTAAATGAATAGCTTCAAACGAGAGCCAGTTGGGCTGGAGTTCAGAGTTCTTAACTGGAAGATCAGGCTCGCACTTTTATAGCTGACGGCGTCGCTCGAAAGTCACTCAATGGTTCATGAGTTCGTTTTTCTGAGCGCTTTCAAATGAACAGAAGAAATTTATTTCAAGAGCATGAAGTAGAGAGTAGTTGGCCTCAAGGAGAACTCGGAGCTGCTACTACTTAGAAATATATATGGCTTACACATACTAGTACATAAATTTACAATCAAATTTTACATCATTTTAGCTTTGCTATAAGACTTTATTTAGCCGCACGAATAAAAGTCGCAGAAAGTGTAATATAATCGAATGTTGCTCTATTGTTGTTATATGTTGATTATTTTAAATGCGAGCCAGTTGTGCGGTTGTGCTGGAGCCTGCAGAGACACAGAGCTCGGCGCCATGATTGCTGCCACTCTCGCGAGAGACGCTCTTCACATGGATGTGATTCTTGAGCATGGCAGCGCGAAGGATTAGCATGCGGGTGTGGCGCTGATATTGTTTGCCCATGAGGAGGGCACGTTCAAAGGTGCTGTTGCGCTGATCGGCCTCCTTGGCATACAGGATCTTGTTGTGGGAGTCGATGCGCGCCTGAATCTGCCCATCCAGTATCAGCTGCATCACCTCGTTCTCCAGATCGCCCACGGTCGAATTGAAGGCTGTGGCCATTTTGTGCATATCGGCAGACATATACGGGCTGAAGTATTGGATCAGCGCACGATTGCGTATCTTCGTGTAGAGCAGGCTGACGTGTGGAGCAATGTACATGTCTATCAGCAGATTGTCGCGAATCTCATCGAGCAACGTCAGGCAACTGGCGTACTTGCTCTCGTAGAATTTGAAAATAATATCACGCAGTTGTGGCTCCAGTTCTAGGAACAGCTTGAAAGATGTGGATGCAATCACGAGACGCTTCAGCTCCTGGCGATCGAATGTGGCCAAGGCGCAGAGTCCACCATAGACGGCAACATTGCTAGTGGAGATCATCTCTGGAAAATCGCAATGATCAAAGTTGGCAGCCAAAAAGTGTTTGGCCGCCACTTTATATTTCTTTTGCTGGAGCTCAGCCAAGCCGGCGGCGCACTCTAGACGTGTGTGCACCTGCGCATTCGCCTCCTTGGAGCCCTCGGAAAAGTCGGGTGTGCTCTCCGCCTTTGATATGTAGCTCATGACATGCGCCCAGTTCTTCAAGTAAATAGAAACCTTGATTACATTCAGGCACATGTTAACCACATGCTTGCCGCTGGTGCAGTAGTCACGAGCACGCGAATAACACTTCAAGGCATTGGTCAGATCGCCACAGCTGAGGTAGTGATCCGCCAGATCGTCATGGCCACGCCGGATGCTCTCTTTGATGGAATTGGATTTATAATTCTTCAGATCAGAATCGAGTTTCTCCAGCTTTAGTGCTGCCTTCTTCAACTTGGCATCCACCCAGACAGCGTCATAGGCGAAAGCATCCTTCTCGCCTCCTGCGCTGCTTGCATTGGCCTGAGCCGCTACTGCAGCCGGCTGTGCAGCGATATCGGGCAGAGCAGCCGCGGCGGCGGCGGCAGCAGCAGCAGCCGCAGCGCCAGCTGCTTGGTCACCGCCCACAGCAGCGGCACCAGCAGCTCCGCTAGCTGCTTGCAGATCACTCAAACGCTTGTGCAGCATTTGATAGACTTTCACGTTGTATGTCGACTGGACGTAGGTGATGGCCATTTTGAGGGCCTCCACCGCGAGTACCGGACAGACGTCGGCGACGTATATTAGACGATCGAGTCGTGCAATGCCAGTGTATTGATTGGCATATACCTCCAAATCGATTGTTGGATTCTCTACTACAATTTGCTGCTCTTCATTGTTTTCATTGTCTTCGTTCGGGGGCGCATCCACTTGCATTGGCTCGACGGCATTCTTGAGATGTATCATAGAGAACAATTCAGTAAATTTATAGATGTATTACAGAATATATTATCACATACCTGCATTAGTGGCGGCATAGGCAGCACAGGCATTTTGTAACGTTTTGTTTACAAGCCTAATTTGCGAAAATTATTTTAATGCCTTTTTATTCTTTGCCGACTTTTGTTCGATTGGCTACTGTTAGAGATTATCGAATGAGAGTTCCACGCGCACGACATCGATATTAAAAGCCGATAGTTTAGTTGGCTATGTACAATTAGATTTTTTAAATGTTCCATCTCCATTTGTTATCATTCTGTGTGAATGCCACAATTGCCAAGAGCAGCGTAAACGTTTTGTTTATTTCGCTGAGTTTCCTTATTAATAATACTTAAACTAACGTAAACTCTTCAGAAAAATGTCAAATATAACCGCCGCGGTCATTGCCAACCGCAATAAAAAGCATTTTTTGGGTGTGCCCGCACCTCTTGGCTATGTAGCCGGCGTGGGTCGTGGGTGAGTTTTATTTATTATACTTTTTGCAATCAATAAAAATGTATTAATGTTCTTTTTTCGTTACAATATAGCGCCACTGGCTTTACAACGCGTTCGGATATTGGTCCAGCTCGAGATGCCAATGATGTTTCTGATGATCGCCACGCGCCTCCTGCCACAAAGCGAAAAAAGAAGGACGAGGAGGAGGAGGAAGATGAGGATTTGAATGACTCGAACTATGACGAGTTTAGCGGTTACAGTGGATCACTCTTCTCTAAAGATCCATATGACAAGGATGACGAAGAGGCGGACGCTATTTATGATTCTATAGAAAAGCGTATGGATGAAAAACGCAAGGAATACCGTGACCGTCGTTTGCGTGAAGACCTGGAGCGTTATCGTCAGGAGCGTCCCAAAATTCAACAACAGTTTAGCGATCTGAAGCGTTCGCTGGCCACAGTCACCAGCGAGGAATGGTCCACCATACCCGAAGTAGGGGACAGTCGCAATCGCAAGCAGCGCAATCCACGTGCCGAGAAATTTACCCCGTTGCCGGACAGCGTGCTCTCGCGGAATCTAGGCGGAGAGACTACCTCTTCACTGGATGCCAGCTCTGGTTTGGCTTCCATGGTGCCCGGCGTGGCGACGCCTGGCATGTTAACACCCACTGGAGATTTGGATTTGCGTAAAATTGGACAGGCGAGAAACACACTGATGAATGTTAAACTTTCGCAAGTTTCGGACTCTGTGACGGGACAAACGGTAGTCGATCCCAAGGGATATTTGACTGATTTGCAGAGCATGATACCTACCTATGGCGGCGATATCAATGACATTAAAAAGGCACGCCTGCTACTGAAGAGCGTGCGCGAAACGAATCCTAATCATCCCCCCGCTTGGATAGCGTCTGCTCGTCTGGAAGAGGTCACCGGCAAGGTACAGATGGCGCGCAATTTGATAATGCGTGGCTGTGAAATGAACCCACAATCAGAGGATCTCTGGCTGGAGGCGGCGCGTCTCCAACCACCTGATACAGCCAAAGCCGTCATTGCCCAAGCGGCACGCCACATTCCCACCTCGGTGCGCATATGGATCAAGGCGGCCGACCTGGAGACCGAAACCAAAGCCAAACGACGCGTCTTTCGTAAAGCCCTCGAGCACATACCGAACTCTGTGCGTCTCTGGAAGGCGGCAGTGGAGCTGGAAAATCCAGACGATGCTCGCATTTTGCTTTCGCGAGCTGTCGAGTGCTGCAACACGAGCGTGGAGCTGTGGCTGGCATTGGCTCGTCTCGAGACCTATGAGAATGCGCGCAAGGTGCTGAACAAGGCCCGTGAGAATATCCCAACGGATCGTCAGATCTGGACAACGGCTGCCAAGCTGGAAGAGGCCAATGGCAACATACACATGGTGGAGAAGATTGTCGATCGTTCGCTCACATCGCTCACGGCCAATGGAGTGGAAATCAATCGCGATCACTGGTTCCAGGAGGCCATCGAGGCGGAGAAATCAGGTGCCGTTCATTGCTGTCAGGCGATCGTCAAAGCTGTCATTGGCATTGGCGTCGAGGAGGAGGACCGCAAGCAAACCTGGATTGATGATGCCGAATTTGTAAGTATATGTAGTTTATCCTTTAAAAAAAACTTTTTTTTTAATAAAAGCTTTCGCTTTAGTGCGCCAAGGAAAATGCATTTGAGTGCGCGCGCGCTGTCTACGCGCATGCGCTGCAAATGTTTCCATCGAAGAAGAGCATTTGGTTGCGTGCTGCATACTTTGAGAAGAACCATGGAACTCGGGAGTCTCTGGAAGCGTTGCTGCAACGCGCTGTGGCGCATTGCCCCAAGTCGGAAATACTCTGGCTGATGGGCGCAAAGTCGAAGTGGATGGCAGGCGATGTGCCTGCAGCCAGAGGAATCTTGTCGTTGGCCTTCCAGGCCAATCCCAATTCCGAGGACATTTGGTTGGCAGCTGTCAAGTTGGAATCGGAGAACTCGGAATATGAACGTGCGCGACGTTTGCTGGCTAAGGCGCGTGGATCGGCGCCAACGCCTCGTGTCATGATGAAATCGGCACGCCTTGAATGGGCGCTGGAACGACTCGACGAGGCGTTACGTTTGCTGGCCGAAGCCGTGGAGGTGTTCCCTGATTTCCCGAAACTCTGGATGATGAAAGGTCAGATTGAGGAGCAGCAGCAGCGCACAGACGATGCAGCTGCCACATACACGTTAGCATTGAAGAAATGTCCCACCTCGATACCCCTGTGGATACTGTCGGCCAATCTGGAGGAGCGTAAAGGTGTCCTAACCAAGGCGCGTTCAATTTTGGAACGAGGCAGGCTGCGCAATCCCAAAGTGGCCGTGCTCTGGCTGGAGGCGATACGCGTGGAGTTGCGCGCCGGACTTAAAGAGATAGCCAGCACAATGATGGCGCGCGCCCTGCAAGAGTGTCCCAATGCCGGGGAGCTGTGGGCGGAGGCTATTTTCATGGAAACTAAGCCACAGCGTAAAACCAAATCTGTGGATGCTCTCAAGAAATGCGAACACGATCCGCACGTACTGCTGGCGGTGTCCAAGCTGTTCTGGTCGGAACACAAGTTCTCCAAGTGCAGAGATTGGTTCAATCGAACGGTAAGAACAGAATTAAATCACTTCAATTTATAATTGCTATATATATTCTCTATTTCCTTTTCACATAGGTCAAAATTGATCCAGATTTGGGCGATGCTTGGGCATATTTCTACAAATTTGAGCTGTTGCATGGCACGGAACAGCAGCAGCAGGAGGTGCTCGAGCGCTGCATAGCCGCAGAGCCCACCCATGGCGAGTCGTGGTGTCGCGTGAGCAAGTGCATCCGCAATTGGCAATTTAAGACGCCCGATGTGCTACGTGCTGTGGTCCGGGAGCTATCCGTACCCATTTAAGTTGCTTCTTACCAAACTACAAACTATCGAATGATCAATAAACTGTGTGCAGGCTAATGCTGTATACGACTGGAACCCTTGAAAATCTTGTAGATGCTTTGGCTGTGACTGCGGATCAGCTCGCAGAGGAACACAGCAAAGCTGAGCGCGGTGCCGTAGCCAAAGATGCGAAACGCGTAGCGGCATTCGGTGAGGCCAATGGACACAAAGCCACCAACGCCACTCTCGCACTTTGGCTTCTGTGGTATCCACTTGCGCTCCTCTCGGTTCACCAGGCTCACCTCGCGCTGCCAGCGTAATCTGCGTTAGGAGTAGAGTTATGTATGTTTTATATCAAAGGCTCCTCTCAACTCACTGTCGGCGAAATAGTTCCTTGTAGGGAAAATTCTTGCGTGTGGGAATGCCCATCATGGGTAGCTGGAAAGGTTCCAGCTCCATCAGTCCGCATTTCTCGGGCTCACTAAACGTATCGCTGACAACCTGGTAGCCCGCTTGCAGCTCCACCTGGTATGCGAACAGGCCAGTGCGCATTTTTTCCATGCCCAGAGCCGGACGCATGTAAGCATTATCTCCCTTCGTGGCAATCTTTTTGTGGTACAAACTTTTGGTCACCGGATCGGTAGACTCTGTAAAATAGATTTTATTATATTGTGTGTCCTGCACGCCGATTTCCAGAGGCGATTGTCCCAAATCTCCCAGTGTTTGAATCGCATCCGATGGACTCTGCAACAGGGCGACAATATTTGCCGAGAAGGAGGTGAACAAAAAGAGAGCGGCCACGAATGTAGTGAAGACTATGATGCGGCCCGAACGATTGCGCACATCCACGTAGAATCCCTGCTGGCACATGGCGCCCCAGACAAAGTTGAGCGAGTCCATGTAGGACATCTTGTGCGTGTGCGGCGAGAAGAGCATTTCCAGTAGCATCACTACAATAGTTATGACCACCAGCACGATTATCGAGATCCAAACATCTATCTGGAACGGCATCGAGAAGATGTTGGCCACAGCTGACAGCGGCGGCTGGCGAAACATGATGCCGGCTCTCACACGATACGTTTCGGCCACAAAGTCGCATTGAGCAATGCGATCCAAACGCATGAAGATCGCCAGTTGGGCAAAGTCCAGTTCGTAACGCTGAAATCGACCCATTAGGCCGTCAAAGGAGCCGTTCGGCTGGCGCCACCCATAATTGACGGTCTGGTAGGTGTTGTAGCTGGCGGGTGCGAAGAAAGGAAAAGACCAAGAGAGAATAGGACAAAATTAAAAGAGAAAATTAAAAGGAGCGAGAGAGAGAGAGACAAAGGAAAATGTGTATAACAGTAACAGTAAGAGTATGAAGGAAATAAACAATGGGAGATGTAGGAGAGAGATAGATAAAGAGAGAGAGGGAGAGAGAAATAGAGGTAGGAGAGAGAGAGAAATATTATGCTAATGGGATGATAAGACGAAGAAATAATTGGACAAGAACGAGAGATAAAAATATTGAATAAGAGGAAGAAGGAGTGAGCTCAATTGCTTTTTTTGTGATTAATCATAAAGAAGTTAAAATATAAAGAATAAGAAAAAGAATAGAGCGACACAAAGCTGTGAAGTAAACGAAAGTACTAGGTAGGCGAAAGTACGAAAGGTATAGACGCATATCAAACCATGAAAATTACAACAGAAAAGGAAATTTGTGTGAACAAAAGTAAAGGAAATTTCAGTACGTAGTGTAAATCTAAAACAGGTGTTCCAACCCCAATAAAAACGGAACACCGTCGTACCTCACATTGAAACGATTGGCCAGCTCGAGCATTAGACGATGGTTGACTTTGGAAATGGTATCGATATGCCGCATGGACAGATCGTCAATAGTGGTAAAGAGATCTGGAAAGGCAATCACAATGGCGGTGTTGAAGACAATGCCCTCCAGATTCTGTCTATATGTGATCGCTGAGCCGAAATGCTGCAGCGCATGCGTGATGTGTCGAGCGTTGTGCAGTTGTTGGCCCACCAAACGAATCTTGGGCGGCTTCCAGGCGGCCACCTTGTAGACGTCTAGCAGGGATGCAGTGAAGGGCATGGCTGGACTATGCCAGAGAACGCGCAATTCGCTGTCGGGTGGTATGAAGATCTCCTCGTCCGCAAGCAGCTCCAGATCCTGCATATCCTGCGTGAGCAGCAGCCAAAATCGATTGGTGGTAAAGTAATTGTGCTCCCAGGCCGCTGACCAGCGCAGCAGATTCAGGGCACACGAGCTGTTGAACTGCAGCAGCAGGATGCCCAGCTTGTTGTGGAGGCTGGGCAGCAGAAAAGCCAGCTCCCAGTGGGTGTCATTGTTCGGGAAGAAGGTGCGCGGCGGCTTGGGCACCTGTGAGTCACTGTCCATCTCCGTCTCATTGTTGACATGTTGCAGATCATTCAGACAATGCTCCGTCCAGAGCTGCACATAGATGTCGTGCGCCATAAAGTGCTGCAGGAGCAAATGCAAACGTGACGCAGCTGGGTCGAAAGGATATGAATTTAGTTATGCGTTAGCTGCACTTGAGGCGGATGAGAATTTCCGTAACTCACCAATGTCCGCGTGACAAACAACGAGCATCAGACTGTGCACGCCATGGTGTCGATAGTAAGCGACTAGCATATCCGGCAATTGATTGCCCCACGGATCTCCTTTGGGCAGCTGCTGCTGCTGCTGCTGTTGCTGTTGCTCCTCCTGCTGCTGTCCGCTGGGGATTGCTGCGTCAGCTGGCAGTGACACGGGGCCTGACATTGATGTCGTCGCTGTCAGCGGCCACAACAACAGCAAGAGCAGAACCAGAAGCTCTGGGAATATTAACGAGCTCATGTTGATGCTCCGGCTGTGTCCTTTGCAACTCCTTTGCAAGTCCTTTGCATAACGCTTCCGTTAACCGGCAGTATTTATACCGAAGCCGCGCCAGCAATTGCCACGGCATAACGACATTAAATATAATTGAGCTCTTACTTTTTTTTTGTTTTTTTTTTTCTTTGTTGGAAAGGCATTAAAATTATGCATTGATTACGCTTCATCGACTTGTTCACCTTTTGCCTCCTTTCGCGCTCATTCGCTGTCATTACGTATACGCCGCGTTGTCTGCACCGCAATTTGCCGCAATTCGTGGCGACAGCTGCAATTGGTCATCGTTGGACGGTTTAATTGCTGCACCAAGTGGCGCTCAAATTGTCCAGCCAAAGTCAATTACATGCCATTAAATAAAATAAGTTACACTTCAAAAGTTTCCTTCCCACGCATTCTGTTCGTTCTCTCAGATCGCTAATTCCAGAAGGATATTGAGCTGGAGAAATCAGGTGATGTTCATTGCTGTCAGGCGTCAAAGCTATCATTGGTTTTGGCGTCGAGGAGGAGGATCGCAAGCAAAGATGGATTGATGATGACCTCTTACCAAACTACAAACTATCGAATGATCAATAAACTGTATGCAGCCTAATGCTGTATACGTCTGGAACCTTTGAAATATTTGTAGATGCTCTTGCTGTGTTTGCGGATCAGCTCGCAGAGGAACACAGCAAAGCTGAGCGCGGTGCCGTAGCCAAAGATGCGAAACGCGTAGCGGCATTCGGTGAGGCCAATGGACACAAAGCCACCAACGCCACTCTCGCACTTTGGCTTCTGTGGTATCCACTTGCGCTCCTCTCGGTTCACCAGGCTCACCTCGCGCTGCCAGCGTAATCTGCGTTAGGTCTTGTGTTATGTATGTTTTATATCACAGGCTCCTCTCAACTCACTGTCGGCGAAATAGTTCCTTGTAGGGAAAGTTCTTGCGTGTGGGTATGCCCATCATGGGTAGCTGGAAAGGTTCCAGCTCCATCAGTCCGCATTTCTCTGGCTCACTAAACGTATCGCTGACAACCTGGTAGCCCGCCTGCAGCTCCACCTGGTATGCGAACAGGCCAGTGCGCATTTTTTCCATGCCCAGAGCCGGGCGCATGTAAGCATTATCTCCCTTCGTGGCAATCTTTTTGTGATACAAACTTTTGGTCACCGGATCGGTAGACTCTGTAAAATAGATTTTATTATATTGTGTGTCCTGCACGCCGATTTCCAGAGGCGATTGTCCCAAATCTCCCAGTGTTTGAATCGCGTCCGATGGACTCTGCAACAGGGCGACAATATTCGCCGAGAAGGAGGTGAACAGAAAGAGAGCGGCCACGAATGTAGTGAAGACTATGATGCGGCCCGAACGATTGCGCACATCCACGTAGAATCCCTGCTGGCACATGGCGCCCCAGACAAAGTTGAGCGAGTCCATGTAGGACATCTTGTGCGTGTGCGGCGAGAAGAGCATTTCCAGTAGCATCACTACAATAGTTATGACCACAAGCACGATTATCGAGATCCAAACATCTATCTGGAACGGCATCGAGAAGATGTTGGCCACAGCTGACAGCGGCGGCTGGCGAAACATGATGCCGGCTCTCACACGATACGTTTCGGCCACAAAGTCGCAGATAGCAATGCGATCCAAACGCATAAAGGTCGCCAGCTGGGCAAAGTCCAGTTCGTAACGCTGAAATCGACCCATTAGGCCGTCAAAGGAGCCGTTCGGCTGGCGCCACCCATAATTGACGGTCTGGTAGGTGTTGTAGCTGATGGGTGCGAAAAAGAAAAGGTCAAGTGACAATAGGAAGTAGATCAAAACAGGATAGGGAGAGAGAGAAAAGGAAGGAAATTAAGAAAGATAGATAAAGAGAGAGAGAGAGAGAGATAGAGGGATAGAGACCAATATTGTAGCAGAGAGTGAGAAAGAAATCGATATATAATGAAACAAACAAGTCGAAGAAATAATTGGATAATTGGACAAGAATGAGAGAGAATAAAAGCGAAAAAGGCTGAGGAAAAGAGGTCACTAAGGTGTTTTTTTCTTAGGCACGAAAGCAGATTATTTTAGAAAGATAATGAAAATAAGATACAAAGAAAGATAGAAAATAGAGCGACACAAAGCTGTGAAGTAAATGAAATGGACAAAAATAAAGTAAAAACGTAAGCAAAGTACCAGGAAAACATGCGTAACATTAGAAGCCTTGACTTACAAAAGAGAAGGAATTTTCAGTACTTGGAAAAAGTGAGAAAACGATTGCAGTACTAGAGGTAAATTGTGCAAGACTCTGATAGTTCTACCTCATATTGAAACGATTGGCCAGATCGAGCATCAGACGATGGTTGACTTTAGAAAAGATATCGATATGCCGCATTGAAAGATCATCAACAGTGGTAAAGAGGTCTGGAAAGGCAATCACAATGCCCGTGTTGAAGACAATGCCCTCCAGATTCTGTCTATATGTGATCGCTGAGCCGAAATGCTGCAGCGCATGCGTGATGTGTCGAGCGTTGTGCAGTTGTTGGCCCACCAAACGAATCTTGGGCGGCTTCCAGGCGGCCACCTTGTAGACGTCTAGCAGGGATGCAGTGAAGGGCATGGCTGGACTATGCCAGAGCACGCGCAATTCGCTGTCGGGTGGTATGAAGATCTCCTCGTCCGCAAGCAGCTCCAGATCCTGCATATCCTGCGTGAGCAGCAGCCAAAATCGATTGGTGGTAAAGTAATTGTGCTCCCAGGCCGCTGACCAGCGTAGCAGATTCAGGGCACACGAGCTGTTGAACTGCAGCAGCAGGATGCCCAGCTTGTTGTGGAGGCTGGGCAGCAGAAAAGCCAGCTCCCAGTGGGTGTCATTGTTCGGGAAGAAGGTGCGCGGCGGCTTGGGCACCTGTGAGTCACTGTCCATCTCCGTCTCATTGTTGACATGTTGCAGATCATTCAGACAATGCTCCGTCCAGAGCTGCACATAGATGTCGTGCGCCATAAAGTGCTGCAGGAGCAAATGCAAACGTGATGCAGCTGGGTCGAAAGGATATGAATTTAGTTATGCCTTAACTGCACTTGAGGCGGATGAGAATTTCCGTAACTCACCAATGTCCGCGTGACAAACAACGAGCATCAGACTGTGCACGCCATGGTGGCGATAGTAAGCGACTAGCATATCCGGCAATTGATTGCCCCACGGATCTCCTTTGGGCAGCTGTTGCTGTTGCTGTTGCTCCTCCTGCTGCTGTCCGCTGGGGATTGCTGCCTCAGCTGGCAGTGACACGTGGCCTGACATTGATGTCGTCGTTGTCAGCAAGAGCAGCACCAGAAGTTCTGGGAATATTAACGAGTTCATGCTGATGCTCTGGCTGTGTCCTTTGCGAGTCCTTTGCATAACGCTTCCGTTAACCGGCAGTATTTATACCGAACCCGCGCCAGCAATTGCCACGGCATAACGAAATTAAATATAATTGAGCTCTTACTTTTTTTTTTGTTTTTTTTTGGTTTTTTGGCATATCAATGCATAATTGATTCGACTTCTTCACCTTTTGCTTCATTTTGCGCCGATTCGCTGTTGTCTGCACCGCAATTTGCCGCAATTCGCGGCGACAGCTGCAATTGGTCATCGTTGGACGGTTTAATTGCTGCACCAAGTGGCGCTCAAATTGTCCAGCCAAAGTCAATTACATGCCATTAAATAAAATAAGTTACACTTCAAAAGTTTCCTTCCCACGACTTTCGCCGACTTTCCCCACGTAATAACTTCTTACATCACTTTTGCTATCACTTATTTATTACTTTCCAATCTTTCTTTTGCTTCATAAATGGTTTCTCTACAAATGCGAAAGTTTTCGCTGACGATTCGGGCATGAAGTATAGATTTAACTGCGGCTAGGACTTTCCCATTAACCCTAGTTGGTGGAAGGACAATTTCGCTAGATATTAATTTTTGGTCATCTTAGGAGAATTTTTATTGAAGAACTATATTTTTATTGAAGAACTGGGGCAATTATTAATGTGAAATGGATTTTTTTTATGTAAGTAAAATATTTATTATATAAAATCGAGAGATTATTGAGTTATTTCAAGAATTGAAGAGTTGGATTCACATATTTTTTTTCGAACTCTGCATCTTAAAAATTATCTTTTAAATTTTCGTATTATTAGCATAAACCATTTTTTTTTTTTAAATTAATTTATTATTTGGAATCTGTCTTATACTAAACCATACGGGAATTTACAAATCTGGAATGTGTGTTATATATTAAATTTAGTGTTAGTTATTTCATTTAAATCTTGAATATGTGTTATATATTAAATTTATTGTTAGTTATTTCATTTACATATATTTACATTTGTTACATATTTATCTTAGATCTTTACGTCAAATGAAATGAAGAATACAAGATTTTATATATTTATTTTTATTTTTTTTCATTAAGTTTTCAATAAAATTTCTTAAATTGTGGTTTCAAATACTTGGCTCTATTTAGCTTTAATTTAAATTGAATTATTTTACTGTACCCAAACCAAAATTAATTGTATTCTTGCAAAATGTCCCAGTCCTTAACGACTTTAAGTCATTTCGCTTGTTTATTACAGTTGTAAGTTGCAAGTTTACAAAGTTTCGCAACTGTATCAAATTCTATCATTATTTAGACACGAATTCGTTGTCTAGATATTTATGTAGCAAAACAAAGAAGCTTACTTGTTATTTGTTTTCGTTTTAAGAACATAAACTTCAGGGCTTGGCCTGGAGTCTGAGAGACCGCGCCTCTTGCGTGTCCTGCCGTTAAGTCGATGCTTTTAACACCTTTCCTATCAATAACTGGCTAGCTTATTGTCCATGGCTTCAATTTATCTACTTTGGCTTGTCATGTTCGCATTTCAAGCGAACGAAAATCCTCTAATTGTTTTGAAAAATGGCGCAATAAAGCCTTCAAGCTAGTTTAGACTCAAATCCGCCCACAACTTCGCTTTTCTTTCTCCCCCTCTCTTTCTTCTTTTTCCCACTTCTCAGTTCTTTCTCCTTCAACTTTTGCTACTTATGTTTTCCTGTCGCTAGACACATACGTGTGATAATCTGGATTTTTGGTGCTTGTTCTTCTGCTCCTGTGTGACACACACACGCACACTAATGGCAGCCATTTCGTATGGCACTTTTTGACCGCTTTTCGCTTGTTGCCCATTTGTATTGCGTGCGCCTTCTGTGAGCGCTTCTGTCTGGAGATTGGGAATCGTTCCGGGACTCAGCTAAAGGCTACGGCGGTGGCAATGGCAACGCTTCAATAACTTTTATCACTTTTAATTGGGTTTTTCTTTATAGCCAACGCATGTCTTATAAGACTTATACGACTAACACACACACAGACGCACACATGAGCAGATTGTAATTGTGTTAATTTGTCTCACTTGTGTGTGTGTGTGTGTGTGTTTGCCAGGGTGTGCTGTTGTTGTTGTTGTTTCGGCTTGTTTTTGTGACAGCCTTGGCTAATGCCAGTTTTTGCCCCGTTGCTTTGCCGTTCCGCTCAGTCCGAGATTTTCTTGCTTTCAATTTTCCTAATTGCTTCTTAATGCGCGTCATACGCCGGCAAGCAGAACTTTGCTCTAATTTGCATTTTAACTCGTTGTCACAGCTAAAATTAAACTTACTTTAAAAACAAAAAATCATTTGCAACAATTTGTTTCAATTTGTTATTCATATTAAGTAAATTAAAAAATTTTTATGCATTTTAAAACGCTTTGAGTTAAGTCTAGAAATTACAGTAAAAATTTTAAATAAATTATTAGTTATATTTATTTTAAATATTAAATTTACTTTTCATTATATTGTTCGCCTTCATTTCTTTTATTGGTAAAATATTTTCACTCCCAAAGACATTTCCACACATACCAGTGCTGCCATCTGAGCTCCGTAGTAAGATGGATTATGGTTGAAAGTAGGCTAAAACAGGCTAAAAATGTGAGTGTTTCCTCTAAATTTTTCCTCTAAAAATTTCTGTTAGGTCTTTCCTCCAAGAATTTTTTCTACGTATTTCTTACAAGACTTTCCTCTAAGACTTTCCTCTAAGTGTTTGTTCTAAATATTTCTTTTAAGTAATTCCTTCAATAATTTCATCTAAGTGTTCGTTCTAAGTATTTCCTTCAAGAGTTTCTTCGAAGTTTTTCCTTTATAAGTATTTACTCCATGTATTTCTTTTAAGTATTTTCTCCAAGTATTTCCTCTTTAATGCTTAGCTGAACGATCATTAAATATTTGCAATCAGTTCACTTCACTCCGCTTTACTATATATATTTCATTCTGCACAACTGATCGGCTCGACCAGCTCTTGACGACTGAAGAAATGCTGCAGCTGCTGCCCTTTATATAGGTCATCTTTCTCTCAGCCGCTAAGTTGCTCTCAAATGTTGCCCGACACTAGGTAGGGCTCGGCTCGGCACAGTCGAGCCTTAAGTGACCAATGGGAATACTCTCTGCTGCTGAAGGCATTCGAGCTTCGTATTACTCACACGAAGTGCTGATGCATACACATAGACAACTTAAGTGATCTTCTGTAGCTCCTCTTAGACTTTTGCCTTTGCTATGCAAACTGAGTGGGAGTCAGAAAGAGACAAGCAAGGGGAGACAGATTACGTTTCCTAAGAGTATATATGCTTGATAAAGCTAAATGTTGATATGTTAAACAGCTACTGTACATTAATATTCATAATTATTGGATGGCAGAGACAGAGACTGTGGCTTCTGTTCTGTTGTTCTCTTAGGGTCTAGGACTCTCGCAGAGTCTGCTTAAATTTCTTGCAATAGCAATTCCCTTCTCATTTTTACTTGATTTATTATCAATAGGCTCGATTTAGCCTGAAAGAGGCTAAATTGGCAACACTGACACACACACTCCCACTCGTATAGTATATATTATATATGTGCACACATATATTTATTCAGCTTATCAAGCAACTAATTTATGCTGCATGCGACGCCCAGTTCTCACGCTAGAGGGCGCTGCTGTTTCATTAATCATGTCCGCCATTTTTTGACATTTGCCCGTCATGTTCAACTACTTTCATAAAATTCACGCTACTCTTATTTTCTTAATTTTTCATCGTTGACAGATTTTCATACTCTACCGAAAAATGTCTTGGATTTCTGTGAGTCAAGTGGGCCTTTAAGTACGGTCTCTTTAATATATAGGGTGCCAATTGAAATGCTTGTACTTATCATGTATATAGTGTAAACATTTAAATATAAATTGAAATATTTATATACACTTAGCAGCAGTTGTTGGGGCTACGAGTGCCTGAAAGCTGTTTTTATGTTTCTCTTCTTTAATTGTGTTTTTTTTTTTTTTCGGAATACTCAAATGCTAAGCACCTTTGTCACTGCATCAAAATGGAATTTCATATTAAAATCGCTGTCATGGCGAACCAAATTTATACTTTTTTCTTGAATACAGGATACACTTCCTTTGCGCTTCACTTAGCTTGTGTGGGTCTTGTAAGACATCTCGCCTTAAAGCGCACGCTTCATTTGCTGCTCGAAGTCTGTGTGCTTGGTGCTTGCATCAGTTTATATTAAGAGGATGCTCCGGAATCCTTTTATGTGGCACTTGTATCCTTTTTTGCTGCCCTTGTTGTTGTTATTGTTGTTGCTGCTGCTCGTGCGCCAATTTGATTTTCTTGGAGCGTAAATCAATGCAAATAGAAGGATGAACTGATTGGCTATGCAGGTCTCCGTTTCTGCTGCTCTGCGGCTCTGTGGTTCGGCGGTTCTGTGGCTCGGCGGCCTTAAGCAGCCAGCAGCGAGCAGCCACTACAATTATCGGAGATGTTACACCTGACTGCACGGCTGTTGGCCTGATTTGCATAAGCCGCAAGCTTTAAGCCTTTGACAATTAGCCAATATATATATGTATATATATTATTGAATGGCACATCAGGTATTGAATTCATTTGTGTGTCTGTGTGTGTGTGTGTGTGTAGCTGCCCTAAGCTAAATTGAAGTGTGCTTGGTGTTTATTATGTAACCACAATGCGCTACTTTGTGCTGCCTTTTAGCTTTCACGCCTTTGAAATACATTTAATCCATCATTGAGTTCAGACAGCCTGGATACACACACACACGTACAAGCACCCACACACACACATAGATAAACCCATACAGAACGTTGTTAGCCTCGAGCTCTGCGCCTTTTTATCCTGTCCAAAAAGCTTTATTGACTCCCGCTTTCAATTTGTGCGACGCCCATTTGCAACCTGTTGAAAAGGTGCAAATTGCTGGCTGGCTTCTCTGACTTGGTTTTTACCTGAGCTCAGCAAACACGCTTACGCAGCCCTATCAATCAGAGGCATCTGCCCCAGCCCACACACAGACATATGTTATTAATACGAATCATTTATGTGTTGCCCATGGAAATAGGAGCAAATACACATTTAAAGAGAGCTTTTTCTGATGTCAAATGAAAGAGAAATACATATATTTTATATTTAGCTGTAATATATAAATAACTTCAAAGAGAGTTCTATAAAAGAATTCCCCTTACTTTCTATGATAAAGCTATCTATATATGTATCTGTATATTATATTACTCAGTGAGTCAATTTGTTGCTGGGAAACTTCACAATGGAATTTCTGCTGCACTGCACATCTAAATATATGTTATATAAAATTGGCATATAAATTGTGTGTGTGTGTGTGTGTGTGTGCTCTTGGCTGGCTGAACAAATTACATTGTCAAGCTGTAAATAGTTGGAACTCTATTTGCGATGTAACTAGCCAGATTGTTGTTGTTGTTGTTGTCATTAACTTGTTAATTTAATAGTCGATGCGGCAGCAATGCAGCAATGCAAACAAATTGTTGGGTAAAAACCTATGTTAGTTTTTATTAAATTATTTACTCCGAGCTGAGCTTTGCTTAAGCGAATTGACTGAAGCATACTAATGTGCCAAGTCATTAAGACTCTGAGCATAATGATCTGGCGCTATGCCAATGATAACGAATCAACAAGTAATTAAAGCTTTTAAAGTCGAGCATTCCAATAAATCGTGATTAAGTCGACAAATATATTACCTTCGATGGTTGAACGCGTGCGAAAATTCATTTCAGCTCTCCCTCGGCGAACATTAATCATTATCTGGCGCCATCTAGCGGCCAGTGGCCGAATTCAGCTTCAGCTCATTTATCTGCATCTAATCAATTAGCAAGGCACCTTGGCACCCGGGACCCTTGTGAGCAACACATTCCGCTTCCTTGACTAATCCGGCTACCTTGTCCTTTTCATTACAATTTCTGCTTTTTTTTTTTTCTTTTTCCGTGCTCCATTTTCCCTTGTCCTTGTTACGTGCCAATTTGGCTCGTTTTGCTCGCTCATTCGTAAATCTAAACAAATCATCAATTTTCACAAATTATACGCCCCTACCCCCTCGCCTCCTGCCCCAAGTTGTGGCGCCTGCTGCAGCTCCATTCATATCCTTGTTATCGCTCACGCTGTGCTTTCTGCTTTCTGTTTTCAGCCATGTCCTTTGTGCTTTGCGCTTTGTCCCTGAGCCTAATTGCTTTCGTTTCAATCGCTGCGTTTCCTGTTGTCATCCACACCGTTGTTCATTTTACATTTCATTAATTAATGCCAATGCCCGTCGAACTTTGACATATTGAGCATCAGCCTCGATTCCCCCGAAATTCCCTGTCCATTCAACCCCACTCTCAGCCCTCTGACTTATCTGACGCGCCCACTTGAGGCGAATGAATGCATGAGAGGCACTTGAGTAGCCTCCCCCCTACCATCAAATCTACTTTGAATTGATACGGAATGCGCTATCAACAATTGTTTTGACGATTTGGGAAATTTTTTAATTAATTTGCCAAACGCTTTTAGATAGTGTTAGATTCGCAGTCCGTTTACCTGTGAAGGCCTATTTAAGTTTCGATCGCGTCCAATAATTTGCTAATACGCATCATGAGGTGTCTTAGTTTCGTATTGCTGTTCGTTGCCCAGGCGGCTTGGGCTCGCGTGCCCTACCAGCCGCTGGCCGAGGAGGTGGAGCTGCCGCCAGTGCTTGAGGACGAGATCTACGAGCGTGCCATCTATGTGGATCCCGTGTTGGAGAGCCGTGCTGCCGGTGAGTACGCTACACGGATGCACTCCTGCTGACTTCTAATCTGTGCCTCCATTAGGCTGCAGTGTGACCATTCGTGGTGGCATGCCGAAGCCGGAGCCAGTGTGTTTGGAAACCGATTCGGAGAACATATATCCATTCAACAGCCAGGGCGTCATCGAGGTGGAGACTGGCAAGACCCTGCAGCTGTGGTGTCCCAGCGGCTTCACCACTCACTCGCAGAACCTGCTGACTGCCACCTGCGTGAGCGGCACCACCTTCAAGGTGGATGGCAGCAACTACAACTTTAAGGATCTGGCCTGCAAGTCCTGGCCCGGCTTCAAGGCCATCAAGTCGGGCGCCAAATGCAACGGCGGCATCGTCATTCGCGTCGGCTTCGAGATCTCCGCGTCGCGCTTTGCCGAGCAAATGCAAATCTGCTTCAACGAGGAGGAGGAGGTGACTCGCTACACGCGCCACCAGCTGTTCCCGGGCAGCAACTACTACGAGACCGGCGTGGATCGCATCACCTTCCAAACGGCTGGCTACTTCAACGGCAAGAATGTGGACAAGCTCTACACGCAGGCCACGCAAATCGAGACGATCAACAGAGATCTGGGCGGCGATGCGGATAGATTTTTCGACACGAAAACAAATGTTTTCCTCGCCCGCGGCCATCTCGGCGCCAAGGCGGACTTTGACTATGCGCCCGAGCAGCGGGCCACCTTCCTGTTCATCAATGCGGCGCCCCAGTGGCAGACCTTCAATGCCGGCAACTGGGCCAGAGTGGAGGATGGCGTACGTGCCTGGGTCTCCAAGAACGGCATGAATGTCAACTGCTATACGGGTGTCTGGGGCGTCACTACGCTGCCCAACAAGCAGGGCGTGGAGATTCCGCTCTACTTGGCACGCGATGGCAACAACAACGGCCTGATCCCGGTGCCCAAGCTCTATTTCCGTGTGGTCATCGAGCCATCCACACATCGCGGCATCGTCTTTGTGGGCGTCAACAATCCCCACTTGACTGAGGCGCAGATCCGGAAGGACTATATCATTTGCAACGATGTCAGCGATCGGGTCAACTACATCAACTGGAAGAAGACGGACATCAAGGCGGGCTGGTCCTATGCCTGCGAAGTGGCCGACTTCCTCAAGACCGTCAAGAACCTGCCCGCTCTGACCGCCAAGAATGGTCTGCTCGTCTAAGCTGTGCCAATAAAGAAACCTGTTTAATCGAATATTTCGAAAAAATACCTAAATACTTTGTTGAACTAGGAATTCGGGCTAAGACCTTGGGCTGTGGGTGGATGATGTCATAAATTGAAGACTGTGAAATTTATAGTGATTTAGTAGGAATGTATACAATATATAAAATTATAACGTTTGGGGAAATAATATACATATATCTTAATAAAAGATTTATTTTATTATAAAATAAAATATTTTGTTTATTTAAGTTTCAACTGAACATAACTGTGGATAGATAATATTAAACTTAATATGATTATAGTCCTCATAGGGATACAAAATTTCAAGAGAAATTTAGGATTGTAAGGATCGAGGAGGAACTTCAGAGAAAGTCAATAACGCTAAGTATTCATCATGAAACCGATGCGCTCCACACATATACAAAAATAGAAGGATACGGAATGAAGATATACTTTTGTATAAGGTTTACTAAAATATAAGAAATCGAAAAAAATTATAAATATGTCTAAGGCTTACTAAACGAAAAGATATATAATATCTCTAAACAAAATTTGTAAATATATATAATATCACTATGATCTATAATATCACCAATTCAACTCAATAAAAAAGAAATCTATATGCGAGTTGAAAATCTGGAAATACCAGTATATTATATAAAAATATATAGTACATATATTTTAATTTTTATATTTTTAGCCTCAACTTCAGCTTATCAATCTGCGAATTCGTGTATAAAAATAAAAGTTGAATGAACTTTTTGTTATTCGCATGCATTTTTATTGGATCTCTTTAATCTCTACACCAACAGACCGCTCACAGAGAACTGTGGCAAGTGGGTCACCTTCTGGCGGAACTCGGGCACCTCGCAGGCGTAGGAGTAGCCGGCCGAAATGTCGGTGCGCTTCCAGCTGATCCAGTTGATCCTGTCGCTGACATCGTTGCACAGAATGTAGTCCCGTCTGATCTCGTCCAGACTCAAGTGTGGATTGTTGACGCCCACAAGGACAATGCCTTTGCGGGTGCTGGGCTCGATGACCACACGGAAGTAGATCTTGGGCACGGGTATCAAGCCGTTGCCATTGTGATCGTAGGCCAGGTACAAGCCGGTCTGTCTGCCGTCCCTGTTGGGCAGCGTGGTGACGCCCCACACACCTGTCCAGCAGTCCAAGTGCTTCTTGTACTTAGATGCATAGGCCCGCACGCCATCCTCAACTCTGGCCCAATTGCCCGCATTGAAGGTCTGCCACTGGGGCGCCGCATTGATGAACAGGAAGGTGGCCCGCTGCTCGGGTGCATAGACAAAGTCGGCCTTAGCGCCCATGTGACCGCGCGCCAGGAACACGTTCTTTTGGGAGTCAAAGTACTTGCCCGAGTCCAAGCTCAGAGCCTTGTCGATGGTCTCCTTCTGCACGGCCTGCGTGTAGAGCTTGTCCACATTCTTGCCATTGAAGAAGCCGCCGGGCGCAAAGTTGATGCGATCCACGCCGGTGGCATAGTAGTTGCTGCCCGCGTCCAGGGTGTGGTAGACGTAGCGAGTGACCTCCTCGTTCTCATTGAAGCACACCTCGTACTGCTTGGCAAAGCGCGAGCCGCTCAGCTCGAAGCCCACGTGGATGAGGGTGGTGCCGCCGTTGCAGCTGGAGCCGGACTTCCTGCCCACAAAGGCGGGCCAGGACGTGCACTTAATGGCCGATATGTCGTGATCTCTATCGCCCACCCGGAAGGTTGTGCCGCCCACGCACCTGGCCGTCACAGACTTGCCCGAGAGGGGAGAGTCCAGGCTGCTGGTGCAGTGAAACTCAATGGTCTTGTCATGCTCCACATCAACATCGCCAGATGCCGAGAAGGGATAGAATTCCGAGGTGCCGGGCTTAATGAGCAACGGCTGTGGGTTCTTCAACTCAGTGCTACGGATCTTGATGGAGCAGCCAGCTATGTCGAATAGATAACTCCCATTGCATTCAGACTGTAAGGAATTGAGGCTCGGCATCTCAGCTTACCCGCTCTGTTGGCCACCTCCATTGGCACCTCCATTGGCACCTCAATCATATCCGCCGCCCAGAGCTCCTCATTGTTAACGGGCAGGAGGCGTGCCTGGCTGCCGGTGAATAGCTGCAGCAGCGACAGGCCGCTGAGAGCAATCAATGCTGGACTCCACATGTTTCACAACTGCTTGACTCTCTGAGTAGGCCGAGCGCTTTTAAATCTAATGCTTCACGCTGATTGGATCGCACAATTTTCAACTATGTTTGCCTTTTCCCCATTTTCAATATCAGTGGAAGTACCTCTGAGTGCTTCAACTCACTCTGATTGCACATATCGTGTGTCTTCTATATGGTGGAGGGCCGATCGGTCGGTCGGGTGTGAGTATGTTGATTATATCACGTGTTGCGCGTGTCGTGTGAACGCGTTTACCGTTTTCAGCCTTATCATTTAATTAGTTACGGCTAGCCGCCCTGACGTCACTAACTCTGACACCCTGTATTACCATTAAAATATAATTATATATAGATGGCGGAAACTAATGATTATACAGATCAATATTTTAGTGAATGATTAAATATTTTTGTGAATAAAATGAATTGCCATTTGCAGGTGGCAACTAGATACCCCAGATGAAAGAAAAGTTCTGCTGAGCTCCACTTGGTGGTTTTATTAAGCGGTATATGCTAGTTTTCACAGCTTAGGCAGATCTCTGGACTTTTCCCTTGGAGTTTTTCGGAGTTTCCCGCACACAACTCCAGTTCAGTTTTTGGGGAAGCTACCAAAAAGCCCCCGGGCAACTAAATTACCTCGGCAAGAGATATGGAAAACGAATTTCCATATCAGCATGATTGTCATTAAATGGGAATGCTGATATGGAGAGTAGCTTCACGTGTCCCACACGTTTTGTCAGCCCAAAGTTGATTTTATTTTATTTTTTGCACAAATGTCAAGTGTTTATTCAGTTTTTGATTTGTTTTTGTTTTTGTTTTTTTTTTTTTTTTTTTTTTTTTTTTTTTGGGTATACATTAACTCACATTTATTGATTAGCTTTCAAAGTGTTTTGTTTAGTTTGGCGCAACTGTACTTGGTAGTTAGCATATATACTTAAATATGCATTGTATATGTTTATACATATAGTTAGACTTATTTACAATAATACAATTAGCGATATGATTATTGTTTGTAGTTGTATTTATTATTATTATTTTTTATTGATAATCTTACTTGTATTATTATTTTTTTTTATTGATTATCTATTTAAACTGCTGGATTGGCTTTTAGGCATTTTTATTTTATATACAATAGTGATAGTTTTATTTATTCTTTTTTTTTTTAATTTAGTTTATATTTTAAAGCTTTTGTTTGGCCCAACAAAAAAATGTTGCATGTGCTAGTAGAAAACTTTAGCCAGCGCAGAGCATCTTGAGAGTAAAGTTTTGGTTGAGAGCAAAGATATGAAATAGATTGCTAATGCTGCCTAAGACTTGATGCTGTTCAACTAATTTATATTTTTAGTATTAGATATTTGCTTTAATATATATCTATATTTACTTAAAGTTCTTTGCCCCAGTTCTCATTTTCATATATTTTGAAGACTTGCCTTGTTTAGGCTTAAATTATTAAATGTGTTTTTTATGTTTCTTTTAATACTTGAGTTCCCTGTCTACTTCCTGTTATTCACATAAATTTTAGCCGCCTAGTTGCCTAGACTGCTAGCAGATAAATATTTATGCATTGAATTACCAATTATGCTATTATTATATTTTCTCATTTTTTTTTTTAACTTATGCTCTTTATTTGATAAAGTTTAATTCTTATATACAACTGATATCTTGTAGATTTATTTATTTATATATTTATTTTTATTTTTTTATTGAAGCTTATTTGTCAATGGCCCTAGCTGGATCTATCTAGAGGAATATGGCCAGCTGTGCGTATATCTCCACGGCCACCAGGAGGCCCATTATGGAGATGTTCACAGCGCAGTAGACGCGTCGCAGTGAACGTCGGCGCTTACGCTGACGCTGACTATAACATTTGGCAGCGAGCCGCGCTCCAGGCTGCAGATCCTGGCGACTGCCGTCGACGTCGTCGTCGTCATCGTCGTCGTCGCTGCTGCTGCCGTTGCCGCTGGCATCGCTTCCGCTGGACGTTGGCTGGAGATCGTTCCCATTTGCTGCAGCTCCATTGTGACATGGCGGCCAATGTCAAACCGACGCCAAGGACGAACTGCTGTCGTAGGCCACCAGCAGGGAGTCGTTCTCGTCGCTGCCGCTGCCCGCGCTGCGCTCCGACTCGTTGATCACCTCCAGCTGTGTCTGGGGCCGACTGATTTTGTACTTGTTGTGCCGCTTATTGATCAGCACGCTGCGTATGTTGTTGTTGTTGCGTCGATGGCGCTGACTCTTGATACGCACTGCTGCGGTGCGGGGACGCGATTTGCCACCGCCGCCGCCGCTGCCGCCGCCCGAGCCCAGCATGCTGCAATCGGCATCATCCTGTTGCCCCAGCTCCAGCTGCTGCTCATCCTCATCCTCATAGTAGTCATAGTAGTCATCGTAGTCATAGCCCACGTCATCCTCAGCCCCGTCATCGTCGTCGTCCTCGTCATCGTAGTCAAAGTCAAAGTCAAAGATCGTACAGCAGCCGCTCTCGGCCTCCACGCTGTAGCGTCGCTGGCGCTGCTTGGCTCGCTTGCCCTCCAGATGGACAATCGAGGATTTGCTGTGCGTGCTCACGCTCTTGTACATGGGCGCAAAGATGGCAGTCTTGGCCTAGTTGAATGAGTCAATAAAGAACCAAATAAGGAAAACACAATCTATTCGTTTCATTTAAATCAAATTGAAAGTGATTTTCAATTTAGAGCAAGAGCAAAACAATGAAAGAGCTTGCAGGAGCTTCAAACATACCTCCGGTCCACGCCAGGTGATGCCCGAACGCACGAGATTATAGAAGCGCAAAACGCCCCACATGGCTAGCACCTGTTTGAATTAGATGGAAGGGAGTCAACCTTTAATTGAGTCACATAAATTTCACTTAGCACACACACGCACACACACACACACACATAGGTTAAATACACACAAAATACATAAAGCATACGCTGCTGGCAAAGTCAGCAGAGTATATTGGCTTTTAAGTGACATGAATGTAAGTTATTCGATTTTGGCCAGATTTTTCAACACATTAACTAAAGGAGCCAAAGGAGCTAAAGGAGCTAAAAGAGCTAAAGGAGCTAAAGGAGCCAATGAAATCAAGGGAACTAAAGGAGCCAAAGCAACTGAAGAAGCTGACGGAGCCAAAGGAAACAAAGAAGCCAAAGCAGCCAAAGCAGCTAAACTAAGTAAGCTCATGTAATGGCAGAGCATTGCATAGTCGGTGTGCCCCGCTTTCCTCTCATTGTTCTAATGGATTTTCACCTGTAATCAAATTATTTATTGCATATGTCGCTTATTTCGCCTGAACGAAGGCTTAAATCAATAAATTCCAACCGATAATAATAAAATCGAAAACAAACTGTGCTGCTTGCTGTGCCTTGCACACTCGACCGGGTAAATTATTCATAGCACAGTAGTTTATCTCTATAGTTTGTACATACAACAACAATTTTAGTGCTGGATATTTTAATCAATTTTGAACAATTCATCCAAATTACCTGTAAAATTTTGTCAACTCAACTTTTTTTTTTTTCGCTAGTTCAGCAATAGTTTTATAATCTGTTTGTGCCTCGACGATGTTTCAAATGCTGCCCTACGATCATCAACTCTGCCTAATGGCCTACAGCTATAAGCTGGACCTGAACGCGTGTAGACGGCCAGTGGAACAGAAGGATTTATCAATGGATAAGGTTCTCATAATGCATCGGATTCTGGTGTTGTCGTGTCTGATCGCTGTGGTGAGGGCATAATAATTGTGAATTGTCTTGGGCTAGGCATTAGTCTGTAATCATCGCTACTCCTGCTAGATTAAAGGTGTGGTTGACTTTGTGAAGCATTACTGCAGCCCCAGAACAAAGTTAAGCACTCTATGGCAAAATGATAGGTTTTTGGTATTGCAGCCAGCTACAACGCGCAAATGTCGTTGTGTCATTAGTTTTATACATCTGAATTTTTGGCTGGTCTTGACCTATGCTACCGTATCCGTAAGACCAGGAAGACCCTATGCATTTACAGATCTATTCATAGCTCAAATATTTGCAGTTCACACCTTCACTGATGCTGCCCTGGCTGATCTATTATTACGCACTACTCGGCCTTCGATTGATGAAGTTTGGACTTAAAGCTGCAGAGAACAAATTGAAGGATGAACGTCTGAAAGCAGCGGTAGTGCTGTCGAATTTGATATTCAAGATCGGGTTTGTCACATTTTGCAAAAAGGACTTTCAGGCAGTCCTTGATACAATTAGTACTTAATATTTTATACATATAATTTATTTTTTGATACCAATGCTCTTTTATAATAAATAGAACAAGCGAACAAGTTGAGTTTTGGGAGGGTCTTGAAGAGAGAAAGAACTCTAATCTCAGCCAAAGAAGAAGAAGATTAGATATAGATTTGAGATAGAATATGGAAATGAATAGAAATTAAATAATGGATAATGAGTCTTTATATAAGATTTACTTGAAGTTATATGATTATTTCTTGAAAGGACACACTCACACACATACATACATATATTTAATATTTAATATTTCCTTTACTTACATTGATAAAAGCGCGTGCTATGAAGAATGCCACCTCCGCCTTGCACATGGCATCGAATTGCTGTAATAAAAACAAAATATTTTTAGTAAATCGCATTTTTAAATTTTAATAAAACTAATCAGATCTCAGGCATATTTAATTAAAGTAATTGCAGCTCTAAATCAAAGCTTAAATATATAGTTCAACTGCAACAACTGCTACACATTAAACACAACTAGCACGACTTGTAGTTACCCTTTCATTTAACCATTTATTCATTTATATTTAATACATTTTTAAGTGTTTTAAGTGTGGTTAAAATTTCCGCAATTTTCATTATTTTCGCTGTGGCTGGCGGGGCATAAATGAAAAGGAGGCAAACTTTTTGCTCAGCTGCCACAGCGAGTGCAGAAAACATGAATTTTACCTCAACAATTGCAATAAATTATGCATGAGGCGGCAATTTTGTAACGTTTTTGGTGGAAAACAAGCAACAAATGCAACAGCAAAAAAAAAAAAAAACAAAAAAAAAAAAAAAAAACAGAAAACGCGAACGCGCTTATACAAAAAGTGGCAAAAAAAAAAAAAAAAAAAAAATTGGAGAAAAGCAAATGAAAATGGCGTTGGGGACAAAGCGGAACGCAAAAGCAATGGCATGGAAAAATGCCCAAGTCACAGGAGGCGAGTGCCTATGTGTGTGTGTGTAAGTGCATGTGTGTAATAAGCCTATGTTAGCTCAAAGCGCAAGAGAGATGGAACTGTTAGAGAGTAAGTGAATGAACCCTGTCCGTTGTCAGCTGTGAGCTTTGCGGCATCGCTTTGCCACTAGTTTTAAGTGTATGTGCGACCTCTTGAGCTTTTTATTTCACTTTGCACTCGGCTATGCGCTCTAGGTGTTTAGATAGGCATATTAGTAATGAATAGTCTGTGGCTTAACAGATTATTAATATGGATTTACAATTATATTATCAAGCTCATCAGGAGTTAATTTTAATTATAACAAAATTGATAACATTAATATTTATTATTAGTATTATGAAAAATATATTTGCAATAGTGATATTAAAAATTAATTTTTATTTTATTGCAAAAGAGTTGTGTTTAACATTTTTTAAATTTATATATATTTATTCTTGTTCTTTTTTTTTTTTTTTTTTTTTTTACATTATAAAAATTTAAGAAAATTATATATTATTACAAATAATACATAAATCCATATAGCCTTCAATTATCATATTTATCATTTCCTATATCCATCTTATCTTCTTTTATTTTGCTGCTAATTTTCAACAGACTAATGTAAAATTTAAAATATTCCCAAAAATATATTCATCAATTGCTCAGCTCTCGCAAATCTCTTTCTAATTCCCAGTGTGTGAAAACGGAATCGGGAACGGATCAATAAGCCATGGAAGAGCACGAATAAATTAAAACAAAGCATATGCTCTGTGTTTACATATCAATTTTATTGTTTGTCGATTGTAGTGCATTTGGCTGTCGATAGCAGCGGACCCTAACCCAAATCCATTGTTTGAATTTAGCATAAAAAAGGAACTTTTACATATGTAACGGATTTTGGTCCTTGTTGTTGTTGTTGTTGTTGTTGTTGTTGTTGTTCTCGTTATTGTTATTTTCTAGCATTGAGAACGTGCAATTTATTTGTTTGTTTTGCCAGATCTTTGTACTTCGGCTTCGGCTTCAGCTTTGGCTTTGCCTTTGGCTCGAATTGATTTATGCCAACACCGCATTCGAGAGCTCTCATTGATATCATTGAGAAGGAGCTCCCGCTGCGCCAAGGCTTTTGTTCGGCTAGTGTGCGAACGTTGAGTAGGGCGAAGGGGGATTAGAGCATTCAGTTGATTGGAGGTTTTCATTAAACAAATGGACCGCCAACGAAAGCATCTTAAATATGCATTAAAAGCGTTTTGGCTACCCACCACACTTAGCACTATCCCAGAGGAATCGACTCACCTTGTTCACATGATCACGCAGCACATTCGAATAAACCATGGCGACAGCTTCCAAGGCCATGAACGTAATGTAGCCAATTATCCAGGGTACAATTAGGCCGGGGTTTTCCTGTGGGCAGAGCAGAGCAGAGCATATAAGAAGAGGTACACAAATATTATATCCTGCCAACAAATATTGGAGTTGAAAGGAGTGGAAGTGGAATGGAGGGGAGTGGAAGTGGAAGCGGAGCAGCAGAAGCAATTCGCACACCTTTAGCTGGCATCAAATTGAAGGTTTTCGTTTTCTGCACGCTTTCACTCCATCAAATATTTTATGTGCCCTATGAGAACGTGAATGTGTGAGTATTTTGTGTGTGTGTGTGTATTTGCTTTTGTTTGTTTTTTTTGTAATATATTTCAATAGAGTGCAAAGTCTTTGATTATATTTTCTTTTTCGCACTCTTTCGCGTGTCGAATTTTGAGGTTTACTTATGAAATTTTTTCAGTGCCGTCGCTGACAGCGCCAGCCACAAATTTTTCATTAAAATTTTTAACAGCAACAAGCTGAATGTTAAGAGCTGAGAGCCAGTTCCATTCGCAGTCTTCATACACAGACATACATTATTCCCCCTTTAATGGAGTTTTTGTGGCAAATTCTGCTCACATCCACAAACATGCACACATACACATATATAGCGGCACTTTAGCTGAATTGTTTTCCATACAAATTGTTGAGCAAATAGGCGGGCAGCTTTAATTAATGCCAATGGTCTATGCATTATTTAGCGCATTGCGCAGCGTCAGGTTGTTGGCGCCTAAGAGCGAACTGCAATTAATTTGCCCAACAGCACAATGCTTTTCCACAAACACACACACCCACACACACATACACTATGCTAAGCTCACACATACACAGCGCGCTGTACAAATAAGTGTAGCATACATCTGAGGGCAAATGCGTTGGCGTTCACGTTGTATTTGCTTGCTGTGTGTGTGTGTGTGTGTGCGTGTGTGTTTTTGTTTTGTTTGATTTTTTTTCTGTTTTTGTTTTTACTGTGAGGTCGAAATTAAAAAATTCCACACAATACGCCACGCAATGCTCGCTCCAGCTGTATATAATCTTTGTCATGTGTCGCCGGCAGTCGTCCTCGATCTCGTCCTCCTTGTGGTCCTCCTCCTCGTCGTCGTCGTCGTCATCAGCCAACCGACAGATGGTTTTGTATACCCAATTGTGTGACAAATTGTCTACATTTCTAACCACTGTGCGTGGCATTCAACTTTTCTTCTATTTTTATTCCCTTTTTCTGTTTTCCTTTTTCTCTCTCTCTCTCTTTAATTTTTTGGCAACCCTTTCACAAATATGCTGGGTGGTTCATTTGACTTTATTTACATTTTTTTGTTCTTTGCCAAACATGACTTCATCATAAATCTATATCTAAAAGGTTATTTTGGAGCCGAATTGACAGTCTATGCCTTAGGAGGCAGAAATATTATTATTATCGGAGCCATGCGAATATTAAATTCTAATTATTCTTAATTCTAGTTGAATGCAACTTTTTGATTGTCAATAAATATTTATTTAAATTATCCATAATTTCCATAATTCGCATTTGCTTTATTTATTCATTTGCAGGCAGTTTGATTGGCCTGACAGGGCGTGGCATATGTGTGGAACGGCTGGCAAAATTTGCATTTGCAAGCGCTTTATTTGTTTATGGCCAGCAAACAGTTTAAGCCCAGGCACAAATGTGCATAATTTGCAAATATGCGGCTTCAAGTTATTTGATTTACCATGTACGTGTGTGTGTGTGTATGTGTGATTGTTGGTGTATTGTATGGTATATTTGTATGCGTTTGACAAACTAATTTTTTTGTGTGTGTCATTTTTGGGCAAACGAGCTGTAGCAAAACTTACCCGACAGATGCCAAATATCAGCACAATGCTTAACAATATCATTGACATTTGCGTTCCAATTATGGCAAAATATGCAATTTGCACACCTGCAAGAGTAGAAGCAGAATAGATGAATAAAGATAACAGTTTAACAAATAAAATATGTATACATATATATGTATGTAGCATAAACTTGCTTATATTCAATTTTATTTTGCATTTTATTTGGAGCAACTTTTCTGTCTGCACTCAGTAGATTATGACTCAGTCTGAGTGTGAAATGACATTCTCAAAGTTTTTAATAGTCTAATTCATTGTGTCTTGCCATGCCCCGACACTCGGCACTCGGCACATTGAGCATTTTGATTATTTATTAAAGTGTCGCTCGTTTATTATGCTCATGCACAGTCTGAGAGCATCTCAAGATAATTTCACATTTTATGGCATGTCTCTGTCGCTCGCTCTCTCCCTTTCGCCCTCCCTCTGTCTGTCTCTCTCTCTCTCTCTCTCTCTCTCTCTTAATTGCTTAAGCGAATAAGGCTCATGCTTACCATAGTAGACATCCTGGAGCTCGGCAGATTTGTGCATGTTAACATTGATGCGCCAGGAATAGATCAGCACAATTAGGAGTGATATATTCTGAAATGACAAAGTAATTTGTGTAAGAGCATTAGCCAAAAACATAGCAATGCGAGCCCACATATACATATATTGAATATTAAATGTGAGTGTGTGTGTGTTTCTGGGCTCTCGCAGCGAGCTAATGACATTAAAATATTCAACGGTAAAGTCGCTTTCAAATTTATGCGCTTTAGATGGCAATTATGCGGCACACAAAATTTCTGGCTATAAATAACTAAATGCAAAATTTTACACCTAGCTGAGATATTATTTTATTTATAATGTTTCGTGACTACCCCTGGCCACTTCAACTACGGCACTGAACTCTTGCTGCCCCGGCAACAATAAAGCGTGCCACTAATTGCGGATGCCAAGCGCCAGGTACTTGAAAAGGCAACAACGAAAAAACAACAGCAACGACAACAACAAAACTCTACTGCCTAGTTCCATGCACATAATTTGTATACGTAAATTGCAGTGCAGTTTTCGTTGTTGTTGTTGCTGCTGTTGCTGCTGGTATTGCATTTAGTGCCCATTGTTGAGTCGGGAGTACCTATATAAAAATCCCATGCACGATTCGTCCATTAACATAAATTAAATGCCATAATGAGCGTCATGTAATTGCAATTTATAAGGCGCAATATGAAGTGAAGTGAGTCCAGCAAGACTCCTGCTACTGCTTCTGCTTCTGGTCATGCTTCTGCTGCTGCTTCTGCTTCTGCTTCTGCTCCTGCTGCTGCTCCTGCTCCTGCTCTACAGCTCGTACGCTTTATACGCCCAGCAGATACAGATCTTAATGAGAGTTCGTTTGGTAAATGAACAGAAATGCTAATGTTAATTGCTATAAGCATTTATTTCTAAATTATGGCGTTGCTTACAGCTGTAGTTTTAAATGATAAAACACAAATGAATTGACATGTTTTGTTATCATTAAATATAACAGCAACGGGGCTTGATAGTTTGTGAACTCAGTTATGTCAACAAATGATACGTGTATAAATAGTTCTGTTCACCAGCTCAGTATCATATGTCAGTACGTCTGACTACGTCTGTATTTATCTAGTTTACATAATTTTTAAAGAACTCTATGGGACATACTACAAAAATTTATTTTTGCTTTAGTTCAGTTAGCATCAAGTAAAATGCTATAATATAAATAATTAAAATAAAAAATAAAAAAAAAAAAATAAATAAATAAATAAAAATTATAATAATAATAACAATAATACTAAATAAGTAAAATAATAATAAATAAATAAAATAAAATAAATAAATAAGTAAAACAAAGAATAAATAAGTAAAACCAAAAAAAGAATAAAAATAAACAGCTGTTTAATTAAATTAAATTAATGAAATATAAAGACGGAAAATATAAAAAAAAATTATTTAAGGTTTTTAAAAACATATTTTTTATAGTTAATTCAACTTTGAATGCAATAAAATTTTAGATAATATAAATATATAAATATAGATAAATAAAAATATATGAATATCTTAAAAAATATTTGTTATTTTTTTTTGGTATGGTAATAAAGGAGCTGAGCGGTAATAAGTTTATTTTGAAAAATCAATAATATATAATGCTCTATATTTATATAATTTTTTTTATTTATTAATTTTCTTTATGTGAAAAATTTTTAAGATTAATGTACTAAATAAATATGTAAACGTATCAATTAACAAAAGTATTACATGGAAAATGAACTGGTTTAATTTGATAATGGTAATGTATATTAAATTCCAAGAACTGTTTGTGAAAGAGACAAAATTATTGCTCTATAAATACGGCCCATTAATCGCTTATTAACAAGTCAAATAAATGAGTTTCGCTCATTGGCGTCAGATATATGAAAGTGAATTGTGATAAAAATGCATTCAACACGAGTGGCAATTGTTTTTAATTACGTTGAAGTGTGGCAAATAATGCCACGGGGAGCCTCCGCCAAACAGTTTCGCACCGAACATTGCGCATACGCCCTGTGGGCCGGCGGTCGGACACCATGTGAGGTGAGCAGCATGCGAGTTAATAACTAGAATTGTCGTTTCGCACTTACAATTGTGTAAATTGCAGCTTGTTATGGCCAAATTTTTGGCATGCAACATGCGGCAGCAGCGCGCGCCGCCCGTCAGCGGTCCGTACGGATACAGGATAACCGACTTCATTTTCTCACTGCTGGCAGCGTTGGCGTTGGCAACTGAAATGCAACTTTTGTGTTTTGTATGCATTACGTGGACATTGCAAAATTGTTGAGCAAATAGGCGGGCAGCTTTAATTAATGCCAATGGTCTATGCATTATTTGCGCATTGCGCAGCGTCAGGTTGTTGGCGCTAAGAGCGAACTGCAATTAATTTGCCCAACAGCACAATGCTTTTCCACAAACACACACACCCACACACACATACACTATGCTAAGCTCACACATACACAGCGCGCTGTACAAATAAGTGTAGCATACATCTGAGGGCAAATGCGTTGGCGTTCACGTGTATTTGCTTGCTGTGTGTGTGTGTGTGTGTGCGTGTGTGTTTTTGTTTTGTTTGATTTTTTTTCTGTTTTTGTTTTTACTGTGAGGTCGAAATTAAAAAATTCCACACAATACGCCACGCAATGCTCGCTCCAGCTGTATATAATCTTTGTCATGTGTCGCCGGCAGTCGTCCTCGATCTCGTCCTCCTTGTGGTCCTCCTCCTCGTCGTCGTCGTCGTCATCAGCCAACCGACAGATGGTTTTGTATACCCAATTGTGTGACAAATTGTCTACATTTCTAACCACTGTGCGTGGCATTCAACTTTTCTTCTATTTTTATTCCCTTTTTCTGTTTTCCTTTTTCTCTCTCTCTCTCTTTAATTTTTTGGCAACCCTTTCACAAATATGCTGGGTGGTTCATTTGACTTTATTTACATTTTTTTGTTCTTTGCCAAACATGACTTCATCATAAATCTATATCTAAAAGGTTATTTTGGAGCCGAATTGACAGTCTATGCCTTAGGAGGCAGAAATATTATTATTATCGGAGCCATGCGAATATTAAATTCTAATTATTCTTAATTCTAGTTGAATGCAACTTTTTGATTGTCAATAAATATTTATTTAAATTATCCATAATTTCCATAATTCGCATTTGCTTTATTTATTCATTTGCAGGCAGTTTGATTGGCCTGACAGGGCGTGGCATATGTGTGGAACGGCTGGCAAAATTTGCATTTGCAAGCGCTTTATTTGTTTATGGCCAGCAAACAGTTTAAGCCCAGGCACAAATGTGCATAATTTGCAAATATGCGGCTTCAAGTTATTTGATTTACCATGTACGTGTGTGTGTGTGTATGTGTGATTGTTGGTGTATTGTATGGTATATTTGTATGCGTTTGACAAACTAATTTTTTTGTGTGTGTCATTTTTGGGCAAACGAGCTGTAGCAAAACTTACCCGACAGATGCCAAATATCAGCACAATGCTTAACAATATCATTGACATTTGCGTTCCAATTATGGCAAAATATGCAATTTGCACACCTGCAAGAGTAGAAGCAGAATAGATGAATAAAGATAACAGTTTTAACAAATAAAATATGTATACATATATATGTATGTAGCATAAACTTGCTTATATTCAATTTTATTTTGCATTTTATTTGGAGCAACTTTTCTGTCTGCACTCAGTAGATTATGACTCAGTCTGAGTGTGAAATGACATTCTCAAAGTTTTTAATAGTCTAATTCATTGTGTCTTGCCATGCCCCGACACTCGGCACTCGGCACATTGAGCATTTTGATTATTTATTAAAGTGTCGCTCGTTTATTATGCTCATGCACAGTCTGAGAGCATCTCAAGATAATTTCACATTTTATGGCATGTCTCTGTCGCTCGCTCTCTCCCTTTCGCCCTCCCTCTGTCTGTCTCTCTCTCTCTCTCTCTCTCTCTCTTAATTGCTTAAGCGAATAAGGCTCATGCTTACCATAGTAGACATCCTGGAGCTCGGCAGATTTGTGCATGTTAACATTGATGCGCCAGGAATAGATCAGCACAATTAGGAGTGATATATTCTGAAATGACAAAGTAATTTGTGTAAGAGCATTAGCCAAAAACATAGCAATGCGAGCCCACATATACATATATTGAATATTAAATGTGAGTGTGTGTGTGTTTCTGGGCTCTCGCAGCGAGCTAATGACATTAAAATATTCAACGGTAAAGTCGCTTTCAAATTTATGCGCTTTAGATGGCAATTATGCGGCACACAAAATTTCTGGCTATAAATAACTAAATGCAAAATTTTACACCTAGCTGAGATATTATTTTATTTATAATGTTTCGTGACTACCCCTGGCCACTTCAACTACGGCACTGAACTCTTGCTGCCCCGGCAACAATAAAGCGTGCCACTAATTGCGGATGCCAAGCGCCAGGTACTTGAAAAGGCAACAACGAAAAAACAACAGCAACGACAACAACAAACTCTACTGCCTAGTTCCATGCACATAATTTGTATACGTAAATTGCAGTGCAGTTTTCGTTGTTGTTGTTGCTGCTGGTATTGCATTTAGTGCCCATTGTTGAGTCGGGAGTACCTATATAAAAATCCCATGCACGATTCGTCCATTAACATAAATTAAATGCCATAATGAGCGTCATGTAATTGCAATTTATAAGGCGCAATATGAAGTGAAGTGAGTCCAGCAAGACTCCTGCTACTGCTTCTGCTTCTGGTCATGCTTCTGCTGCTGCTTCTGCTTCTGCTTCTGCTCCTGCTGCTGCTCCTGCTCCTGCTCTACAGCTCGTACGCTTTATACGCCCAGCAGATACAGATCTTAATGAGAGTTCGTTTGGTAAATGAACAGAAATGCTAATGTTAATTGCTATAAGCATTTATTTCTAAATTATGGCGTTGCTTACAGCTGTAGTTTTAAATGATAAAACACAAATGAATTGACATGTTTTGTTATCATTAAATATAACAGCAACGGGGCTTGATAGTTTGTGAACTCAGTTATGTCAACAAATGATACGTGTATAAATAGTTCTGTTCACCAGCTCAGTATCATATGTCAGTACGTCTGACTACGTCTGTATTTATCTAGTTTACATAATTTTTAAAGAACTCTATGGGACATACTACAAAAATTTATTTTTGCTTTAGTTTCAGTTAGCATCAAGTAAAATGCTATAATATAAATAATTAAAATAAAAAATAAAAAAAAAAAAAATAAATAAATAAATAAAAATTATAATAATAATAACAATAATACTAAATAAGTAAAATAATAATAAATAAATAAAATAAAATAAATAAATAAGTAAAACAAAGAATAAATAAGTAAAACCAAAAAAAGAATAAAAATAAACAGCTGTTTAATTAAATTAAATTAATGAAATATAAAGACGGAAAATATAAAAAAAATTATTTAAGGTTTTTAAAAACATATTTTTTATAGTTAATTCAACTTTGAATGCAATAAAAATTTTAGATAATATAAATATATAAATATAGATAAATAAAAATATATGAATATCTTAAAAAATATTTGTTATTTTTTTTTTGGTATGGTAATAAAGGAGCTGAGCGGTAATAAGTTTATTTTGAAAAATCAATAATATATAATGCTCTATATTTATATAATTTTTTTTATTTATTAATTTTCTTTATGTGAAAAATTTTTAAGATTAATGTACTAAATAAATATGTAAACGTATCAATTAACAAAAAGTATTACATGGAAAATGAACTGGTTTAATTTGATAATGGTAATGTATATTAAATTCCAAGAACTGTTTGTGAAAGAGACAAAATTATTGCTCTATAAATACGCCCATTAATCGCTTATTAACAAGTCAAATAAATGAGTTTCGCTCATTGGCGTCAGATATATGAAAGTGAATTGTGATAAAAATGCATTCAACACGAGTGGCAATTGTTTTTAATTACGTTGAAGTGTGGCAAATAATGCCACGGGGAGCCTCCGCCAAACAGTTTCGCACCGAACATTGCGCATACGCCCTGTGGGCCGGCGGTCGGACACCATGTGAGGTGAGCAGCATGCGAGTTAATAACTAGAATTGTCGTTTCGCACTTACAATTGTGTAAATTGCACTTGTTATGGCCAAATTTTTGGCATGCAACATGCGGCAGCAGCGCGCGCCGCCCGTCAGCGGTCCGTACGGATACAGGATAACCGACTTCATTTTCTCACTGCTGGCAGCGTTGGCGTTGGCAACTGAAATGCAACTTTTGTGTTTTGTATGCATTACGTGGACATTGCAACAAATACGTAGCGTGTGCTGCAGCTGCAGCTGCAATTGTTGTTATTGTGGCTATTGGGATGTTGCTGCTGCTGCTGCCGTTGCTGCTGCTGCTGTTGCTGTTGGTTCTCGTGGCTGCTGTTGAGGTAGAGTTGCGTAACCGCCCATTAGCGACGCCTGCGTGACTCCTGCTGCTGCTGCTGCTGCTGATGATGATGATGATGATGATGTTGTTGTTGCTGTTGTTGCCCTGCAAAAATGCAAGATAAAAATCGAATTTTAAATATTGCGTTAAATCGTGACCACTGAATATCTGTGCGTGTGTGCGTGTGCATCTGCTCAGTTGCATATTTCAGACTCAAATATTAATGGTATTCCATTTCCCTGAATCAATTTGTTGCATCTATTTGATTTCAACTTTTCTCTTTTTTTCGCTTTTGGCAGATTTCGTTTATGAGCGATGTGACTTTTTCATCTTTATGCCATTACACATTGATTTCCGATTTACAATCAAAATTCAATATACAATTTCGATGCGCATCAATGTATTTGCATCTTTTTTTTTTTTTGCTTTTGGTTTGCTTTTCTTTTTTTTTGTTTTTTTAGCTTTTAACTGGAATTCAAGCCAATCACTCGGCCATGTAATCCGCTTAGAAGCAAGCCAACAATTCGAAGGAATTGCCGTGCACAAATGTAGGCTCGCATACTGATCGGCTTAGGCCACGCCCACATTCATGCATACGCAACGCAAAAATGTCGCCCACAGATATGAAAAAAACAAGACAAATATGAAAAGAAAAGCAAAACGAAAAATTGGATGCAGGCCATGTTAGGCGTCGCTTATTGAATCGAATTTGTTGACTGGCAATTCGTGAAGCTCTTTGATGGCAGCCGCTGTTGCTGTTGCTGTTGCCGTGGCTGTTGCTGTTGCTGTTGCCGTGGCTGCTGTTCGTTTGCTATATGTCAACGCTGAGATTGCAATTTGTATTCGCTGCCGGCGCCTTTAGTTATGCAACACTTTTGTGCCTAGTCATTGAGTACGACGACATGGCCTGGCGCGGCCCAAAATCAATCATACGCCAGCGCGGCCGCCAAAATCGAAATCGACACAAAGCACATACATACAATAAAAACGCAAAGCCAATAACAAAGAAAAAAGCGTGAGTGCCGCATGAAACCGAAAACAAAGCGAGTGAAGTATGTAATGTGATATTTTTTTCGTTTTTTTTTTTTTTTTATTGATTTTCATGTTCTGCTCTCAGAGGACTTGTGTGTGTCAGATTGTGACTGTGTATGTGCGTGTGTGAGTGTGTGCCTGTGTGTGAGCAAGTGGAGTTCGAGTGGCACATTGTCTCTGTATTTTAGCCAGATGAGTTTTGCCTGATGGGAAAGCACTTGATGCTTGCAATATGCATTTGCCACTTGACTCGAGGCGAATCTATGCGAGAATAAAACACAAAACCTTTTAAGCAACATTGCACAACATTGAGGAATGAAATGGTTTAACAGACAGACAAACAGACGATTGCTTAGACGAGAAGAGCTTAGGCGAGATTGGAGTAGATATATGTGAAATAGTTGCAAAAGAGTAAATGTAAATAGGTAAAGATAAAGATAAAGATAAAGATAAAGGTAAATGTAAAAGGTAACGGAATGAGAAATGATTAAGGAATTAAATATACAAAAATAATATATTATAATAATAATTTAATATTTATAATTATTAAAGATTTTCTAATTTAAATTTGAAATGAAAAAATCCTTTCCCAAACCCAACATTGGTCTCGATCTTATTCAGTTTGCATTTCAATTGCCCCAGCCCTGTGAGCGTCCCTGATTTCTTAACTAACTCCAAGTCAAAGTCTAGCTGACAAGTCGTAAAGTCACATAGTTTTACAGGTCAGTGGAGTGACCACACATATGCTGCTAGCATTTGGCTTTCAGCGGATAATTTTCTAAAGATGCTTTCATCTATTTTCCTTTTTTTTTTCTTCAATTTTTTGTTTGTTTGTTTCTTTCTGCTCTTCATTTCTTATTTGTCTAGCGCTTTGTTTTTGGCTTTGGCCATTGTTTGTTTTGGTTTCGCATTTGTTGCTGATATTTTATGACACTGTAAACATTGCATATACATACTATATATAGTATATGTCTATATCGTGAATGGCTTCGCAGGGCTGGCTACAGTTGTTGGCTTGTTGGCTGCGCCGAGTCCTTTCACTATGACCAGCAGAGCGTGGCAGCTAAAGCAAAGAGTCCTTGCAGGCACACACTGCTGCCTTAGCGAATGCGGGCCAACTTGCTTTAGCATTTACGCGTTGTCTATTAAAAAGAGGGGCGCTGCGCGGCTTGAGCAGCAGCAGCAGCAGCATCACAGGCAGCATCCTTGCCATCAATCAGATGTCAGAAGTTTTTGCATTAGACATAATTATTTAAGCGCCAGCTAATTGAAAGCTTCTTAGAGATTTGTCTGGACTTGATTAAGTGCCACACAGTCGGACAGCCCATCAAGCGATATTTGTCAAAAACTGACAATTTCGTGGCCATCATTAATTACGTATACGCCCAAGTGGCCGCAAGACACGCCGCTGCCCGTTCATCGTTTTCCGAACAACATGAAAAGTGTTTATTGTGCTCGGCGTCAATTGCAATTTTCTTCGTTACACCAAATGCCACTGAAGTGCCACTAAGTGTGTGTGTGTTTCTATGTGTGTGTGGCCAACGAGCTAAATATCATTAAAAATCCTTGGCCAGAGAAGCACACAGAAAGCTTCAATTTAAACACATTAAAGAGAGAGAAAAGGCGAAGAAAATGCCGTGCAGAAACAGTTTCATGTGAAAATCTGCAGCTGTTCGACACGGCAGTGCAATAAAATTTCACTTTACATCTTTAACAATCTGCTCTTTAAGCTATTTAATTTGACGTCAAATTTTTTAGTAGAAAAAAAAAAAAAAAACAAGTTTTGTTAGCTTAAGCGCTTTAAAAAAACATATACATTTTAATTGACTTGGATTTTTATATAATTTATTATTTGATATTAATTTAGAGATTGAATTTAACTAACAACGAATATCATAATTTATATAAGTATAAAAAATTTCCATTTATCTACTTTATTTAAATAATATACAATTAAATTGATTCAGATTTTTATATAATTTATTATTTAATTTCGACTAACAGTGAAATATTTAGATGAGTAAATTTTTTATGAACCTCAGAATATTTTTTAATGTTTTATAATTTTTAAGCATGTATATAGAATTTATTTATACTTAAGTTTAAAAAAAAATAAAAACAACAAATAAACAAAAATAAACATTTTAATTAATTTAGATTTTTATATAATTTATTATTTAATTTGGTAGTGAACAATTTAAATTGATTAAATTTTCTGTGAATTTTAGAGTAATTTTTTGAATGCTTTACAATTTGTATATATATTTATGTAATATATATATTAAAAAATAAAAATTAAAATATAAATATATGTCAGAGATTTATGTAATTAACATGAGAATTTGACATAACAGGAGCATGTTATGTTAATAACATGAATGTAAAATGTTGATGACGTAGCAATATAATGCTGCGTTGCCACGTCAGTGAGTCTGACACGGTATTGCGATGTTGTAAAACTTCATAGCAACGAGCTGTGTTACTACTATGTACAATGCAATAAGCAAAGTAAATGATGACTGAGGAATGTCGGTTAGCGGTAAATTCTATGCCGAGAACGAGGCCCGAGAGCGAGAGAGATGCCTCGGCCGAGTGTGGCGCGATTGTAGTTGTTATGTAAAGAGGAAGAGAAGCACGAGCGTTGAGGCTGTGCGTACGTGGCTTTTAGTCTGAGGACAGCAGAGGTAACAACGAGACAATTGCGACTCGCTGCGTTCAAAAAGCAAAAGAACAAATATCGCCTACTGAAATTAAGAAGTTATTATGGAGCACGAGAATTCAGAGCCATCTCCGACATCAGAAGTGGGATGCCCCCACCCACAAGAAATATCAGGACGCATGCTGGAAGCGATACTGGAGTCGCAAAATAACAAATTTATGGAGATGTTAAAGTCAATGCAGACAGCAGCAAAAACAACAACAACTACTCTACCAATATTCAATCCTGATGCACCGGGAGCTGACGCCCTAGCGTGGTATAGAACAACCGATATGATTCTATCTGAGCATCCTCTGGAAGGCAGTGCACTAGTAATGGCGCTTACAAAGGCATTAGTGGGGAGCTCTTCACCGTGGCTTGCCCAAATCTGTCACACTGGCATAACTTGGCCAGAGTTCGGCGAGTTGTTCATACAACGATATGAGGGCATAGAGACGCCAGCAGCCTTTTTGACGAATATGCTTAACGGACGCCCGAATGCTAACGAATGTATTTCGGTTTACGCTAGCCGATTAGTGACGTCATTATTGACGAACTGGAATTCGATGAAATTGGAAGAGATTGCTGTTGCTGTCGTGCTGGCACATGCATCAAAATTTGACGCAAAATTACAAAAATTAATTTTTACAACAAATGTAAAAACGCGTAATGAAATGCAACAACAATTAAAAGCTTATGCATTTAAACGAAGCGATCATCTGCCGTCGGGCTCAGAGCCAGAAAGGAAAAGACAAAAGATGCAAACTCCTAGCAAATGCTTTTACTGTGGGAAAACTGGACACAAGGTAGCCGAGTGCCGTAAGAAGAAAGCAGACGAGAAACCCGATACAAGGCCACATCGACCACACTCTACATCAGGACGAGAGAGAGCAGGAGTGACTTGTTATAAGTGCGGCGACATAGGTCACATTGCATCAGCTTGTCTGAAGAGAGAAGTATCATCTGGCAGCATTGAGAAGCGAGTAAACTTGTGTACAGTTATAGAGCCAAAGGGAAAAATGTACCAACTGGGTGAGCTCTTTCCATTTTTCTTTGACTCGGGCGCCGAGTGCTCTTTGATCAAAGAAACATTAAGTAATAAGTTATCTGGCAAGCGAATTAATAATCTGACAATATTAAGAGGTATAGGAGAAAATTTTGTGAAAAGCCATTTGCAAATTTTGGCTACAGTGCAAGTGTCTCAATTTAATCTAGAAATATTATTTCACGTAGTAGCAGATGATTGCTTGAAGCATAATGTAATGATTGGTCGAGAAATCTTGCAGCTCGGTTTTGGTGTCTTAATTGAAGCTGACAAATTTGACATTTATAAAATAAAACAAATTAATGAAACCTACAAAGAAAGTAATACTAAATTTCTAGAAAATCTAATTGGTAATAATGTTGAACTGAATGAAAGTGATAGGCGAAAACTAAAAGAAATACTTGCTGAGCATTCAAATGATTTTATAGATGGAATACCAAATAGACGTGTATCGACTGGTGCTTTAGAAATTAGGTTGTTAGATAAAAATAAAACAGTTCAAAGACGCCCATATAGGCTGAGCGCAGACGAGAAGGAACTTGTTAGAGGAAAAATCCAGCAAATGATTAAACAAAATGTCATACGAGCAAGCAACTCACCATTTGCTAGTCCAATGTTATTGGTTAAGAAGAAGGATGGTAGTGATAGATTGTGTATAGACTACCGAGAATTAAATGCGAATACAGTGTCTGATAAATATCCCCTTCCATTAATATCAGATCAGATAGCTAGATTACGAGGTGGAAAATATTTTTCCAGTCTGGACATGGCAAGTGGGTTTTATCAAATACCCATACACGAAGATTCTATTGAGCGAACCGCTTTTGTGACTCCAGAGGGTCAATACGAATTTTTAGCTATGCCGTTTGGCCTTAAGAATGCCTCGTCAGTGTTTCAGCGTGCGATTGTAAAAGCTTTGGGTGAATTGGCATATTCATATGCAGTTGTTTACATTGATGATGTTTTGATAGTGGCAGAATCAAAAGAACAAGCATTTGAAAGGTTGGCAGTCGTTTTAAAGGCATTGGCAAATGCAGGATTTTCGTTTAATATAAAAAAATGTGCGTTTTTGAGAACAGGAATTGAGTACCTCGGATTTTATATAAAAAACGGTGAAATAAAACCAAATCCGAGAAAAATAGAGGCGTTGTCCGCTTTACCAAAGCCAAATAGTGTCACACAATTAAGGCAATTTATAGGCCTGGCCTCATATTTCAGGCAGTTTGTTCCTAGATTTTCTGAACAAATGAAACCGTTGTATCACTTGACTGCGAAAAATAGCGGATTTGTTTGGAAGGAGGAGCATGAACAAATACGTCAAAAAATCATTTCCATGTTGACAAGTGACCCAGTGCTTATCATTTTTGATCCGCAACTCCCAATAGAACTTCACACAGATGCTAGCTCGTACGGTTATGGTGCTATGCTCATGCATAAACAAGAAGGCAAATGTAGAGTAGTCGAGTACTACAGCAAATGTACTTCAGCGTCAGAATCCAAATATCATTCATATGAGTTGGAAACTCTGGCAGTGTACAATGCTGTGAAGCACTTTCGACATTATTTGCATGGCACAAAATTTTCCGTATATACTGATTGCAATTCATTAAAAGCAAGCCGTACAAAAGCTGAATTGACACCAAGAGTGCATCGATGCTGGGCGTACTTACAATCATTTGATTTCAATGTTGAATATCGGAAAGGCAGCCAAATGGCTCATGTAGATTTTCTGTCTCGAAATCCATTACCCAAAGAGGTCAAAATTGTAAAGAAAGTAGAAGTTCGTGTGGACTTAGCAGAAATCACAGTTAATTGGCTATTGGCAGAGCAGCAACGCGATTCAGAAATAATGGATATAGTCAAGCAATTAAATGCTGGGGAAACCCAAAATGATGTTTTAAGAACATACGAAATTAGAGCCGGGTTGCTGTATCGCATTATTCAGCGAAATGGCAAAACACGTTGTCTGCCTGTGATTCCGAATGCATTTAAGTGGTCCGTAATTAATCATGTGCATGAAGCAATAATGCATTTGGGTTGGCAGAAAACTCTGGACAAGGTCTTTGAGCAATATTGGTTTAAAAACATGACGAAATATGTAAGGAAATTTGTAGAGAATTGCATAACGTGTAAGTTGTCTAAGCCTTCGTCCGGAAGAATACAAATGGAAATGCATCCCATTCCCAAAATTGAAATACCTTGGCACACTATACATATAGATATTAGCGGCAAGTTGAGTGGCAAAAATGATGTTAAAGAATATGTCATCGTTCAGGTAGATGCATTTACTAAGTTTGTCCATTTACATCACACGTTAAACCTTGACACAAATAATTGCATTGAAGCCGTAAAGTCAACTATAGCACTTTTTGGAGCACCTAACCGTATTATTGCAGATCAGGGCAGAAGCTTTGCAAGTAGCGGTTTTAAAGATTTTTGTTCAAATAACAAAATAGATTTGCATTTAATAGCAACAAGCGCTAGTAGAGCTAATGGGCAAGTGGAGCGCGTGATGAGCACTATCAAAAGTATGTTGACAGCAGTGGAAACAAGTTCACGAACATGGCAAGAAGCTTTAAAAGAAGTACAGTTAGCCATAAATTGCACGACCAATAGAGTAACTAACTTTAGTCCACTAGAGTTATTGATCGGTAGGGCAGCAAGGCCCTTGGGCATGCTACCTATCGGTGAAGAAACGAAAATTGATCGTAATGAAGCGAGAATTAAAGCTAAAGAGAATATGGTCAGGAATGCCGAGTATGACAAAAATAGAGTAGATAAAAACAAGGCAAAAATAAGGCAATACAAAGTTGGTGATTATGTTTTGTTAAAAAGTGAAGAGCGGCATCAGACAAAATTGGATCCAAAATTTAAGGGACCATTTGTAGTGACTGAATTGCTAGAAGGTGACCGTTACATTTTGAAATCATTAACAAATAAAAGAAAATATAAGTATTCGCATGAATTTTTACGAGCATTACCCGATAAGCAAGTCGAAAGAGAAATGTTTGACGACATTGACCACGGTGAAACAGACGCTGGTCAAAAGGTTACCTCTGCCACCTAGAAGGTGTGGAGGACATCATACACAGGGGCTAGGTTCAAGTGTCAATGTTCACGCTGGTGAAGGCTGAAATTGTTCATGGCGGACAGTTGATCTAGTGAGAGATCAAGGTACATGTGGTACATATCGTCGCAGAGTGGCGGCAAGAGCCTGTTTAACTGTGGTATGATAAAATGGAAAGCCAAATGGTCGGGTTTGCGCAGAAGAGTACAAGCTACTGAATTTGAGTGATATCCTGCCAAACTGTCATTTGATGGAAAGCCAAATGGTCGGGTTTGCGCAGAAGAGTACGAGCTACTAAATTTGAGTGATATCCTGCCAAACTGTCATTTGATGGAAAGCCAAATGGGCGAGTTGTTACGGAAGGGTACGATGTACTTTGAAAATGTAAATGAATTTTCCGTAACGCTGACATTTGAAGATCTAAATATGTAGATGTAAGACAAACATGAAATCCAAATGGTTGAGTTTATTTGTATTAACTAACATTTGAAGATATTTGAAAAATGTGTAATAAGATTGAGTAATTATTATGCGGGTAATGAACAGAAAGATTTAATTGTAAATTAATGTAAATGTTTAAATGAAGCGAATATGTTGTGTTGAATGATGAAACCATGTAAAAGAATTGGCTTATTTTGATTAAAAAAAAAAAAAAAAAAAAGATATGATTCTAGTCAGAGTGTTTAATTTCATACACGAGGACGTGTAATCGTCAGGAAGGCCGTGTCAGAGATTTATGTAATTAACATGAGAATTTGACATAACAGGAGCATGTTATGTTAATAACATGAATGTAAAATGTTGATGACGTAGCAATATAATGCTGCGTTGCCACGTCAGTGAGTCTGACACGGTATTGCGATGTTGTAAAACTTCATAGCAACGAGCTGTGTTACTACTATGTACAATGCAATAAGCAAAGTAAATGATGACTGAGGAATGTCGGTTAGCGGTAAATTCTATGCCGAGAACGAGGCCCGAGAGCGAGAGAGATGCCTCGGCCGAGTGTGGCGCGATTGTAGTTGTTATGTAAAGAGGAAGAGAAGCACGAGCGTTGAGGCTGTGCGTACGTGGCTTTTAGTCTGAGGACAGCAGAGGTAACAACGAGACAATTGCGACTCGCTGCGTTCAAAAAGCAAAAGAACAAATATCGCCTACTGAAATTAAGAAGTTATTATGGAGCACGAGAATTCAGAGCCATCTCCGACATATATATATATATATATATATATATATATTTTTTTTTTTTTTTTGTCCACACTTTAAATTTATCTATATTTTTCTATGCCCTACGCCGCTCTAGAATATAATTGAAGAGCTTCGCTTTCAGCTCTAGGTTTTGGTGCAGTCTGTAAGGGAATACCCCTTAATTGAATCTTGTGCAACTGTAACACTTGCAACTACCGGCAGAGAGTTGATTATTAGTGCAGTGGCTCGTGGCAGTCGTCAGTGGTGTTGGTTGGTGGTGCAATGGGTGTTGTGTTGGCAATGGTCAAAGCGATGGTTAAAGCTGTGCGTCAAATTGCTATTTGAAAGCCAAAGGGCAGAAATGAATGAGAAAGACAAGCGCAAAGCAAATGGGCAAAATCTCATTTACAGTTCAGCTTAAAAAATGGCAAACAAACCCAAAGTCCAAAGTCCAGAGTCAAGAGTCGAAAGTCTGAAGCCCGAAGCTCAAAAACCCCGAATAGCCGCAGATAGTTGGATAAATATTGGCCGGCTGCCAGCTGCCAGGACACATCATCTACATCTACAGGATGTCCAGCGCACCAGCCACCCACCACATCACGCCCCATTCTTTCCGGCTTGTGTAGAAAAAAAAAAATAGTAAAAGAAAAACTTGACCTGATGTTATTAACTTTTCCATACAATTTGATGAGCTCGGGATATGAATGTATGAAATAATTTTCCAAATTAAATTGAAAAAGCTCAGATGGTCGACAGAAACATGAAATGTGTGAAAATTGTATTAAATTCAGCTACGATAGGGAAATCAACTTGGGGCTGTTTATTTTCTTCTGGGAGTGGTGGGAGAGGGCGGGGGGAGGGGGTGTCAGAGTAGAGCTGGTGCTTAGTGGCTGGGAAATTTAAGTTTTATGAGCAGGTGTCGACATTAGAGATAAACACTAACTAAAAATAAAAGCGGCTTTTGACTTAAGCCTAAGTCAAAGCTGCCATTAGCAACACAAGCTCTGATTTGCTGTATTTATTATGTATACGTATATGTCTCTCTATCTGTGTGGGTGTCACACTGGGTGTGTGTTTGGGTGTGGCATTAAGCATACGCCCCTTTCGCCAGTTAATTGCACATTGGCGTCGGTTATGTGCAGATAATCGCCACATAAAGACATTTCATGATTGCCCTTTCGGTTATGGCTTATGCTCATATCTTGCGCTTACTCTCACTCTCTCTCTCATTCCCACACACACACTTGCTCTCTCTCTCTTGCTCTCTCACTCTGTGTGTGTATCATTTTTTATAATAAGCAACTACAGCCAGCCAGCATAAGCACAACAATAATAATAATAACAATACAAGAGCCTTATTACGCAAGTTGGATGCCCAAAAAACTCGGTTACGTCCTGCCCGCAGGCTGTGCATACAATATATATATATACATATATACACATATACATATTTATATTTATGTATATAGGTTTATTATTGCGTTTGTATGTGCCTAGCCCTGACTTTGTGTTTGCCTAGCCAAACATTAAAGTTTTGTGTTTTGCTTTTGTTTCACTTTGTTAGCCGCCTGCTTATTTGGCTAATTTATGCTACGCTTTATTGCTTGCTCTGTCGACACGCCATAACATTGAGAGCTGGCCGCAAGTTGCCATCGAGCTTGCATGTGCCACAGGGCGTATGAGTGCCGCTCGTCCCAGCCCTCCCACCAGCCAACCCAACCCCATTGCTGCTGAAGGTGTTTGCCATGTTTGCGCATTATGATTCATTGTTGGCTTTGGCCTACAGTCAAAAGGTAGCCAATTCGAAAGATTTATTGGCCCCACAGCATAATGAAGTTCTTTGGCCAAGTTAATGTTTCTGCAGTTAGGGCCAACAGCAGCTGCTGCCGTTGTCAGCGCTTATTAATGGATGGCCACGAGAAACATGCGAAGCGACGAGCAAGACAACTAGATCAGCAAAAGGCAAGCAGCAGCAGCATCAGCAGCAGCATAAAAGAAAATTAATAATTTAATTAATAAAGCAGAAATCATGAACTAAAGCTGAAAGCCCATTAATGACATAATTAATTATGCTATGCTAGCTCATTTGAATTAGACCAAAGACAGCAATAGAATCGAAGCTATTTAAATGGCTGATAGACCCTATGACTGTCAGGATTTGGTCTGTCTCTTGCCGTGTCTCTGCATTACCTGTTGCTGCTGCACATTCCAGTCTGTCAGAGCCGCATTATCCACTCAAGCAGCTCTATTCATTTCCTAGACCCTTTGCCTGTTTGCGCACATCAGGCTCAATTTGTCAGTGAGTGCGCGTCTGACACTGCAGCAGACACTTAGCGCGGCGCCAGCCAAATAAGCTAAGGCACGACCTAACAATGCCTTGGCCACACAATATCCATGAGAGATTCACATACATGGGGTATGACAAATTTGACAGAGAATGCATAAAAGATGGAGCTCCTTAAATTTACATTAAAATTAAAATTTATAGCTAAGCATATTGCTGTCTCGTTTTTGCTTATGGCATCAATCATGCAGATAGTAATATATGTAAACCTGAGGAGGTATCTTCACGTTGGTCATACCTTGCTGCGACCTTTGACTGAAACACAAATCCTAATGTGACTACGGCATACGGGGCGTATGTGCAATTTACTAACTCCGACAGCTCAGCTGGCTAAATGATGGCAGTGTGTATGTGTGCGTGCTAGATTGTGTGTGTGCTGCTTGGCAGACAAATTATGCAAATATGCGTGGCATATGAGCAGGCAATATTACGCATACGCCGAGTGCGCCATTAAACGCTTAAGCTGAAGGCAGGCGGGAGGCGTGCGGAGTGCTGGTGTTTGCGCCTAATCAAAAATGTTCCAATAATATAATGGCAGAGTCGTTACAGCTGCCACTTGACTATACAAAATTGCAACACTTGCCATGACGACAAAGGCTAACAAAAAAAAAAAAAAAAAAAAAACTCGCAAACTCTTCAATTTTCTATTCAAGGTGGGTGCCTTTCTTTTGCAAAAGATTCATGTTCATACTGCGCGGCAAAAGGTCAGATATTTATAGTCGCTTAGCTATTTCTGAATTTTGAAACATGTCAAAGTGAACTTTGTTAATCAGATCGTCGAGTCATGTTGCCATAAAAGTTTCGAAGCGGCCGCAAACGAAAAATTTGATGAAATTGCGCTGAATCGGCCTGGATGGAAACTAACCAGAACTGATGTGCGCATCGAGCAGGCATGTTTATTTCATTTTAGCTCATGCAAGAAATTCCAAAAATTGCGGATTTCCTGTTACCAACACATATTACACACACACTCATACACACGAGTGCGTCTGTGTTTGAGTGAGCGCGGAACGCTGCGTCGTCTGTTGACTAGTCAAGTGGCTGGGGACTAAGTTGGTTTTCGGGTCTTGGATTTGCTACTGTCGGTGCTCGTTTGGCGCGTGTTTACAAATTTAAAAATTTGTTTGTGTTTACCCGGAGCCCTGGCGCGAATCAGCGGCATGGCGTGGTGTGCTACGCCGGAGTACAGCTCGGCTCGGCACGGAACGTAGTGTCTTGGCATTTAACGCGAATTGTCATAACTCTGCGTGTGCTCGTGACTTTTAAAGAAATTGTTTTATGTTCCGCCTCTAAGCCGCGCACTCGCTCCCCCTCTTTGACTACCTCCCTCTCTGCCCACTCGCTCTCACTCGAGCGGCAAAGAGGTGTCATGACATTGTCTTTACCTACGTAATAAATGGTTTCATTTAATCAAAGACTTTTATGGCTGGCGCGTCTAGGCCATATAGGTTTATATGCAAAGCGCAGCCGCATCAGATACGGTTAAGTAAACTTTACTCTGCGGTTGACATAAATCAACGCTGAAATAGGCTCAGGCCGTTGAAAGGCCCTCTCAAGCGCGCACGCCCCCCAAATGAATGCGAGTTCAAAATTCTCATGAGTCGTAAAAGTTGTGCTCAAACTTATTTTACCAAAAAAAAAGTAGAAAAAATTAATTTGTAAGGATGAGCATTAAGAGCAGCGCTGACTCATGCTAATTGGAAAAGGCCACAATTTGCCATCCCCAGCGAATGTTAAATGGCTTAAAAGCAGGCAAGTTATTTAACAGCCTTTGGTTAGCTGGAATTGCGTGAATTCACTGTAATAGATACATATTTAAGAGGATTTCGGCTATCTCAAGAGAGTGAAGTGAACATCGAACTAAGTCAGCTGTAAATTGTCAAAAGAGTTCACTTAAATCAAACAGAGCTTAAATCAAGTTTATTACATAAATATTTTCTAACTCAATCAGGCAGTTGCCAGTCAATCTCTCATTCCCTTTGCTTGGCCCAAAAGGACCAATAGAAAAACATTTGACACATCTCAACATGCAAATCAAATTTCGCCAAGCCACGAATTCAACCACAAATTCTGTAAAGACAAAAGAGCTACGAATTAGATGAAACAAAAGAAAACTTTTAACCGAAGATAAGATGCCCTACAAATGGCTAAAGATAGATATTTGATATAAAATATGTTTTTCTTCTGGATACATACATATAGAATCAAATTTGAACTTCCTTTAGAATCCATTGCAGCAGGCAGAGCGACTCCTTGTGCGACAAGAGAAACTTTATCTAGCTGAGCCAGAGTCGAAGCTCTAAAGCGAAGCATGGGCCACAAAATAATTTGCCACACACTAAACTGAATTGCAGCAAGGCTGAGTTGGGGCTAAGCCAACAACAGGGACAATAGGGTATGTCAAACCTAACTGAAACTGTCAACAAATGTCCGCTTTTAAAACTGTCTCTCACTCGCACTCCTCGCCTCTCTTTCACTCTTTGTCTGTCTGTCTGTCTTTGGTTTTTGGAGCAAGTTTCTGGCAGATGGGCAAATGCAAAGTTTAGTTGTAGGCAACTTTTTGCTAAACCACTAAAATGACTTGCAGCGTCTTGTTGGGCTCATGATGATGTTGCCGTGAGTGTGGGGCGGCCGCAGGGGGCATGCAGCACACAGCACGCAGCACGCAGCACTTGGTGCCACATTAAGGCCCACTTAGTGTAATTGCACTAGCAAAGCTGAAACTTTCGGGCTGTCAGGCTTTAAGACATGCAACGCGAGTTTAATAACATATTATTATGTGCCCCTCGTACCAAAAACAAAGAGAGAGCGAGAAAAAAGCTAAAAGCAATTAAAGCCCCTTGTCAACAGCTGCTGCCAGACACTAGCCAAGACGGCGGCTGTCTGCTCTGCTCAGCTCTGCTCTGCTCTGCTCTCTTTTTTCTTGTTCTGGGTGCTCTATTTGCGCAACGCATAAAATTTGACTGATTAAGTGCTGGGAGGAAGTCAAGTGGGTTTTACGGCAACTTCAGAGCAGAGCTGGAGCAGCAGAAGCTCTGGACGGGGCTGCTGCTCCACCACAGCTGCAGGCAAACATTTTATTCCTGGCATCTGCTGACTTTATGAGCCTTTTGGGCACTCGCCCTTAGTATATAGTTATATTATTTGTATGCATTAAAAATATTGCGTATATATATTTACTTCGATATACCTTTAATAATAACAAAAAAGATTTTTAGCTGGTTTCAGTTTTTGCAGACTTGTTAACAATATTTTCCCTTTCTGTGAGCTCAATGTAGGCCATGGTATATTCGTCTCGTCTTTGCCTTTGCCCTTGCCATTGAGCCCATCATTTGGACAGCCGCTCAAGTCATTTGACTTCAACAGCTGCCCAGGGGAGGCAGGGAGGGAGGTGTCGACAATGCTCTGGCTCTGTTCGATGATGACCTTGTTCCGTCATCAGCATCAGTTTTCAGCCGTGAAACTGTCGATATATTATGTATTGATAGATAAGGAAATCAATCAAATGAAACATGCTCGCCCCAATACTCAAATGTGCGGCTATTAATTTCTTTCGGGAAAATGCCAAAAGTTTGTTGAATTTTGATAGAAAACAATACGTTCTCTGACATATAAGCAAAGGCTACATATACTATATATATATATATATATATATATATATATATATATATATATATATATATATATATATATATATATATATATATATATATATGTATATGTGAATGATGAAGTAATTTGACAAGAACTGTTCCATGATGGACTGCCTATCGAAATGCCAACAAAATTATAGAGTATGTATAATTAACTAAAGTAGTTATTAAATAAAAAGTGTGGAAAGGCACTATAGGAAAACATATTCACTGTATATATTTAGATATATGTATATGCTTGATCAACAATATCTACAATTTATCTCTCACTCTGCAGCATATTATTTATTGAGTATATTTCGAGACAACTCTGAATTGCCAACTGCTAGTTAAAGCTACTTGAGCCATTGGCTCGGCAATTTAGAGTCGAGTGTTATACCAAATTAGCATATATTATTAAATTCCCGCACAAATATCCAATCAATAATGTAGTGTACGATTGCCACTGGCTCGTTCAGCCGGCGTAGCTGGTGAAAGCCATCCGTAGCCGTAGTCAAAGCCAAAGCCGTGGCAAATTAAGTATGCATACGTATTCAAATTACTCAGCTGGCAAGCGGGGGAGACTCAAAGTTGCCTTCACAAATATTTATGCACACACATACACGCACACATACATGCATACAGACAGACAGAGAGACATTCGTATAGATGGGCACTGGGTATGCCCAGGAGAGAGATTTTTGGTCTTTCCAGGTCAGCGCCCAATATTTGGTATTGGTTAAGGCGCATCATTAAAGCCCTCTGCCTTGGCTCCTTGGTGCTGTGCTGCGTGTTCTGTCGCCCTTTTGTTTTTGCCAAGAAGCAGAAACTGAAAACAAATATTGCCGCTGCGATAACAACAACAGCAACAACAACAACAAAACAAAAGAAGAAATTATGGTAAACATAAAAATAAATTAATGGCTCTGCGTGTGGTTGAGCAGGAACCAAGCGACGCCTAATAGACCCCATTCTTTTTTTTTTTTGGTGAGTTTTAATTAGTCGTAGCAGAGCATTGCCCTGCGCCTCCCTCCTCGCCCAGCCTAATCAATCGCCAAATTCCGTTGGCACATTTATTTGGCTTTTATAATTTAGTATGCGCCATTTCCTCGCCTCAATTTTTCATACGTGAATATTTAATTTCCTTTTTCGCCATAGAAATCCGTTTTATATCTCTCTCGCTCTGCTTCCTGTTATTCTTTTTTCTTTTTTACTCTGCTGTTGTTGTTCGCTTTTGATTTTTGTCCTGGCCGCGTTTTATTTTATTATTTATTGTTTTGGCATTTCATTGCCAAGCATTTTATGTTTATGACTTGAGCTGAGTTCGGATTGTTCTAAACTGCCGCCACCCCCCGGAAAACTTGAGGCGCTGAAAAGGCGCTAAGAGTTTATGCAAATGCACAACGAGCTCGACTTTCATTGCAGTTTGTTATTGTATTCGAGATGAAATATATGCACGGAGGCTGACTACGTGTTCGATTGGTGAAATAAATTGGAAAACTACTTTTTGGGTACACGACATTGCTTAGCGTAGATGCAAATAAATCTTTGTATTTTATTTGTGTAGGTAAACAATATGTCTGGAAAATTTCTATTGATGCAAGGACTTAATGCTTGGCTGTATTTGGTGTATTTTATTTAATATTTGTATTTTTTTTTTTTTTATTGATATAGGGTTTTGTGGTTGAGCTATATTTTAAAATATTTATTAATACTTTTTATATTTACTTTTTTTATGGCAAGGCCTTATTTTATATGTTTATAAGTTTGTATATTATTGATAATATTTATTTTTTATTTAAAGCTTTGTTGTTTATATATATTTTGACATATTTATTTATATATTTTGTTGAGTTAAAAAATTTTTTTTATATGTTTTTATTAATGCTTTTGTGTGAATTTTATTTTTATTGATTTATGATATAATATTAAAATAAATCTAGTAAATACCTTAAAAGAAAGCTAAACAAGAACAGTTATAATGTATTTACTCGATTCAACCATATACTTTAATTATATATCCCTTTTTATTTATTAAAATATATATGATTATTTCATTTATAAATATTTTTTATTTTTATTTAGAATATTTTATTGATTTAACCCTTTCTCATTTAGCTATACATTAATGTATTTACTTTATTCAATTATAAACTATATTTAAATATTTCTTTTTATTTGTAAAAACTATATATAGATATTTTTGTTTATTTAAAGCCATGTTTAACGATATTTTCATTTAATTGTTTGAATAATTATTTATATATTTTATTTATATATTCTTTTCGTGGCATATCAAGCAATAAATATAAATGTCCTTCATGGCAGATATCTTCGCTTTTGCCCATCTCAGCGAAATGGGAAACAGTGAATTAAGACATCGAAACTACTTCATTCATTCATTCGCATTTCAAAATGAATTGCAGCTTAAGTTTGTGCAGCTTCTTCTTCTTCCGCTTCTTCGTTGGCTGTTATCCTTTAAGGATTTCGCACATTGACACTGGCAAAGTTTTTTTTCGGAATTTTATTGGTGGCAGAAGTGCGTACAAAGTGCCACGATTTCCATTCCAAAGTTGTACGCATTGGCAACAATTCGAGGCCAACTGAGAGGTTTATGCCACAGGAAAAACTTAAATAAAGTGGCCTTACTTGTTGGCAATGCGAGTTGGCGCTGCAACTGGAGCAGCACCGGCAGCTGGGGTCGATCGCACTTAGTTTGGGGGCAGTCAATCTCTTGAGCCATTTGCATATTCATTCCGCACTTGCATTACTTTGTCAACAGTTTCGAGCATTCAGCTCGGCGGGGACAGCCGGAGTGGAAAAGTTGGAGCGAAGTGCAGCAGATATTGGCACTCAGTTTTATGATTTGCCTCGCAACATTTTGTTCATTTCAGTTTTCGGTATTGGGCGATGCCAGATGCCTGGTTGGACTCGCTGGGCTGGCTTATGGCCAATCTAAATAATTAAAACGAATGACTTCATTCACGGCAGGCGAGAGAGAGAGAGAGAGAGAGAGAGAGAGAGAGTGACAAGGAAAGGGGCAGGCAGGGGGAGCGCCTTAGGCCAGTTGCTGGCACTTACAACTTAATTGCGAGCAAAGTTTGCCGAGAACAAAAATATTATTTTATGTGTGCGGCAGCGAAATTAAGAAAACTTTGCTTAGCATTTGACGTCGTCTGAGCCTAGGCGCAGTGGCAGCAGGAGGCCCCAAAATAAGGCAGCTCCAACAGCTAATGAGCGTATTGTTTGCCAGATAAAGGGGCGTTACCAAGTATTGTAGGCTATCTGCAGAACGGAACAGGATATGCCCATTCCTGCTCTTGTTGTTGCTGTTGCTGTTGCTGTTGTCGAAGGGCAGCATTTGGTTATTTGGCAAAAGGGTTGTTAAATGCCCTGCAAAGTTTTTGCCAGCGCAGTTCGTAGTTCGCCTTTCGGCATGGATTATGGCCTGCACTGGCAGCTCAAAGTTCCAGTTGCTCAAGTATTACAGATATTGCTCTACACAACTTCAAGTGCCCTACAACAATCAAATGCAACGGAGCAGAGAGAGGCAGCACTAGTCTGACTGCCATTCCAGGGAACCAATCTGAATGTAGACCCAAGCTTCTGGCTGTGGCTTCAATTATAGATGGATTTTATGTAACTCTCAAGATTATGTAACCAAATATGTAATGAAGAGACGAGTATATTATGTGGAATATGTAACTTAAGTGAACCCAGTAAGGGCAGAATATAAAGTTTCCTACAATTTCCTACATCATTTCATAATATGAAATATGACATTCATTAAATAAATTCTTTAGCTAACTAGAACTACTAACTCTTATTAAAACTATTAAAATATCTTATTTTAGGTTGTGTTTAGCTTAAATTGAAAATGAGATATGCTTCAAATTTATTTTTGTGCTCTGCTTTAAGGTGGAATCAAATGAAATGTAATTAAATTTTTGACAATTCATTTAATTGAGTTTTAAGCCGCAAGTTGTGGGCTGAAATTGAAACTTGCCATCTCCCACCCACCACCCCCCATGTCAGCTCCTCAATCGCCAGCTATTTCTGTCTCTCTCACTATCTCGCTGTTGGTCTGCCCCTGGCTGAAGGCAGCCGACGGCTTCAATTCATTTAATTTCTGTTTTTTTTTTGTTCTTCTTCTGCGGTTTAAGCGTTTGCATCGCACATTTTACGGCCACTCCCGGCGACTGTTTGCGCTGTAATTAAGTGCGTCTAATTTGTGTTAAGCGCTGCGCCACTTGAGCATTGCCATTTTTGTTTATGCTGCTAGCTCTCTCTCTCTTTCTCTCTCCCTCTTCTCTCTATCTCTCCCTGTCGCTCTGACTGAGCCCATTCGCACGTGTAGGCTTTAAAGGATGCGTCTGTCGTCTGGCAAAGCCAAACTGCCGTAAAATTGCCGCCTTCGCGTAACTCCGCTGGGAATTTTTTGTCAACATTTTTCTGAGTGATTTCTGTGCATGTTTTGGGCAGTTTTTCTCATTGCCGTATGCGGGGCTCAGCAGGAGTTACACGCTTCACAAAATGTTTATGTTTGGCATGAACAGGAGCATGAGGGCATGGCGCTCGTAATTCACGTAAAGTCCTTTAAATGAATTTCTTCAAGATGATGCTTTCATACACTCGAGAGAATTTTTAAAAATCAATTTAAATGAAATGTCCACACATCAAAAATTATTTCAGTCTGCTGCAGCCACAAATTTCTCGCCAAACGTCTAAGAAACTTCTGAATAAAACATATTTGCAAGTCAAACGAATATCAATTTGACATTAGCAGAAATTTTATAGAGAAATTTTAATATTTTTAGATGCAAAGTTTTGCCTGCAGGCTTTATACTAACCACAATTTAAATGAAAATTGCACTTATCAAATGAATTTTTACTAACATTCAGTTTATTAGCCAGAGCTATTAAGCTTTAATTCAAGTACTTTTAAACAAATCTCTCTGACTGAGCTCATACATATTAATTAATTAGCTAAGCTGTAGAACTTAGCGAAGGTAAGCGTGTTATCCTATTCTAAATTTTCTTTTTATTACAGCGTCCTGTTTAATTACCCAAATCCCTTGTGAAACATAAGCACTAATTAACGCTATGCTTAAGCTTCAGCTTCAGCTTGAGCTACTTACCCAGCAGGTCTTTGGCAATTGTATTTCAAAAATAAAAATCTTCTTTGCACTTTGCGCTTTCACCTTTCACTTGCGGCTCACTTGCTGTTGCATCAACAGAACTTTGCCTCGGGGCACTCGCATAAAATTGTGTAAGCCCAGTATGTTTGTTTGTTTATTTTCTTATTTTGTTTTCCACGAATCATATGCACCGTTATGCACTTTGCCGGCAATTGTTTGGCCGTACGCTTAGATCAGCGCTTTTTAGCTTGGCGCTCAAAAGTAGGCAACGGTTTTTGTTATGCCTTTACGTTCAATTTCTAACGCACACACACACACACCTATATACACGGTTAGCTGCTGCTGCTGCTGCGTTGGCAACGCGTACGAAACGGCAACTGTTTTGCGTTTTATCAGCGCGCCAGTATTTAAGGCCAGAACGTGAAAGCTTTCGGCATGGAGCTTTCACGAGAGCGCGCTCGTCTGTTTTCGACCAATGCTGGCATCCGTTTCGACCAATTTGCTATTGGCCATTCGGCCGCTCGATTGTTGTTTGCCGCCAATTGTTTTGAAGGCGCACACAGTCGAAGCCAAAGGCAGACCAACGCATGGTTTATTTATGGCTTCATTCCTCACTAGACTAGCCCGTCCTATGCTTTTTTCTCCGCATAGGTATACCCGGCCAGCGTGCAGCGGCCAGCGGACGAAGGCGAATGCAAGAAAAACTGCATGCAAATCATTTGCTTCTCATAATTTATGGGCCACCGTCAGCCAAGCAAATAAACTGCAATCTATCTTGGAGTGCTCGTGTGGCCCCAGGCTGCCAGTGCAGTTTCGATAAGTTCCTTTTATGGGGCATATTAAATTAGGACTTACGTTTGCAGCTGCACAAGGCACTTAGTGCTTACTTGCACAGGCTTCCGTAACTGTTTTTTAAATAATAATAATGGGTGTTATATAATGTCAAGTCTCATCCTGCAATACCTCGATTGTTAGCCCAGCATTGGACGTGTTTTTGCAGGAAGTGCATTGAAATGTCTATGCAAAAGTCAACATTTGATTTTTTATTTCTATTAGAAAGGGAAGCGGAAACGGAAATGCCAGCGAGAGCACTTGTAAAAAAGGCAGGCCAATATGGCTGCTGGGCACTTGGGGGACCCGCGCGTGGACCGCGCCTCTCCGCACCCCTGTTGTCGTTCATTGTGTATTTGGCATATGCAAATGCTGGAACCCTTTGCTGAAAAGCAAATATAAATATCGATTAGACAATCGCCAACTATCTGACAGGCTGACAAGGCCTCAAATGCGGCATTGAACTTGTCTACGCAGTGTATGGCCCGCTCGCTCACCCGCCCACCTGCCCACCTGCCCACCTGCTCAGCTGCTCAGCGGCTGGCACTGCCCCGTCGCGTCGCAGCCGTTCAACTGGCATGTCGTGCTAAAAAGTTGCGCTAACCTTTGCATGATTTAATTATTTGTAGCATACTTTTGTGCGCCGACCAAAAACTTCACACCTGAATGCACAACAGCTGCCCTCGGGCATTTGCTGAGTGCTGTGAAACTTTGCCACTTTTGCATTCACAGCTTTGTGCGTATGTGTGAAAGTGTAGGTGTAGACGTGGGCCTCTGTGTGTGTGTGCATGTGTATGTGTGTGTGTGTGTGGTAATGACCGTAGTGCTAGTGCTAGTTGCTGGAAAAGTTTGCAAGGGTTCTCAGCCTGCGGTTTTTTGTTTTCAGTTTTTTGTTGTTTTTGTTTTTTTCTGGCTTTTTATGTGTGTGTTTTTTTTTTTTTTTTTTTTTGGGTTTCGAAATGAATGTCTCAATTCATTTTACGCTACACTGCGTCCCAAGTGGAGCGAGCCATGCAAAAAGGACTGCGGGCTCCGGTTCACATTCAGATTCAGTTTCGCTTGTGTAGGGCCAAGTGTTTGGGGAGCGGGAGCCAATGGCGAAAAGTGCAAGCGTCGCAGAACAATCTTCGCCGCTCGGCATCATTACAATTTGTTGATTTGCTTCGTTAAACAGCAAACAACAGCCGCAGCAAGAAAAGAAGAAACAAAGAAGGGCACGCGAAAGGATAAAGTTGAAGTGAAGACGACGACAATAGCGTTGACGGCTTGGCAGGAGCAACAGCAGGAGCATGAGCAGCAGGAGCAGGAGCAGCAGTAGTAGCAGCGGGAGCATAAGAAGCAGAAACCACCAGCAGTCGCCTTGAGGCAATGATGGCTCCGGCCACTGGCTGCTCTTTGTAGTTAATGCTCTCAGTTTCTTTGTATACCCTGTAACTTGAAGAAATGGCTAAAAGCGGGTATGATGTTTATAAGAAGGAAGAGTATATATATATTTCATTAATTTCATTATTTATCTTCTTTATCACTTAACGAAATTTTTATTCCCATTCTACGCCGATTACAGGGTATCCGTGGCTTTCTCACGCTTCTCGTGTTTACTCTGACATGTTCATTTTGGTATTTAAAAAGCATTGCATTGCTCCCCACTTGCCAAGAAATGAAAAAAATAACATAATATGTGACATGGGGCTGAGCTCAGCTCCGCTTTGCTTTGCTTTGCTTAGCTTTTACTTTTGCGAGGCGTTGATGGCGGCGACGTAGAAAACGACGCCAGCTTCAAAGGCAGCGCCTTGAGCCCTGAAATCCACGATGCGCGATGCTGTAGCCACTGGCTATGTGTACAGCGGGCAGAAGGCGGCAGCTAAGACCCGTTGAGAGGAAGCTGCAGATTGGTGGCAGTTTGCCAAAGCAATCATTGCTGTCAGACGAAAACAAGAGAAATATGTAAGTTAAAAGCGAAGATGGCAATGTGGCACTGGCACTGGCACTGGCTGTGGTTGTGGTGGTGGCTGAGGCTGAGGCTGTGGCAGTGGCTGTGCGCCTGCCGCCAGAGGAGGCGGCAAACAAAGCAGTGAACTTGTGAGTGGGAAAACAATTTAGTAATATTTTTCTTGGCCAGTTGCAAGTATTTGTATTAACAGAAAGTTCTGTGCAAGCGCCAAGAGATTTTCATTTCAGTTTTGCATTTGCTTAAGCTACGAAACTGTTTTGAAATGAATGTGAAGCGTGCCTCAGTATGATTTCATTTAATTATATTCAATTTGAGATTTATTCTCTTCACATTCTTCACACTCAAATAGTATTTTAATGCTCTCTTAATTTGAAAGCCCTTCACTTGGCGTCTCGCCTCCTGCTCGGCTTCATTTTTAAATGGTTTTCATTCTCATTCTTTTTATCAGCAGTTGCCTCGGCTCGTCGTTGACCCTCTGCCACACACAAAATTAGATTTATTTGCAAATTATAACTTAAATTGCCACATGGCCGAGGCAGAATTTTATTTATATTTATTTTGTTACGGGGAGCACCCGCCTGAGCTTGTGCCAGAGAAACGTTTAAAGTCAGCAGTTGGCAGTTGGAAATAATTCAAAGCATACTTTCGGGCGGCGATTATAATTCACATTTAATTTGAGCCCACTTCATTCGGTCGATGGGTTTATCAGGCCGAAAAAAAAGGCTCATTGTGTTGGCCCATTAAATTAGTTGGCGGATGTGCGGCTGATCACAATTATGTAGGCATTTATTTAGCCAATTGCATTTTTATGTCGAAATTTAAGGGCCCTGGCCATAATCAGGGTTTAATTATGAATATAATCACATCTCTTGGCTAATTATTCACTGCTGTGTCAGATTGTGTCAAAGTATGATTAGGCATTTCAATCCGTATCTGTGAAATGTTCCGATTAGATCTTTCAGATCTCGATTGCTGCCGGGTGGCTGCTCGCTCGGATTATCTATTGGCCCGTTGTGAACGGTTTTAGCTCTTAAGTGTCAAACACACCGATAGGGAGTAGACTTGTTAATTGGTTTGTCGTGCGGCCTAAGCACTTAGCGCTGCTAGAAATGAGAAGAAAATATTAGTTCAAAAGAAACGAATTGAAAGCATCCCAAGCCGGAAGCATTATAGACAAATTTTCACAACTAACTGAAAGCCGTAAAGCAAGAAAAGAATATAGACATTTTCAAATGAGAAACAATAGAGAACAAAACACTATTTAAATCGTGTCTAATTACATCTGAGAATTATTAAAATATCTTGAGCAAGCTTCACATACTCACAGTATGAGTCTTCTGTCCTATTTCCTAGGCTTTAATCAGAATTTAAATATTTATATTTAATATGTCAACATCATCAAATATGAGTGTCAATATGTATTTTTCGCTACAAACCAAATATTATCAGGCTTATCTGCGGATCGTAGCGGTAGCTCATAGTGGAGCAATACGGGGTCAACGGAATTGTATAATATGAATCACAAATATCAGCCAAAATATATAGTATATTACGTCACACATAATTTATTCCAAATTTGGCTTATCTATTGCCATTGATATAATATGTAAATAAAAACTAATTATTTAACATGGAGCTGCGAAATACTGCCACAATTCGTGGCAGCCACCAGATTGGTGAGTCAAGGCAGGTTAACGCGCCCCTTTGCCCATTGCCCGACTCAACTCGCGGCTAAAACAAAAAGCCAGAAGAAAGCCTGATTCGAGCACAAAAATCAAGCGATTTCTGCAACAGATTCGCCAATATGCCATTTCGACTCTGCATCAATTCGCCAATTTCAATTTCACAAGCTACCAATGCGCAGTGCTGTAACAACGTCAGCGGTATTATTATTATTAATATTGTTGTTGCTGCTGTTGTTGTTGTTGCTACTGCTGTTGCTGTTTTTGGCTGGGCGCATAATATTTTGTTCGTGATCGGCATTGGACTGAGCGAAAATTTTGTTTGAGTTCAGTTTGTGGCCAGCGCGCGAGCGAACAACACACGGCGCGGCGAATCGTCTTGCTAGAGCGAGACAGCGTATTGTAAGTGTAAGAGTGAGAGCGGAAGTGATAGTCGAAAAAAAAAAACATTTTCAAACCAAAACAAATTTCAACACGAGCTGCTCGAGCCGGTCCAAGGGGTATTTGCAAGTTTCATCAGCAAAGCATTTGCACATTCGCTCAATACAATAAAAATTAGCTCCATTATTTTTCACTAAAATAACAATCAATTAATATTGCAAAACAATTGTCGCATAGGCAAATTTATTTCAAATATTATTTGAAAATTAATTAAATTGTGTCAAGTTTTTGTCAATGGCAAAGCGCATGCAAATAAATAATTGTTATGCTGCATGAGCTTTGTGGGACGCGACTCTTGATGGCCAAGGTCAATGAAATGGGCCACTACTCTACCAAGGGAGTGAGAAAGAAAGAGAGAGAGAGACAGAGACATAGAGTTTTGGAGATTTGGGCATTTAATTTGTAAAAACTGCTGCAGCTGATGAGCTGTGCAATTTTATATAATTAGAAACGGTTATAGCTCGACCCAATTGATTGTTGGGTATTAAAAGTGTTCAATGCAATCGGTGAGACTTGTAAAATTAGAATTTTCGCTAGCTCAGATATGTAGTTGAATGTGAATACCTATATAATATATGTGCATCCGCAATTGATTGAAGGCGATTATTTTGAGTTCTATAAAATTGCTATCACTATTTTAGCTGCGAATCGAAGAGTGAAAACGTGACAGAATTCAGTTGAATTGTATAAATAAAACTTAAGTGATTTTTTGTTTACATTTATATATGTATATAAAATATTCTCATTTAATTATATAGTGCAACAGCTTAGCTTAGCTCAAAGTACAACAGAATTTAAGATTTTATACATGTTTTGTTAGTCTCTAAAATAAATTAGTGAACTCCAGCTGTAATGTCGTATTGTATTAAAAATCTTATTATTTTAAGAATTTGTAACGACTGGAAATAGCTAAACGTATTTTACAACAAAAATATGTGCAGCCTCAATGGGCATACTTAATTAATTTATAGATACATTAAATTATATATAGAAAACCCCAAGACATACTTGGTTAATGTTGTGTACATATTCTTTTGGGAGAAAAGAAATAGTGAAATATAAATTGAGTGCACATTTAAAAGACTACAAATTTGAATGAAATAAATGAGATAAATATAACTAAAATAAATATTTATATTTTACATGTAAAGCAGCTTACGCACTTTGATATTTGACTAAATAAATAATTATTCATTTCAAAATCAATAGATTTTCATCTGATATCCCAATTGAAAGTTTATAGTTTTAAAGGTTATAAAATGCTTAGCATTTATAGTTTATAGAAGCCTATATACTCTGTTCAAACGTTTTTAGGAATATATGCATATACATATGTATGTAAATAATAAATGTATGTATATTGAATCTTCTGCTTTCCATTTCTCCCATTTCTTGTATGTTTTAATGCATAGTAATATATATTATATATTCTTTTCATATTGCTAAAATACAATTCCTTGAATTTTCTGTAAAAAAATACCCAAATTTATAAGCATATCGTTGTGCGACAGAGACAGGTAGAGAATTGGAATTCGATTGTGTGGGTTGTTTTGTGATTTCGATTACCGTTGCGAATAACTTTTCCTCAAGTACAAAGAGCAAACAAAAAATTGCTCAACATTTCACTGGCTGTTCTTGAATGCGTATTTATAATTTGATTTCATCTGCTGCATTTTATTTATCTCACAATTTCTTTGAGCATATTTGTTGTGGCCATGTGTGAGGTCATGTAGCGCTTTATTTACTCTTTCAGCCTTCCTTTATTTTTCCGTATTTTTGTCTCTGTCGTAAGAGTGTTTGTTATTTGAGTTATTTGAAAGCCCCGAGCAGAGCTCAAGTTGTTGCCACATACAGTGCGAGGGACAGCAGCCGTGGCCAGGGACAAAGTTGCGACTCGATGACTTGTCATGGGTTTTTTCTTTCATCTGCTGCTCTTCGCCTCACAATTTAACTATCTCATTGAAGCAGAGGTGTACTTCGGCTGGAATTGGTTACACTAAGCGAGCAAAACAAATGAAGTAGTCTTTCGCAGTTTTTACAGTTTGTTAACTTATTTCATTTAAGCGTTAAGTGGGCCAAAAGCGGATTGCAAAACTTTGCCAACTTGCCAACTTGAATGAAAAATCTCTTCAAATTTTCACAAGCTCTTTGGCAACTCCCATTGTTGCTCAAAAGTTGCACAAGGATTATTATTTCCCTCTTTTACACTCATTTTGCTCCATTTTCCATTTGGCTGTTAATTGCAATTTTCATGTCGCCTCATTTGCTTGGTTTATTTATTTGTTCTGTCTGCTCTGCTATGTACAGATAATAAATAATATCCTCTGTCAAATGTGTCAAGCAAATATGTCAACTTTGAGCTATCATATTTAAGTAACTAAGACTAATTACAGTGTACATAGATAAGCTTAGATAAGATGATAAAAGTTAAAGCATATGTTAAATAAATAAAAATAATTTAAGTTGTATCTGTATCTGCATCTGTATCTGTATCTGTATCTGTATCTGTATCTGTATCTGTATCTGTATCTGTATCTGTATCTGTATCTGTATCTGTATCTGTATCTGTATCTGTATCTGTATCTGTATCTGTATCTGTATCTGTATCTGTATCTGTATCTGTATCTGTATCTGTATCTGTATCTGTATCTGTATCTGTATCTGTATCTGTATCTGTATCTGTATCTGTATCTGTATCTGTATCTGTATCTGTATCTGTATCTGTATCTGTATCTGTATCTGTATCTGTATCTGTATCTGTATCTGTATCTGTATCTGTATCTGTATCTGTATCTGTATCTGTATCTGTATCTGTATCTGTATCTGTATCTGTATCTGTATCTGTATCTGTATCTGTATCTGTATCTGTATCTGTATCTGTATCTGTATCTGTATCTGTATCTGTATCTGTATCTGTATCTGTATCTGTATCTGTATCTGTATCTGTATCTGTATCTGTATCTGTATCTGTATCTGTATCTGTATCTGTATCTGTATCTGTATCTGTATCTGTATCTGTATCTGTATCTGTATCTGTATCTGTATCTGTATCTGTATCTGTATCTGTATCTGTATCTGTATCTGTATCTGTATCTGTATCTGTATCTGTATCTGTATCTGTATCTGTATCTGTATCTGTATCTGTATCTGTATCTGTATCTGTATCTGTATCTGTATCTGTATCTGTATCTGTATCTGTATCTGTATCTGTATCTGTATCTGTATCTGTATCTGTATCTGTATCTGTATCTGTATCTGTATCTGTATCTGTATCTGTATCTGTATCTGTATCTGTATCTGTATGATCTGTATCTGTATCTGTATCTTGTTTATCTGTATCTGATCGTACTGCTCTGTACTGTATCGTTGTATCTGTATCTGTATCTGTATCTGTATCTGTATTCTTATCTGTATCTGTATCTGTATCTGTATCTGTATCTGAGTATTCAAATTCTGGACAATTTTGATTGTTATACTTCAAATTTATTAATTAACTTCGTTGTTGTTGTTGTTTATTGCGTGTATTGGCCATTTGCGAGCTGTTAAAAATTGAATTTTTATGACGTTTATTTGACAGGCTTCGTTTACGCACTAAAAAATGTGCTAAACGATAAATTCAAGCCCAAATTCGAATTCGAGTTCTATGCTAATTGTTTAACAAAACCATATGAAATATGCTATGGAGTTGTTGTAAATTAATTATAGAAAAATTGATGAGCAATTTGCTAAGCAACTGGTGAAATAAATATATATGTGTATTTATATGCAGATATATATATTGTACATAAGTAGTATGACTAAAAGAGGCGATTTTATTTCCATGCAATGAAACTTTGCTTTTTGCAGAGCTTTTGGCACGTTTCTGGCAGATGCTCTGAAGGCCGTCGGCTGAGTGGAAATAAATTATTATATATATATTGTTTTTCTTATGCATTTGTTGCTGTGTTACTTGTCGCTGTTTGTTGTTGGTTTTTGCAGTGCTTATGAAGCTACTGCAACAGTTGGTTATTTTAATTATGGCAAACGACTCGAGTCTCGAGTGCTGCTGGTTAACAAACGGACGACAAAAGCAACAATTGCTTACATAACCAGGCAGACAAGCAAATATACACACGCCCCAGCCATGCCTATATGTATGTAGATGTACCGACATAACTGTGTACATATGTCGGTACATACATACTGACAAACATGCATACATATATATAAGCGAAACGTATTTTAGTATGCCCGGTCGCAGGTTGATTATGTTTTCGAAACCAGTTTTTGGGGTGCCTGCATACTCTCTCACTCTCTCACTCTCTCACTCTCACTCTCTCACTCTCTCTCTTTTAGTCTCCATCGGCATTTCCATTTCTTTCGCCTGCTCAGTCTTGCATGCTCTTCAGTGGGTCGCCCTAGACCTAGTCACGTGCCTGCTTAGAGCATCAGCAATTCAGTTTCGCTTATGATTTGCATTTCAAGTAAGGCTAAAGGTATTTCTGAAATTGTAGAAGAAGAGAAAGGTTGAAAGATATTCGATTGAGTTTTAACCAATTACCAACTGCAGCTGATAGGGAAACCTTGCCTCACTCAATGCTGACATTTCAAATATCAAATTAATTTCAATTGATCGATGTTCCTATAGAATTCTCAAGAATTCCTTTGAGAAATATCTTCAAGCAGGCACATGTGCTAATTGTTATTGACGTTTGGACTTTAAGACTTTAAGACTGGGGCGTTACACATAAATCACTTCCGATAATTATGAAGCTTATCAATTTTCTCACAGCACTCACAAATTAAATGTCGAATCACACACTGACTAGACTACTGAAGAAGTTTGCAAACTGAAGCACCTTGTTCGACAAAGTTTAATCAAACGAAGAACAGATAAGATTCTTGAATTACGAAGGGGATTTAATTTTAGTTTTTATGCTCATTCACTCAACTGATTTGTGAATCACTTTTTAATTTATGTTTAATCTGCAATGTGACTCACTTTAAGCAAAGGGCATTCGCTAGTCGAGCAAGGCAGATACCTATAGCTTGTCTATCGCGTGCCGTTGTCAAGCTATTGACTTGTCTTTAATTTCTTATAATGTAAACATTACAAATGATTTTCATCCTATTCTGCTTCATGAATATTATATCTATGATCACATGACCACAATAAATAAAAGTATTTGAGGCGCCTGACTGTTTCATAGTCAATGTCAGCAATTCAATTGGCTCACATCGAAGGAAAAATGAAAGAAAGAGGATTTAGTGAGACTTAATTTACGTACAAGAAAAACTTGTAAAAATTCCAGGAAAAAAGTACTTTATTTTGCTATCAAGACTATATAAATATTCGATCTGTTAAAAGTGAAATATATACCACTAAAATCAACATATTCTAAAAATTAAACTTTAGGAAAGCACTAAAGTTCATGGTCCCGCATTTAATTCTCTCACACGTCTAGACATTTGTTTAGCACGAGTTAATGGAAACAGATTAATTATCAATTGTTTAGACTGTGCTGCCCCGAACACTCGAACGCGCCTCTTTGGATTGGCTAGCAAAAATGAAACAATTCCTTTGGAAATTTGTATTTCTCTTCTCCTTTCTAGGTAATTGGCATTGCAGTCTCTGGTTAACTCAACACTTTCTCCGGTGGAAGTATTCGGCATTCGGCATTCGGTAGACGGCAACGGAGGCGGATGCGGGTGTCTAACAGATTGCGCAAACTTTGAGATACATTTATGAGTGCCAAGAAAACGGCAAAAGCCAGCCTCGTACGCCGGAAGAGTAGACGCATCTGTTAACAGGCAGTCGCACAGTTCGGATTCAGTGATAAAATGTGAAGTGCGGCGAGCTGAAGTGAAACAAAGTAGAGAAAAGAAAAAAAGGCGAAAGAAAATAGAGAAAAAAAAGCACACACACACACGCACACACAGACACCCTGTGAACATAAAAGCAGCAAAAGTCAGCAGCAAAGCCGCCAGCTTAAAACTTGCCCTAGTTCGAATTTATCATAAGTTCACGCACACACACTTACACACACGCACACATCAAATAATAAAAATATGAGCTCCCGCGAGGACTTTGAACGGCTGCGGCTGCAGGAGCAGGAGCAGCAACTCAAACTCGAACTGGAATTGCAGCAGAATCACTCCATCAGCATGCACAGCCATCCCTTGCTCTCCGAGTATTATACATGTGAGTAAAACTTAAAAAAAAAAAAAAAAAAAAAAAAAATGCTGGCTCATCTGCATAAATAATAGAATGCTAGAAAAAAACTCGAGCCCAATAAAGTTGAAAGTTGTTAAAGTTGCATGAAATATTGCTCACAGATCAAAGTTTCCATGTGACTAGGACAAACTACACTGAGTGAGCTTGATCGATTTACGCCCTGAATATCTGGGCTATTTATGGCTAGATAAGACTTGTTAACATTAAGATCGAGCCGTATTTTCCTGTCATTCACTCACTTGTACAATAATCTCCTCTTCAGATATGACGGCCTTTGTCTCGCTGGCCATCTTCGTGGCTGCAATGCTGACCATACTAAACATTTCCATATATCTGACAACTGTGTCGCGGCTGCGTCGGCATCTCAACAAGCCGCTGCTGGTGCCCTCCATTTTGATGGTCAGCCTGTATCCGGTCATCTCGGTGGCTGCCTTGGTCACCATACTGGTGCCGTACTCCTGGTTCATCTGTCACACAGTGATGCACGCCATGTTCATGATAGGCGGGCCCGTCTTTCGTATGCTGCTCTTTCGCTATGTCGAATCGGAGCAGAACTATCTGAAGGAAACATCCGGCGAGCCGGTCGCATTGAATACGCCGCCCTGCTGCTGCTGCTGCCTCTGCCTGCCCATGGTGGTGCCGACGAAGACGAAGCTGTGCATCTCCCGCTACATGGTCTGGCAGATGCCCTTCTGGCAGGGCGGCATCATGCTGGTCATGAACATACTCTACTATCGCGATATTACGCTCTATCGTGAGGTGGTCTTCTTCTTCATTCCCTTCATCATAGCATCCATTGTGCTGGGCGCCTGGTCGCTGCAGATCACGGTGCGCATGATCACCAAGCTCCACGGCGACTATCAGCTCAGGAAGAAGATGTTCTGCCTGCAACTGATTGTGCTGCTCTGCAAGCTGCAGTACCTGGTACTCTACGAGCAGCTGAACTCCCTCAAGTTGGGCGGCGAATATCCCATCAATCACACAATTTACAAGCAGAGTAAGTGCATCTAGAGATCATTGTGTGTGGTTTGTACAGCCTTTAAGTTTTTATTTTTCTTTCATTCGGCAGCCATCATCAATATCCTGATACTGGTCGAAATGGTACTGGTCTCCATGTTGACGCAGAGCGCCTATCGCGTACCCATTCAAGTGCAAATCGACGACTCGAATCGTAAATGATAGAATCGCGAGCTTTAGTTGGTTAGTGACACGAGTTGTATAGCAAAAGATTGTGATAATTTAATAAAGACAAATTAGTTTACAAATAAATAGAGATCAAGTTTAGAAAATAATAAAAATATGGCCAAAAGCTTATTGAAACATGGCAATGATTGATATGAAAATATTCCATTTATAAAGAGACAACAAATTTATTGTGGCACACAACAATTTGGACACCTGCTGCTAACTGCTGTCTTCTGAATTTCTGCCAATAAAAATCCAATTTATGGCAATATAAATTGTCGAACCAAAATATTAAGCAAGGTTATCCAGTTCATTTTAGTTGCATTTAGTAGACAATTCTTATGCCCGGCCACTGTCACAATTCCTTAGGCTGTAATTCAAATAAAATGGGTCGAATCTCAGCTGCCTTGTTGGCCAAATAGCCGACCACAAATCATGTGTCTTCCCGGTTCCTGCCTGAAGTGGATGGAGTGGATGGAGTGTCCAGTGTCCTGCCCGGCTCAAGCCTGAGGGTTCCCAGGACACGCGTGTCGCGTTTAGCTCATAATTCTCAATGCCCTCAGGGGGCAGGCGTTGGAGCTGGAGTTGGGCTTGAAGTTTGGGTAGCGCTTTACATTTTTCAACAAAATTGTATGCGGCTTAGGCCGCATGGTCTAGGCGCCATAAAATACAATAAATAAGTGTTGTTTTTTATTTATTTTGTTTTTGGCTAGATAGCCTTTTTCGGATAACTCAATTGCCGTCGTTGGGGCATAGCTGGGGACTGGCTAGGAGGCGGCCACCAGCCGAGGAGAACAAGGAGCGAAGGCACGAGAAAAACAAGAGACAGCAACAACAACAACAACAACAACAGTAAGAGCAAATGCGTGTTGTTGCGGCAGTGCGTTGAAATTTATGATTTATTTGAAAAGAAAGTACATTGTGCGCTGCCAAAATAAATCACATCGAAGACGCTGCCATGGCGCTGGCAACAAGAAAAGAGCGCCAGCGAACGAGAATCAAATAAATAATGTGAAACAGTGCAACAACAGGTTCGGCCACTCGAGCAGCGCGAATGCCCTAACATTTAATAGAAGGAATAGGAAACCTTTGCAATTGAGACAAAAATAAAAATTGTATTGCCTACTTTTAAGCTGAAAATAATTCCAGTTGATTTGCAATCGCCATCGCACCTAATATATTTTTCGTTGCATACTTTCGTGCTGATATATAATATAATATATAATTTCAGCACGAAAGTATGCAAGGGAAATTGTACAAATCTCGCACTGCTCTAGAGCAATTCCCCCATGTACTATGTGTGTTGCAAGCAGCTGGGCCAAACTGTAATGCCGTTGGAAAGTGTTTTTATCGAGGTGCTCGTTTTTGGGGCAGCAATAGGGCCACAACAGTCAAGTGCCTTGGTCGGTCGCTGTTATCTTATCGTCCTTTTATGATGTACACAACGCCGCAGAGCGCAGCAATGAAAAGCCTTTGCCAGCGAGCGAACGCCAGCCCTATAGTCGTCCTTTTTCCCTAGTGCCAGGGCATACTGACAGCTCTTGTGTCTGTCTACCTACTTATTTGGAGCGGAGCTGTCGGTTTTTATGAAGACGCTTGTTTACTTGGTCTCCGCAACGGAGTCGTCGAGCTGGCTGCCTTGTCTGCCTTGTCGGCCAGCCCTGCTCGACTGGCAAGGCAAGTAAATCAGATTAAGTACCCGCTGCTCATTTTGATGAGTTGCAAGTGCCGACGACGGCCAACGAGAGGATGAAGACGAGTACGCCGTACGCATCCAGATTAGGTGGCTGCGGGGATGCAATCCTGTGCGGCTTTTTGATTTCAAATTGGATTTTTGCAACGGATATGTGTGCGCGTGCCACACACACACACACACACACACACATACGCACAAACATCACTCATGTGGAGAGTGCAGAAAAAAATTTAATTAAAATTCGCACAGCAATGTTATTTAAGCTATCGAATAAAGGAGGCACATATGGCGCCCTTTGTTGCGCTTTTCCTTTTTTCTTTGTCTGTTTACAGCAGAATCGAACTAATTGCAACAAAAAAGCAAAAGAAAAACTGTTGGGGCTTTTTTCTAGATACATAAAAATATTGCTTTACAAAATAGATAAGCTTGGCTAGGATTACAAATGTGTTAGGCCCAAGCTGATCAATAAATTAAATTTTTATATTTTTAGAATTTATATATGTATTAAAGCAAGAGTTTGCTTGCTTTGTTTCTATTATTTTAAAGCAATTTACACATTTCCCTAACATTAATAAAATATTATAGCACATTTCGTCTAAAGCACAAAGCAGAAAAAAAAGATAAATTTTTTCCCTATGCCCGCATGAAATAAGTTGGAGAAATGTTGACGCCCACTTGACGGTCGACGTCTGCTTTTGGCGCTGCGTCTGCTGCTGCTGCTTCTTCTTCTTCTTCTCCTTCATCTTCTGCCGGCAATGTCTGCACTGCTCGGCATGTCCAAACACGTTAGGCCATCAGCTGACACAACACAGCAGACAAACAACAATAGCAACAAACAAACGCTGAGCCTGTCAGACAGTGTCTTATGTCACTGTCCATTAGACGCCAAAGGCGAGCCAGATCAAGAGAGTGAGGGTGAGTGGGAGAGCGAGAGAGAGAGAGAGAGAGAGAGGGGCTGCTGGTTCTTTAAGCTGCCTATTGAATTGCTAGCGGTTGCAGGAATATTCATCGAATTGCTATGGTCCTACTAGGCTTGGTCCCCAGGCATGACTTATGCGAAAGATAAATTTCATGGCTGCTTGAGCGCGAAAACACTTAGACAAATTAAATAATGCGCATACGCCATGTTGTGCGGCTGTTGAATTCAACAAATAGAAATTATAACACAATATTTGTCATTCACAGACAATTTAACAGATTCCACGATGATGCGCCACTTCTGCCAAGGCATTTTATGATTATTGACTTGACTCGACTCTTGCTTTTTATATTTTCTCGCTTCGCTTTTTTTGTTTTTTTTTTTTTTACTTGTTTTTTGTTTGCCGCATTTCCGTTATGTCTTATGGCTTTTGTTTGTTTCAGCATTTTGAGTATTTATGCCTGTTCTTTGTTTAGGGCTTTTGCTTCCTTAATTCAATCGCTTGCTTCAGCTGTTCGCCCATTTCACTGGTGCTAAGTAAATAAGTTTTATGACCTTTTTTCGCTCGTGCCCTGAGCTGGCTGCGTCGTAAAATTGCGAATGCCAGTGCCTTATGCTTGATTGATTTCATGCCAAACTTTTCCTCGAATTGGCAAGGCTTGGATTCATTCTTTTTCCACCTTCTTACAGGCGAAATTGACACGCTAGGAGCTTAACGCTGTAGCTGCTTATTGTTGGTGTTTAGAAAACCATAAAGTTTCCTCTTCTTTTTTATTTTTTATTTATTATTATTAATAATTACACTTGATGTTAAAGTTTTTAAAGTATTTGGATTTGATTCTCGTACATATACTGTGCGTAGGCAGTGTAGCTGACTCTGTTCACGCTCTCCGTCAAGGTGGCCTGCTTAGAAGAAGAGTGAATAGGGTAAGTTTACTTAGATTCTCAACTATGTGAAAGCGACAACTTAAGGGATGGCCGGCAGCTAAGTTAGTAAAATTGAATATATTAAAATTCGGTTTTTGTATCTCAAATTTGGATTCTCTTATTCAGCTAGGGTCTCGCTTGCAGAGCTTCGTCCTACCCAAATTCTGAGAAGGCTAGATTTCTAGCTAAGGCTTGCACTACTATGCTTTATCATGCTTGCCTTTATTATACTTTATTTTCCACTAATTGTAACTGATGTAGCTAAATTACATATTTTATCTGCCATTTTCATGAATTTTATGTTTAGCTCTAACTATAATTTTCAATTAAAACTTATGATGCTCGGAAGGGCTGGAAATGCGCTACTAAAACTCTGCGACAGCCTGACAAAAATTTGCATTTTGCACACATTTGCTTTGATAAATACACTGCTCAAAAGTAAATGAAGTCTTATGGGCTTTAAGTCAACTGTCTTCAATTTACCAAAATTAAAATTTAATGTCTCAACTGACATATGGCATGTCTCAAATTCAGCAACTGGGCTACATCTTTCTCTCAGCTTCTCAGATTTTTTTTCTGCTCTCTCAGCAGAGTATGTTGCAGTCAGTATGTCGGCGAGTGAGCTGCAGGGCATTTCTTTGCGGGCGGCTGCTGTTTTCAAATTAGGCAAACACGCTTTGTATCATTTAATTAAAAACTTTTCGGAGCGTTGACTTTTTCGGCCAAAGTCACAGCAGGCCACATATTTAAGCCAGCCGAGCCGCGCTGGCGCCTTAAATTAATTAATGCGCCGCTACGAGGCATAAGAAAAATATTTGTGCATGTTTTGGCATAATTAAACGGGGTTTTTCGCACACTCCAGTTAACAGCGCAAAAGGTGAACCAACTCTATGTTTTGCTTAAGAGCCAGTTCAAGTACGCCAATATTAATGATTTTGGCCTTTGGCTCAAATGAAAAAGATTGTTGTTAAATAGGTCGATTATGTTTAAAGCTAACTTCCAGCTGAGCTGCAGCTAAAGTTAACTTTACGCTCGATTGCTCAGCTGATGCGATACCTGAATATTCTATCTGCCTCTCACTTCCTTTCTCTCTTTCTCTCTTTCTATTGTTCCACTCTTGTGCATGGGATATAATCTTATAATTGTTTGCCTTTGTGGAGCTTATGTTATTGCTTATTAGGCTTACTTTTACAGGGTGTGCAAGTTTGAATTGAAGTTTCTGTTGCTTTAAGCCAGCTGCCCGAAGTATTAGTGTGCGTGTTTGTGTGAGGGAATCAGAGGTCCATTGTTCTTTGGGCCGGGCCCGAGCCTTATGCTGAGCACTCAGTTTAACAATGGCAAACAACTAAAGCGCTGCCAAATCCGCTTAAAGAGCATTTGTGTGTTACGACAGGAGCAGCAGCAGCAGCAGCAGCAGCAGCAGCAGCAGCAGCAGGAGCAGCAGGAGCAAGAACAAAACCAAAACTGACTAGGCAAGCAGAGTGGCATCTGCTCGTGTTAAGGCTGCTTCAGCTGGCTTCTGTTGCTGCACTGTGCTGCTTTGCCTTTTAGCTGTGTTTGTTGCTTTTTTTTGTGACACCTTGCCATTGCTACATTAGAGGATTTTGCATAAGTGACAAGCAGGCGAGACGATGGAGCCGGAGCTGGAGCTGGAGCAACAGCCACAGCATCGTCAGCTACATTCACATGCTCCGACTTATCCACATTTCCATTCCAATCCAATGCCATGTGGTGCCATGTGTGAGTGGCTCGACTAAAGCTCCAGGCTAATGCAGGCAGGCAGGCAGGCAGGCAAGCAGGTTAGTAGCCAGGTAGAGGGACAGGCGGACAGACAGAAAGCCATAAGACGCTGCTAACACGATACGCTTGTCAAACGCTTCCGCCTCTCCCCCCCTCCGCCCCCGCAGCCGTCAAGCCTTTGGACAGCCGACGGCTCGCGGGGCGAGACATACACCTTGCAGTCTGCCGCCCGTCGGCTGCCACATTAAGATGCTCTCCAAGTTGCAGGCTCAGCGTTTGCTTGCTTAATTGAATGCCACATTCGTCCCTTCGAGCGTGCAGCTATCTGTGCGAGTTGCATTTGATTGGATAAATGCTTAAGTACTTGTGCAATTACAATTACGTGCGTGAGGCACAGCCCAAAAGCATTTAATTGCCTCTGTTAATATATCACTTAAGTTAAGAGGTATATGCAGACGTGCTCAAAGACAAAAGATAATTAAATGTAGGTAAACTTAATTGTTATTGTTATAAAATAATTATTAGTAGTAAACTTGCTTGCTGTTGCTGCCAGTAAATTGAGCTGCAGTTTGTATGCCAGATTTCCTAAATATATAAATAACTGTAGTATCTGTATATGGTGTCGGATCTTTGAATTGGTTGTATTGCCTGAAAGTAAAAGAAGAAAATGAAAATTATTTTAATTTGATTTAATTATCATACGAAGCCATACGTTATTGAGTTACATGAGGTTCAGCTTGGAAGAAAACCTAAACCTAAGCCTAGATTCAGATATTTCAGATAATTATCCTCCAATTCGTGTTGCCTAGACTCATTAAAGTATTTTAATTACAATTCTCTAGCTATGTACATTCGCTACACTCTGATATACAGATAGATATACAAGTCTCGAGCGACATTAATTATAGCTCACCTAGTTGGACTGCAGCATTTCCTGGCTATATTTGTTGCAAACGGCGCTCCGTGTCGACCACGAAGGCGTTACAAATCAGGCAGACAGTCCAATAAACAATCAGTCAGCGCCGTGGCGAGTGGCAAAGCAGGCAAAGCAGGCAAAGGAAAACGACGCCTTGGCATAAATAAATATACATACATACATATATAGAGGTGGGCGAGCTCAGGTAACCGAATGCCCATTAATGCTGTCAAATGGACGCCGACTGCTGCCCCATCCGCTGTGGCAGCTGTTGCGCGTGGCCGAATGCCCGTTTGCTGTTTGCGAAGTAAAGCGAAGCGAAACGAAGCAAAGTAAGGCGCGGCGCAGTTGATCAAAGCAATCAATTTAATTTCACAAAAGCAATTTATTACAATATCGAATGCGGGGCGTGGCAAAAGGCTATTGACCGGACACAGAGCGAAAGCAGTGGGGAATTTGGGGCAGACACCGCTGCGTATACTTAATATGCGCACACATACGCATTAGGGCAGTCACATTTGGAAATATGTCTCTCGTTTGGGCTGTAACTATTTATAGCCACCAAAAATGCAATATTAATGGCCCGAATTGATATAAATCTGTAACTGATTGGTTTATTATCATAAACAATGCTGAGCGTACAATTCCTGAATTGAATTTCTGAAAAATCATCAATTTGCTTCAGCTATATTGATATTTATTAGTGAAATTGTATGTATTTGTCTTAATTTAATTTATTTATTTTTTAAATTGATATTTATGCATAATAAAATATTTGTCATTGTTTTCATTATTTATTTAATTCATCAATGCATATTGAATTTCAGTAGACATTTTTATATCTATAAGCAAAATTTTCTTTTATTTTATATACATATATTTTGTTTAAGCATTCAAAGTGCATATTTATGCCCTAGAAAACATTTTTCATTGCTATTATTATAATAAACAATACCAAAAAAGTCTTTAATTGACTTTTTGATACTCGTACATGTGTATTTATCACTTACATTTCATTTATTTAATTTTTTTGTTTTAAATAAAAATATTAATGCATGCATAATAAACCATTTTTTATAGCTGCTGCAATTTCACATTGACTTTAAGTAGCTATATTTTGGTTAAAGTCAATTTTCAGTTTTTATTTTTATTGCAGTGAGTTTCAAAACTTTTCCACTCTGTCCATTTTTAGCTGGCCCAGTTCTTGTGCGCGTTTCATGTTTACTGCGAAAATAATTGCCACTTGAAGTACGCAACATGGTTATAAAATTTTTAACCACTTGACCAAATAGATAAAGGCAAAGAGAGAGAGGGAGCGATGCAGTAGAGTTAGTAGAGATTGCGAGTGAATATAAGACAGAGACAGAGATAGAGACAGAGACAGGCAAATGCCATTAAAGGACTTAACGCTGTCAGGCGAATGCGCCGGGATCAGCATCATTAACACTATTTTCCCTAGATGGTGCTTCAGCCAGATGATGACGACGAGCACCTCGGGGCCTGGTTAGGTAGTTGGCTTCACTGGGAACAGCAAACGGGCAAGTGGGCGTAACAGTCAACAGTCAACAGTCAACAGCCGACAGCTGGCAGTTGGCACAGCGAGTTGGCTCGAGTTCAGTTTGGTTGCCACAATCATTACGCACACTTAAGACTACGGCTGACAGCCACATGCTGACAGCGGTGTCGCTGACACAGGCCCGAGGGGCCAAGTAGATAGGTGCGTAGGTGATGTGCCAGGCCATGCCATGCCCACTCGAAAAAAGGGACATTACTGCCTGCGCCTGCGAGTCGTCAGCCGCACTTTGACGCACTTTTATACACTTACCGGAGAGAGCATGTCAAGTAGTTGCCTGGCCTGAATGCCAACCAAATCCAAATAGAAATCCATTTAATTTTCAGCTAGAGGAATGTTTGCTCATCTCCTCACACAAACAGACACAGGCAGACACACACACACAGACAGCCACACACACACAGACATATGTGGGAATGTCCTAGAGCATGTCCTTTACTGCTGCTATTGCTTTATCCAGCTCAGCTTCACCCGCATGCCTCCCTCGCATTAAATTCCACATTTTCCATTTATTTTCCGTGCCGTTTGTGGGTTCAAAGCAAACCACAACAATTTTCTATGCTGACCAATTCGCATTGTTCATAGCTGCAGATAGTTAAGTGGCGCATTCCCAAAATCATTTGAGACCTCAGCTGGATTGTTTGGTTTTGCATTAAATTTATGTATTTATTTAATTAATTTATTTGAATTTTTTTAATTATTGGATTATTCTTTATTTAATTTAATGATTTCAATTTATAATTTTAATTTGTTTGTAAATTAAATTTTATTAGTTTATTTTATTTCTCTTTCATTTGTTTTATTTTAATTAATATATTTATTTTATATATTTTATTTTATTTTATTTATTTAGTCTATATTATTTAACCTTCTTTTTTTACTGAATGTAGGCGACAATGAATCGTGAAAATAAATTGTCATTTTAATTTGTAAATTGCTTCTCTGGAATGCTGAGTATGCTGTAGTTTTGTAGTCGAATTAGTGATACCCTGTATAGTATCATACCAATACCAGCATAATTATTACTCTTATTGTTCTCTTTCTTATATGTGTGTTCACATATCAATTTCACTACACCATCGATAACTTGGGGCTTACAGAGTATGCGAGGCCAGAACATCAATTGCATGGCTCATTAATTATGCCTTCCATGCGCCGTTAATTCGAATGTCGAACAGTCGAACATTCACATAGACAGACAGACATAGTCGACAAGGCCCTGACACGCACATAGAATGGCATGTAAATTGCATTACAGCCGCGCCAATTTGCAGGCTCATTTTTGTGGCAGCAAATGAGGTGCTGCCCCCACCAACACCCCCACCCACGACCACTCTCTCCTCCTGCCGAATACCATGTGAATTGACTGTGGCTGTGTTCGTGCATTGATGTGTTTATTTTGCTTAATGGACTCTAATTGGTAGCCAAAAGTGTGGACCATACTGTTGCGGCTGTATTGTATTGGTAACAACAGAGCTAATTGCATGGCAAGTCGAGCAGAGATGATGGCTGAGTGGGGGGCAACGGATAGAGACGCACATCCAGAGAAACTTAAGAAGATTTAACCCATAAAGTCTCTCGCTCTGCCAAGAACATAGTTTACAGTGATTGTAGGCATATTTCGAGGAAGTGTCGTGTTATCCTTTCATTATTTGAGAGCACGTACCAGCAGGATATGAGGAGCTTTGATCCCTGCAACCTTCACAGAGCCGCGTTGAATAGTTCATTTTCGAAAACGCTTTATACTCGGATCTTCCAGTTTTATGCGCATTTAGCAAAACAAACGCAAAGCACATGACAAATGAGTTGTTTGCCAAGCACACACACACACATACACACAGTCACACACACACGCACACACACACACGCATACATAGTCTAACATCTTAGTGGCAAAGGTCATCGGGTTTCGTTGTTTTGCGTTCGTGTTGTTGTTTTTACTGGCTTTCAGCTTTGGGTTTATGTTCGCCCACCACAGGGGGGCCAAGAAGGCGTGTCATTGATGGCCAACAGCGCCTTGGGTGGTGGAGCTTTAAGGGGAGTAGTTGGCTATGCGAGGCAAGCGCACGTAGAGCATACGTGTCGGACGGATTGCACATAAATGTTGGTGTGTATCTGTGTGTGTGTGTGTGTGTGGGTGGGTGAATGTGTGTGCTTTGACGATGTGTTGGTATTTTTGGGCTCCATTCGAAAAGAGGGGGTGTGGGCGTGGGCAGGCGTGTTAATACAACGCATTTTGTATACAACTTTTCACTTTCAGATTTTGGCTTTCAGTTTTTATTTGCCTTTCAGCTCTTTTGTTGTTTGTGCGCTCGACGCTTTCTATTTATTTATTTATTTGTTGGTTTATTTGTAGTTGTTAGCGTTTATTTGTTAAACTGTTTGGATATTCATTGGAAATGCGAAAGTAAATGCCATTTGCCACATGTTGATTGCTCTGCATACTTAAAAAAAAAAAAAAAAAGAATTCATCTCAACTCAGTCAGCTCAACTTAACTCGTGCGCCCTGAAAAGTAGGCAATGCTTTTTCTTGAGCTAGATCTTGAGCACTTTGAAGAGCTTAAACGGGCCTTAGTCTGAGGGACAGTAAAAACAGAAAGCAAATTCGGAGCATAAGCCTTGAATGTACTGCAATTTGTGGTCGGGGTTCTTTTGGCCCATGCAACTAAATCTTGTTTGCGACAGCATTTGCAATTTGTGGCTCGCTTGCGGTTTTTGTGGTTGGGCTCAGGGCATGTGATTAGCTTTGGACTTCTTTGTTTCACGGTTAACCCAGATGTTCGGGGCAGACAAATGCAAAATAAGCTTGTAATGCCACGCCCATCAATCAGCTTGAAACTCTACTTTTATGCGACAAGGAATTAAGGAAAAGCTATAGAAATAAAACTGGATTACTTGGGGCAGCTGCTTGCTGTTGATATTTTCATGTATTCAACGGAAATTCAAATGGAATAATTTATGCTGTCAAGTTGAGCAATTGCTTGGGGTAATTCATAAATCGCCATTGCATATTCACGCGCTGTAAATTAACGGAGAACGCGCACACACAACTGCACAAGGCTTGATTTATAATGGAAAATATTTAATTACTTGGCAACGAGCACCTAAATGTGTCGCATATATCAAGTGCACACCGTAACGGCAACGACATTGAAATTAATTATGCCAAATGGCATGCGAAGTAATTGCCCCGAATTGGCATGACCGCAAAATGTGTGAAATGTGAGGGGTGAGGGCAGGTGGGAATTGTAAGGGTCAGGTTAAAGCATTATGCATGAATCGACCCAGGCTCTAGCTTCGGCTGTGGCCACACAATGCATCAATATTGAAATGTAGCCAGCAGCCAACAAGCAGCAGATTGCATCGGAGCCCATTAGGCGCACCGAGTGCAGCACGTGACCTGGCAAAAGAGTTGAGCCAGCCAGCCAGCCTGTGTGATCGATGCCAAGTGTAGGCAGAGGGCGTGCACTGCCTTCCTGCTGCTGCTGCTCCTGCTGCTCCTGCTCCTGCGGCTCCTGCGGCTACTGCTGCTGCTGCTGCGGCTGCTGCTTCACTTGCCACACATCAATGTCTGCTTAGCTGAGCATCCACTGTCAAAGTTGAATTACAAATGAGCCCCAGTCGAGAGCGCCTGCATGCCGGCTATCTGTGCTGATGCTGACAGTTTTTCACAAGCTAGACATTCGAAGGTTTATCATTGTTTGGCCTGCCAGCTGACTGACTGCACCCACACACAGCCACAATGCAAACAAGCAATATAAATAGCAACTACTCACGTATGCCACTCTCTCTATCTATCTCGCTCACTCTCTTTGTATGTGTGCGTCCGTCTGCTGCCGGCTGAGTTGTGCCTTCCATTGAAGTTTGCGACAACTTTCACTGTGAAACTTTTGGCTTTTATCTGCAACTGGCAAGCGAAGGTATTCCAGGTAACAGTAAAAATGCATAATTAACTTTTTTTTTAAGTATATATATATATGTTATATTATATACGTACAATCAGCTTTGCGCACGGTCCTCAATGTGTGCTGCAATTCTTTTGTGCGCGTTTCCTTTGTTCGGTAAAAGAGCCCAGTATAGTAATCAATGGGCATGCGAGAAATGTGTGAAGCACTCAAAGGACGTTCCGCAATTGAAAATCTGTAGAAAAAAATTTAAGATTGAGTTGAATATACTTTATGGTATAAATTGGAGATAGTATAGCTAATGAAAATTTAATTAAATTAGTCATGTTTTAAAAGTATTAAATATATTTTATTTTAATAATATATAAAAAAAAATTATTTTATGAATATTAACAAAAATTTTATTGTTGTAAAAAATGTATATTACAATAAATAAAAATTATAATACTAATAAAAATAAAATTATAATAAATAAATAATTTTAAGAAAAAAATAAATAAATAATTTTTTAAGGCATTTTATTAATATTAAGAAAATAAATTATTTTAGCCATTGTAAATATTAATAAATTTTAACAATAATAGTATTTTTATAAATTCTAATTTTCAAAATTCAGATTTTAAATTTATAAATAAAATTAAAATTAAATATTATTTTAAAAATATTTTAAAAATAACCTATTAGTTAAATTTTATATTAAACATATAAATATATCAAAACCTTTAAATAAATTATCTAATTAAAATAACACAGCGAGATATCTTCATTATACAACAAATGAAGAAATTGATATATAACTTGATATGTTATGCATTAAATTAGTATTACATCCAAATATGTAAATCATTCTATAAATAAATTCCAGATCTACAAAAACAAATTTGTTGTTGCCTTTCTTATGTTCATTGGCGAATTGCATGGGAAATGGGTATCAATTGTCTGCGCATTAGTAGAAGTGTCGAAGGCAGGCAACAAAAGCTTGACGCATATGGCACGAGCTCACCTGCCCACCTGGCCACCTGTTCACCTGCCCGCATTGCTCTGCTTAGCTCAGTTCAGCTCAGCCGTGGCGCTACCGATTGTCTGCCACTTCCGCTAGGCAGAACATTTTCAATAAAATTCGCTGAAATTTGCATATTTATTCGAGTTGTATGTCTCTTTGTTGTAACTACTGTTGTTGTTGTCGTGGTTGTTGTCGTGTTGTTGTTGGCTGGTCGCGTAACTCAAGACGGAAAAGCCAAATTAAAAAGTCATTTCAAACCTTTAAACGCAAAACGCAAGTAAATTATGTAAACATTATGGTTGGCCCTCGCCGCAAAAAGCCAAAGGACAACGGGCCCCAGGACGAAGCCGTACGAAAAGAATCTTAACCAAGGTCATATGCGCCGTGCCTGACATCGTTTCCAGCCGTCTGCCTCTTGCGCCCCTCGGACCCCATCTGCCTTGAGGCCATTTTATGAGAATTTTCTTTTTCTTTGCTTTTTTGCCTGGGGCCTGGGACGATGGCTACAAATGACACTAATAATTTCCATATAAATGAAGCCATGAATAAGAAGCAAATGCAAGTAAACGCTTTTTATTTTTTATGTATTTTTTCTATTTATTTCATTCTTTTTTGTCAAATGACTTTTCTATTGGCGCCTGGGCAAATGGGGCGTATGAGTTACGGAGCTGTGGGGAGGACTTTAATGCAGTAAGTATATTAAAGTGACATGATCTGGTGGCTATGAATGCAAATAAATGTATATAAAAATTTTAATAACAATATAATGTGCCTAAAAATAATATATAATTTTTATTACTTATTAAGCTCCATCTTTTCTTTACATAATCTCTTAGGAAATCCCTCCATACAAAATTTGATCCTAACTTAAATACAACATTTGGCTTTACAATACACCTGTATAAATAGGCTCATAGCCAGCCTGACACGCTTAGCCTGTGTTCTGCTCTGTCATGTCACCTAAATGTGTTAAATGCAAACTTTCTAACCAAAATCACGAAACATAAATCAGTTAACTTGTAAACAACACACAGACAGACACCCACGCACACCTAGATAAGTCTCATAAATACTTCAACACCTTGCCATCACTGTTGCCCATGTGTGTGTGTATGTGTGTCTGTGTGTGTGTGTGTCTGTGTGTGTGTGTGTGTGTGTGTGTGTGCCTTATCGCAAACTTTGCACATGTCTCCAGCACCTCATTTGCAAAACTGAAAGTCAAAACTTGTCCAAAGTTCTCTTCATATATCCATCTCTCTCTCTCTCTCTCTCTCTATGTCTTTTTCTCATTGTCTCTGCTTCTCCCTCTTTCTCTATCAGCCTTGCTCTTTGATGCGTTGACTCTTGTGTGATGTAAAATAAATTGACATTTAGTTGTCAATGCCGACCGCCCGCTCCTCGCTGCACTGCCTTCATTCTTCTTTCGTCCTGTCTCTAGCAAGCTCTGCTGCAGGTGTCATCACGTGTTAATAGATTGTCAGCGTTCCGTACTCCCCGAAATTATATACTTGCATATTTAAAATTTCGTTACGTGTAGCTGCCAGTGAGGCAAACTGACAGCCCAGCTTCAGCTTCAGCTTCAGCATCAGCTTCAGCTTCAGCTCTGTAGCTCTGGAACTGGCTCCTGCTTCGGGTTTCAGCTGCAACGACGACGAGCAGGTTAACAACGAGGCATTTTGACACACCGCCATGTTGACACATTTTTGGGGGCTTGGTCTTAAGGGGCGTGTGATGAATTTACCGCACATGCCAATCCCCCGGGCGGTTGGTTGCGCCACTCGACTCCTGCTCCTGCTCCTGCCTGCTCCCACCTGCTCCTGCCTGCTGCTGCTGTGATTGCAAGCTCACATTTCGCAAGAGACAGTTAAAAGACGTTTATGAACTCAACTGAAAGATACTCTGCATATTGGTTGGCAATGCAAACTGTGATACACCATATGTAACATATATAAAATAGTTTATATACAATATATAAAATCAGCTGATATCAAAGTTTTGCTTAATGAAATTTATTTGCTTGCTTTACAATCTGAATACCCTGCATTAAGTACATCGCGATTCAGTTCTGCGAAGCGCAGCTCAAGGCAAGGACTTATTTAAATAAAGGCTAATGGATAAGGATTTGCCTTTACAATCAGTTCCATTGTATTCTTACAAGGTATTTTGTTGCAACAAAATAACTCTTTTTAATGTCTATTATTGTGTGAGCCTCTATTTCCTGTGGCAAAGCCTTTGCGTCGTAATAAAAACCCAAATAAAAATAGATTCTCATGCGAATCTGCTCCTGAATGCCTTTTGGGAAATCTGCTTCTCTCCTTATCGCCATAAAATACTTTTCATCTGGTACTCAAATGCATTTTACATGAGTCTGAAATTCTAGTATTAAATGCAATTTAGTTAGTTAAACATTTGTCGAGTATTTTTTGAATATATTTTTTAATGGTACCTAAAAAAAACAGATGCGAATTAATTGTACAAATTCCACTTTGTTCTTCCAACAGGCCCACGGTTCATAGGCAAGTCAGCACTTTAGCCGAACAAATATTCCGTTAGCCAGGCAGCTGCCATGAATACCCAACTAGCTGACAAGCTAATGCAATTAAGGCCAATCCAATTTGTATATATTTTTCCATCAGCTTAACACGACCAGCTGTCTGGCAGCCTCCTCGCAGAGTGTGCATATTATTTTCTTCTCCTTCTTCTTCTTCTTTTTGTGCATAGTACCCGTTTCTAATTCCATTACGAAAACTGCAAGTTTGTATTACCCAGTTAATATTACCTGCTGTGCCGTTGGTTACTCTTTCGGCTCGAAATCCAATGCCGCTCAGTCTGTTGTCCTAATAACCTTTACATCAGCTCATATAGAGAAAGGGCCCTTAATGCGTTTTTGTTTAGCATAAACAGCCAAGGCGTTGCCCTCATGTTAGCTGTCAGCCCCAATCCCAATCCCAATCCCTGTCTCAGTCTCCATTAGCAGCATCAAAGTACAGCCAGCGCACTTAGCATAATAGCAAAAGCCAAATTCGAGATTCTCAACAACAATAAATTGGCCGAAAACGTGCTCTCTCTTATTTTGGCTAAGAGAGCGCGCTTTCCTTGGCGCTTAAGAGCGAAAGCTTTCGCTGCGTGCAACAGGCTCTTGTGGGTCCTTTGGCTGGGATCCTTTAGCGCCCGGCTTGTTGGACAATTTTTGTGCTTTGATTTCGCCTAACAAAAGTTTGCCTAATGCTGAAATAGTGCCACCCAAAAGTGTGAAACAAAGAAACTGAAATTTACTTAAATGCGCCAACAATTCAGCTCGCAAATTTACGATAATTGCGACAATTACATTTTGCAAATGATGCTGCAAACAAGTTAAGGGAATCAACGCCAACTCCTCGCCTCGCCCCGCCCCGCCCCGCCCCAGTGCCCGTTGCTCTACTCGCTATGATAAATAGTTGGCAGCCCTTACCGCCCGCCCCCTGCTGCCACTCTAGCCCTTGCGTTCGTATTCGCGTGGCTATAAAAGCAAATTGAAGCCATTGACTTGAGCAAATCTTGTTGGGCATTGCATTAGCTTGGCTTGGCTTGGCTTGTCGTTCAAGGTTTTATAAATTTAAATTTGTTAAATGCTTAGCATACTCCACACCACTTCACTCCACTGCGCACTGCGCACCACAGCACAGCACAGCACAGCTCCGACTACAATCGTAATCAGCAACATTAGTTCATCTTGTCTAGAATGTGGGCTGGAGGGTGCATAATTAGGTTAAAGTTGGACCTGACTCTGGCGTTGAGCTTGTGGCGCAACTTGTGCCACGAAGACTTTCAGTTTTGAGGAAATGGAGAGCTTAATACATCTCAGAGCTGAGCTAATTTACTTGGCAAGTGATAATTTAATTCGAATTTGACAGCTTAAATAAATTAACGTGTGAGAGTGAAGGAATTGCAAAGTGCGCGACTTAAAAATACCCTTAATCTCAGTTCAAGAACAGCTCAGCTGAGCAATAAATGAATATATGTGAATATAAATATATGAATATGTGTGAATATTATTTGAGATGGATAATAATAGAGCGACCAAACGGCCTTGAGTTTATATTTAATTTTGCCCTCCTTCTCTGCTCAGTTGCAGAAGGCGATGAACGAGCCCTAAGAGAGTGAGTCTAGGGAGAATGAGACAATTGAGAATGAGTCCAGGCAAAATGAGTCCATTGAGAGCGTGTCATCGAAGAACGAGCCCTGGGATTCCTGTTAGAGAGAATGAGTCCAGGGAGAACAAGTCTTAGAAGAAGGAGCCTTGGCAGAATGAGTCATGGCAGAATGAGTCAATGAGAATGATAAAAGGGAGAATAAAGCCAGGAGAGACTTTTCAACCATTCCAGGGAGAGCAAATCCAACTCTAAAAGCAGCTCATAAAAATTTAAAATCTATTACTTATTTTATACTAATACATATAAAAATTAGGCCAACTACAACGAGCATTAACACAATGATCATTAGCTTAATACTACAATTATTAATGTAACAATTAATAAAACAGATCATAAATAATTATATTGAATACAATTTGGCTTAACATACTTAAAATACTGCATATAAAACTGAATATACCAACTACTTACATAAAAACATACCAAATCCGAAGAAGAAGAGCAGCTCTGCACGACCGACCACCAACAGCCCAAGAAAACAACTGAAGAACTACAGCACCAGGCCTGCCTTTATATAGGGGGAAGCTCTCTCGAAATGCAGAGGCCAACTTGTTCGGGCGCAACTCTTTCCAACTCGAGCCTTGATCAGAGTTAGTTTTTCGTGTCGATCAGTGATCGTCAAATGGGACGAATTCTCTCTTAATATAATTGACGACTTGACTAACTGCGATGTTACTTGTTCGATCAGAGAGATGGTCAGAGAGAAAGAGAGAGAGTATTCTGAATATTCTGATAACAAATATAAATAAATTATAAATGCAGCCGCGCCTTTGTGCTGCCTATTACACACACATTCAGAAAACCATTTCAAATAGGGATAATAAAATATTCAATTATTATAAAAAACATCATAAATTGAATTATTTCCATCGGAAATGAAATGAATGTGAATACGTAATTGAGAACATGGTCGTATAATTGTTTATAATGATGATTTCAATCAGCTCCTAATGAAACATCATTCATCATTCATAGAAAATTCAATTAGCGCACGCCCACACAGAGGCAGACGCGCAGATGATGCTCAATGATAACGCACAATTATTGTGTGTCATTTTTATTGCTCATACGACATGTTGCGCACACAAATAACCACCACGCCCACACACACACACATGTATATGTATATGAGGATATCTATGAAATTCAATGGAATCAGGCACTTTGACTTTTGGATAATTATTTCGCATGAGCACGTACTCCCATCGACTCACACTCCATAATAATAATCATTGACAGGAACAGCATAATGTGCTTATCATGATGCGCATCTCGGATTTAAATGGAAACGTGGCACGTGCTGTAGCTAATTAACTTAATTTCAATTTGCAAAACTAGTGTAAAGCCAATAAAAGTCATGTTTCATATATTATTTGCAACAAAAAAAAAAAAAATAAAATAAAATAAAAAATCAAATGATTTTTCTGGCTTTGTTCTGGGTTTTACCCCTGCAATTTTTGTTTGTTTTATTGGATTGCGGTGCGAGCAGCAAATTGTCAAGCCACAGCAATTTATCGGCCATGCTGGCAATTGCATTATTAATGGCAGCTTAGACCACATGCAGCGCTCGACGATGTAAGGGTCTTACCAACCAGCACCAGTCGCACAGCAGGAGAACAGCAGGCGAGCAGGAGTCGTGGCGCAGGATGCCCACACAATCACATTCCCAACAATAAACCAATTTAAAGAAACCCTATGTAAACAGTTTTATAATGGATTATATATGTATGTGTGAGAGTTACATGTGTAGGTATTTATTGTTTGAGTATGTGTGCGTTTGTGTGTGTGTGTGGGTGAGGTAAGAGCTGCTTAAAAAGTCATTGAACAAGTGAAATAAGAAGAAATTCCAAGAATTTACACAGAGACTAAAAAGAAATTTTAAATATATATTACCTTCTTATGCAAATAAATATATATGTAAATAATAATGTAAATATACAAAAAATACATATGTATATATATATATGAAAATATATGAAAATACAAATACATATATACATATATAATTATAAATGAGAATATGTATATAAGTACAAAAATATATAAATATAATTTAATTTAACAATTTAAAAAATATGTATATTTATATTCATTATTATTCCAACATTTATTATATGAAAAAATTTCAGAAAAATAAAGTATTCAAGAGAGATATTTATCTATCAAACCATAATCAACAATTGAATTCGAGCTCCACTCGAACCAAAGAGAAGGTCAAACTTAATCTGAGATAAAACTCATGCCAGTTGCAAGTTTCTATCTTTATGTTTGCTCTGGCATATAAATTAATCTTTCCTGCTTCTGGCCAACGTGTCCATGTACAGGCATGTCCTTTAATCTGACAGCATCTGGTTGCCGTGTTCTTGGCAAATTGTTAGAAATTCCATTTGTTTGCCAAGCACAATGGCAGCAGAGCTGAGCTGATCGCAAACCCAAACACATGCTAGCCAAATGCTCTGCCCACAAAATGCATACACAGACAGACACACACACACACACACACACAATCACGTAAATTGGTGTTCGTGGTGCAAATATGAGTAGAGTCTACTACTACGCATTAGTCCAGTCCCGACCATTTTTGTCCAGCTATTGACCACCTCTGGCGCAATAAGCGTTAGCACAATTTGCAATAGCACCAATGGCAATGGCTTCTGCACCTCATTCCCCCTCTCCCACTCTGCTCCAGACGCAATTGCCAGCCATTGTCAGCGGGATTTGCTGACCACTCACAGTAGCAGCAGTCCCGGAGAACCATTAGCAAAAGGCCCAGTCCGGACGCTGAGCCAACTACTGTTGACTGTTCAAGAGATGGCAAACCAGCAAATGCTTATCAATAACACAGTTTCAACGGCATTTCAATTGTTGTCTCAAGCTGTTGTGGCACTTTAAGTATTCAGCTATGCCAGATATTCGGTATGAATATTTTCCCTTTCTTTTATTTCTTTTTTTTTTTTTTTTTTTTTTTTTTTTTTTTTTTGTAAATGCATATTTCCTATTCATTCCTTGCAAGTTGACAAACCCATCAGCATATTCAGCAGCTGTGTCTAGGCATTCACCATTGCAACATGTTCGAGCTGCCCAGAGACAAGTGCACTCAAGTTGCAGCAAGACGCTCGACTGGCTGCCTTTGCCTTTGTGGTAATTGTTATTCCAATTTGGAAGACTTATTGCGTTGAGGGATTATGCTACATACAGCTCTTAAGCTGATGAATTTAAAGCTTTAAATGATGGGGAAAAATCCCAGCGCTCGCATTAAAGTGTGAGTAAAGTTTTTCAGACAAATTTGAAAGGAAAATTGAATGCCAGGCAAAGACACACACGTATATTAATGACGGCCGTCAGCAGGACTCGAAACGGGTCCTGTGCGTTGAGCATAATAAATGCGTGCCGAAATGAAGTGATGCCTAGGCAACGTCAACGCCCGGGCAGACATTCAAATCACGCATACGTCGCGTGTGCATATCAATATTCGCATTTTCCATTTTTTTCTGTCTCTTTGGCAGGCCTGACAGCTGTCAGCAGTACGCATCTCTCAATGCGTCCGTCGGCTGTCAAATCAATTTATGCTGTCATATAATTATACAGTCGCCGCAGGGCTGAATCAATTAAACGGCGTCTGACTGCAAATACAAAAATATGGAGAAAAAATGGAAAATTGATTCGCAAATTGAAAACGCTGAGAGCTACACTCCAACTGATATCAAGTATAAGCCGCTTGCACGCATGCTGAAACTTAATTTACCCCACACCTACCACCCCCTGATAAATCTTTGCATTTGCCAAACAATCATCTGGCAGTTTGGCTTTTGTAAATTTTCACGTATCCGCTTGCAGCATATGCAGCATCTCCGCCATTGTTTGGCCACGTACTCAGGTGCCGCTGCCACATCAGCAGTTCCAAGTGATTTCCGTCCCAAAGGCCCTCGCAGACACTGAAACAGACTCAGGCACCGACCCGGGCCTTGCACACACACACATACCAATGAAGCGGGCCATCAGTTAACTGGGCCATGTTCTGTGTCTGCCAACACGCAATGCGCATTTTAAGCACAATTTAAGCACATTTCCAATGTGGCCCACATGGAGCCAGACAAACATCTGAGCGGAATTTGTCGTTGTCTGCGCGACATCAACGGCACAGAAAATGTCCCATTTCAACTGATAAACAGTTGAGCTCTCCATGTGAATATTGAATGCATGAAATAAAGTGTGCCAAAGCCCAACAACAATGATTATGGTCATTATATATTTTATAATAATGACTGAGTGGTTGTATATACATATATATAGCCTAAGTATGCTTTTGATGCTAAGGGCAAAAGTTTTTGAATAATAGATCAAAGTTCTTAAAAGTATGAATATTAATATTTAAACAGTGAATAAGTAAAAATTAAAGATAAAATATATAATATATATATAAAACAGTTAGTCTAAAATAAAAAATATTACAAATAAATATGTGTAAATCATATAAATTATATATATTTTTTATATATAGAAATTGGTTAGTTTAAATGAAATAATTTATAAAATAAAAATAAATGTAAATATGTAAATTAGTTAAAGTAAATAAAATCAATTAAAAATATATATATAAATTAGTTGGTCTAAATAAAATGAAGTATAAATACTCTAAAAATAAATTTATAGGAATTAATTGGTAATACAAAATATTAAAAAAACAAAAAATTAAAAATTTTTAATGTTTCATAAACTGGCCAAATTGACGTACTATCGAAGCAGAAATAAAAAAACAATATTTTTGAATAAATTCCTCCCCCTGAACATTAAATAAAAGCTAATATCGAAACAGTTATATGATGGCTGAATTTGAAGTCCTTTAGCCTTTAATTTAATGTAATCAAAGGACCTTTTCTCGGAATTACAGCTCCTATCAGATCAACTCTATGATATCATCAAAGAGCTCTTGCTCTCTTGAATATTCAAGTGCTCCTACAAAACACTTTAAATTTGATTGAAATATTTTAAGCTGTCAATTGCTGTAACACTTATGCCACTCAAAAGAGTGAAAATATAGCTATTCAAGTTTGTATTGCTTCTTCCAATTATTATTTATAGTTTTTATAAGAGATTTTGGAAAATGCCTGTCTGTGCAAAATCTATAAATCATTTTCTTAATAAACTTTATTTCATAAGTATTTATATATTTTCATTCATCAAACCTTAAAATATCTATGCTCGTAAACATTTTGATTGCTAAGATCATACTTAAAAATTCAATTAAATAATTGACTGAGTTTGATGCTCATTAAACTTGGCTTTCACCGTAATAGCTGCCAAAAAGTCTTGAACATATTTAAGCTGGCGCTTCCCTTGTTTGGCTATCCATTTCATATCTGGCTGGGCACTTGAAGCAAATTAAAATTTGATGGAGTTAAGAATTGGCAGCGCTTTCAAGCCAATGCCCTGCATACAATTTTAATTGAGCTGTCTGCCTTGATTAATTGGCAAATTCAAAGCATCCAACAGCCATCAGCCAGCAGCCAAAAACTTCCCCATCAACGTGTGCTACCTGCTTTAATGAGAGCCACAGGTGCGATGTTTACCAGGCAAATTAAACAAGCGCTTCCCACCCTCTATGGAGTATGTATGTTATTTGGCCTTGCCTAATAGCCAGTTCTCAAATTAGCAGCTCATTCAGGCATTCGGAAGGCAGCTGGCTGCTGGCATCTGGCAACTGGTTTAAAAAAAAACACTTTAATGTTCTGCCCGAGTAATGCCCATAAATAAGCCAAAGGGTCGCATAAATTTTAGAGAGAGACCCCTCGCCAGCAAATGTTTCAGTTCGATTAGATCTGTTTGTCTGTTTGCCTTGATTGTCTGTCGAGATACGTGAAATGTTTCAAGCTCTTGCAAATGGAATTCAAACTCGAATTTCGCTCGTTGCTTAGCTGAAAACATAAGACAAGCTCGAATGCGTACAATTCGAATGCTGTGCAAACTTTGAACTGGCTATGGATTCAATGAATTTATTCATTAGTTCGCTTTGATATGCACTTCAGCGCCCCTTACTATGAGCACACACACGCACACATACCAGCCACGCCCTTGCTCATGTTAGCCGCCCTGTCAGCCGCCTGGTTACACAGCAAACTAAACAAACAAACTTAAATGCTATTTGCCACTAGACAGCACTTCACAGTGGTACCAAACTATGCAAATAGTGCATTGCACGAATGTATGTAAATAATCTAATATTGAATAGAAGTTTGGGTCCATTATTGTAACAGAGAAAGAGATAAAACTAATTTAAGAGTTTATTAAAAGAACTTGAGCAGCAATTCAGTTTTCGCAATTTAAACCACTGTGCAGTCAGTGAAAGCATCGAAAGAGCGTGGGATAGAAAGAGGCAGACGCTGTATTAGCGGCGTCCAGCTGCTTGCATCCTATGGTTGCCCATAAACAGAAATCCACAGACACATGCACACACCTATACACACTCACACACACAAGGTCTTTGGCACACACATGAGTTGGCAACTTAAAGGCTTAGAGGTGTGCGAGCCTGGGCCCAGCTAATGCGATTTATTTTTATGGCCAATTTGCTTGATTAGGTTTCGATTTTCATGCGGCCGCTGCACTCGCTGCTTTTGCAGTTGAGTTCATTAAAGTTGCGCAGCAACAAAGTTTATTGAAATATGGCTTGCCAGCATCCGCAGCAGCAGCAGCAGGAGCCGCAACAGCTGCTGCGAGCAGATCCAACTTTTGAATCGTTCAGCAAAGGCTGCCTGTTAATAATGGAAAATTAATTAATATTTCGCTAGGCGAACTAAAACAACAATTGCGGTGGCTAACTGAATTCCAAGTCTCCTCCACACACATACGCATACGCCCACAGACTCACACAGGCGTGTGTGCTCTGTTGTTTTATAGCTGCGCAGGAAAGTATGCAACAGCATTTAAAATTCGCAAGCGTACAGCCCGAAGCCAAACAAATAACAAGAGCAAATATGAAATATGAACGACTTAATAATGCTCTAGAAAGTATGAAAGGAGATTTATTATTCTATCCTTACCTAGACCTTACTGTAAAAGTTGATCATAGAGCCAAAGGAAGCAATGAGTGCTCTCATAAATATTTATAATTAATTAATAATATAAAGCACATATGTTATACCCACTAAATTATATGATAAATATCGAACAATATTTTTGCATATACTTTGTTTTGTTTAGGCATATAATATATATTGACATAATGCATAATATGTTATGGTAGGCAGTCATAGACTACTCATTTTATTTTCTGATAAAAATGTTTATATAAAATTAATTAATATACTTGTATAAACAAATAGAAAGATTGTCGTCAATGCACACATACTAAATCAAATTTTCAATAGAATAGTTGTTTTCATATAAGGTATGAAGGTTCTAGTCGAGACTGCTCGACTAGAAGATACCCTGAATCCTCCAGGCTGATATTCGAATCATTCTGCACTTCTTTGCAGTGACCTTGAGGAGTCAATGACCTAGAGAGGGCAATGACCTTGAGGAGTCAATGACCTTGAGAGGGCCATGACCTTGAGGAGAGGGCAATGACCTTGAGGAGAGGGCAATGACCTTGAGAAGGCAATGACCTTGAGAAGGCAATGACCTTGAGAAGAATGACCTTGAGAAGGCAATGACCTTGAGAGGGCAATGACCTTGCGAGGGCAATGACCTTGCGAGGGCAATGACCTTGCGAGGGCAATGACCTTGCGAGGGCATTGACCTTTCGAGGGCATTGACCTTTCGAGGGCAATGACCTTGCGAGGGCATTGACCTTTCGAGGGCATTGACCTTTCGAGGGCAATGACCTTGCGAGGGCAATGCCCTTGCGAGGGCAATGACCTTGAAAGGGCAATGACCTTGAGAAGGCAATGACCTTGAGAGCGCAATGACCTTGAGAGGGCAATGACCTTGCGAGGGCAATGACCTTGCGAGGGCAATGACCTTAAGAGGGCAATGACCTTGACAGCGCAATGACCTTGAGATGGCAATGACCTTGCGAGGGCAATGACCTTGACAGCGCAATGACCTTGAGATGGCAATGACCTTGAGAAGGCAATGACTTTGCGAGGGCAATGACCTTGAGAGGGCAATGACCTTGAGAGGGCAATGACCTTGAGAGGGCAATGACCTTGAGAGGGCAATGACCTTGAGAGGGCAATGACCTTGAGAGGGCAATGACCTTGAGAGGGCAATGACCCTGAATCCTCCAGGCTGATATTCGAATCATTCTGCACTTCTTTGCAGTGACCTTGAGGAGTCAATGACCTAGAGAGGGCAATGACCTTGAGGAGTCAATGACCTTGAGAGGGCCATGACCTTGAGGAGAGGGCAATGACCTTGAGGAGAGGGCAATGACCTTGAGAAGGCAATGACCTTGAGAAGGCAATGACCTTGAGAAGAATGACCTTGAGAAGGCAATGACCTTGCGAGGGCAATGACCTTGCGAGGGCAATGACCTTGCGAGGGCATTGACCTTTCGAGGGCATTGACCTTTCGAGGGCAATGACCTTGCGAGGGCATTGACCTTTCGAGGGCATTGACCTTTCGAGGGCAATGACCTTGCGAGGGCAATGCCCTTGCGAGGGCAATGACCTTGAAAGGGCAATGACCTTGAGAAGGCAATGACCTTGAGAGCGCAATGACCTTGAGAGGGCAATGACCTTGCGAGGGCAATGACCTTGCGAGGGCAATGACCTTAAGAGGGCAATGACCTTGACAGCGCAATGACCTTGAGATGGCAATGACCTTGCGAGGGCAATGACCTTGACAGCGCAATGACCTTGAGATGGCAATGACCTTGAGAAGGCAATGACTTTGCGAGGGCAATGACCTTGAGAGGGCAATGACCTTGAGAGGGCAATGACCTTGAGAGGGCAATGACCTTGAGAGGGCAATGACCTTGAGAGGGCAATGACCTTGAGAGGGCAATGACCTTGAGAGGGCAATGACCTTGAGACGGCAATGACCTTGAGACGGCAATGACCTTGAGAGGGCAATGACCTTCAGAAGGCAAATGACCTTGAGAAGGCAATGACCTTGAGAGGGCAATGACCTTGCGAGGGCAATGACCTTCAGAAGGCAATGACCTTGAGAAGGCAATGACCTTGCGAGGGCAATGACCTTCAGAAGGCAATGACCTTGAGAAGGCAATGAGGTCAATGAGGAGCTTGTGACCTCTCAAGGTATACACGAGTATGCATGCCAAATTTTAAGTCTCTAGCCCTTATAACGTTTGAAATCTAGTCGCTCATACGGACAGAAAGACGGACAAGGCTATATCGACACAGCTCGTCGTCCTGATCATGAATATATATACATATGTACCTACCTAATAGGGTCTGCGATGATTCCTTCTGCCTGTTACATACTTTTCACAAAACCATTGTACCCTGATTCACCATTTTCAATGGGTTCAGGGTATAAAAATGACTCTGTGTGAGTTTCTATTGAGACAGCAAAAAAACAGAAAAAAAAGAGATATATGTGAAATACCGCATGACATTATGACATTTATGTTCCATAAAACTGCTGCATGCTACGGTGGACCATCGTGCGCCTTCGCGGGGCAACAAATATTATGTCAGAGTTTCTCTGCGCACACACATATGCAAATATGTGTGGGTGTGGGTAGAGAAATTACCACTGCGGCATCCAGAGGGCACGATTTTTCCTATAAATAAGTGTAGGGGTAAAAAACCCTTTTACCTAACATTGGCAAATGTTGTCAGCATTTTTTGCAGCTCCACGCATTTTGTTTTATTTCTACTGCTATTATTATTATTTTCATACGCTGCGTTGCTCATACGCCCCGAAGGCACAATGGGGCTGGCATGTGCATGAGACTTGGCTTAATTAAAATAGCTTTGATACAATACAAGTACATGTGCTTGTGTTTGTGTATGTGCGTGTGCATATGTGTGGCAGCATAAACTAAAAGTGAAGAAATTTTCTGTGGCAACTTGTTAGCCAAGCAGCAAGTAATCACGATAAAGGCAATAGCTTGAGAAGAAACAGCAGCAGCAGTTGAACGAGCAGGAGCAGGAGCAGGAGCTGAAATTGAAGCCATCGGAAACGTGACTAAATCAGTTTTGCCAATAAGACACGCAGGCAGCGTCAAGGATGGCATCGCCCGGAGCTAGATCGCTGGCTGCGTATGGTCGGCAAAGATGAAGGAATAAATATAATATAATCTACGACGCTTCAGGCGGCATTGAACTGTGAAATGACTTCATTAGTAAAAATATTGTATGTAGTGCTCGCATCAAAGATGCCATAAGACCTCTGGGCTGGGCTGATTTATTGCGTATGTCCTAGCGCATAAAAATACATGAAAGTTGAAGTATTAGAGTGTGTGTGTGTGAGTGTGCATAAGTTGTATTAAAATATTACTTGTCATTGAGAGTTAGGGACACGTCCTCAGTAAACCCACACGATTTCACACATTACAGCAGCTTGCATGCGAAATTTTATGTAAATTTAACAAGGACATAACCGAAAGGCACCTAAAAGTTGGCCATACGAGCGGCAAAACAGAAAACATAAAGCGCAAATTAATTGAGGCAACAAACAGGCGACATGAGAGAGACGAACGATAGAAAGAGAGAGAGAAAGAGAGAGAGAGAGGGAGAGCGAGATAAATATATGGGAAAATCAGGGAAGCTGCCGTTGCCTTTGGGGCAATTTCATCTTTACTTTCTTTCTGCGTCTTGTTTTTTTTTTTATGGCAACTGGGCAAAGGGTCGGAAATGGCAGGAAGTGGTTGGCAAAAGCTAAAGCTATACGATGCCTGATTCCGGTGTTTGCTTAGGCGCCGTAATTATCTTATGATACGGCCATTCCATTTAGAGCATAGAAAAACTCTCCCTCTCTCTCTCGCTCTGATGGTATAATTTTTAGAATTATTTTGGCTTTTACTCTGCGCAATTTTGTTGAATATTTAATATTTATGTTTTGTTTAATTTTATGTTCAAAAGTAAACAGTGCCGCTAAAGAGAACCCTTAATGTTTATGAATGTACATTATCTTGTCTTCTTCAGTTGACTTTGGATATACACATGGTATTCATATGGACAGATGCTCGCATAATATAATAATGAATTAGATTTAAGACTCTACTGCATCATCATCGTTTTAATCTGTGCCCAGAGCTCTCTGAGGCAAAGCAACTGCCTCTGGCCAATCTTTTCTATTTAATAAAGCCAAAGAGCTTTCATAGAGTTTCATTTCGTTTTTGTTAAATGAAACCTGACTAGTTTCTAGTTTCCTTCGGCATTTCTTTAGTTACTTTTGCATTTCTACTAAACACATTTTACTCTTTGCTGAGCTGCGTTTGCATATTCGCAGTTGACTTTGAGTCGACACAGACTCGTTACGTTGGCATTGATGGTCAGTTTCATCGCTGGCTTATTAGATTTTTCTCCTCCTGTGCTGTGACCTTTTTGTTGGAGAAGAGTGAATCGCCAGAATGCGCTACCCATTTCATTCTTCCGTTGCCCTATTTCCACAGCTTAAATATATATTGTATTAAATCACCCTCGTCAATCAATTGCGTTGACATGCAACGGACAGGCAGCGCGCGGAGCTTCTCAGCGTCTCAGATTATTGTGTTTAATAAAAAATTAAGTACAGGGTTCAAAGTTCAACAATTTCACCAGCTGCTTTAAAGGAAGCAACAGAACGAAAAAATGAAGAATGCGCGTTGCGCACAAAAAATCGCTCATCCGCCACATTGGCGGCATTGACAATGCGCGTCACGTTTCCATTGTTTCAGCGTGTGCTTGGACAAACACATGTAGGGAACATATTGAGATGTAGAAAAAATCCACTCTGTATGGCATAATACATATTCGCGCGCAACGGTCAGAGCAAGGACAAATGCCAACAAGTGCAAGGACATAAACGTTATCATTACAGCAAAAGGCAGCAGCAGCAGCAGGAATAGCAGCAGTTGCAGCAAGAGCAACATCAGTTGTTGATTTATTGAATACTAAGTGCTTGCAGCAACTACAGAACTGCAACTTTAAAACTTCTCATTGGCGCACCGAAGAAATCCGCTGAGAACTTTGTGTAACAAGCCAATTTGAATAACTAAACAAAGCTTATAAAATACGAGCATAGAACAAGCATAAAAAACTGTTTTAGTAAATTGTAACCACAAGGCAATGTAGAAACTTTATCATAGAGAATGGAAGAGCAAAGTCTGTAAACTACTTTAAAAATAAATAACAGTGTATTCTTCCAGGCAACTCGACTGGAAGTTGCTCTCCACCATATAAAAAGAAATCATAATAAAAAGTTACATGAGTTTTCTCTTAGCAAAAACAAATGCCCATATAGTCTATACGAATCACAAATGTAAATATGTATACATATGTATATAGACATCTGTTATGCATTGCAACATTTAATACACATTTCGAAATGAAATGTTGTTACCCTGTTGGTTAGGGCATGCCACGTGATAGACGCTCGGGTGTAAAAAGTTTTCCGCCTGAGCGTCAACTTAATTATTGAATGGCCCGGAACAGGCGAGCCGGGAAACAGGTGCGCAAAGCAGCCGCATTTTGTATATTAAATGTCCGACTTAGAGAAAATTTTAAATTGAAAAACTTTGCGCGGCGAACAAATTAAAAAAGCCCATGTCCAAAACTTGGCAGGAGGCGGCAGACAGCAGGCGGCAGTCATAAGGCAAACAAATTCAACAATAAATCCGTTCAGCTTTAAGAGATCGAATGAATGAGATTTCCAATAGCTCAATAGCTGCAGTTGCAGCTGGTTGCATGCCACCATTTATTGCACGAAGTTAAAAAGTCACGTGCCGTCAAATTGATTGCCACACACACACACACATACACATGGTAAAGCAAATGAATGAATAAAAAATTAAATGAATGAATAAATAAATGTAAAAAATATTCAATTCAAATATTTGCGATTTGCGCATTTTAATTGTGGCCAATTTATTTACGTTGACAAGTTAAATCATGCAAACAATTTACGTTGATTAACTTTAATTTATGCCAGCCCTGAAAGCCAAATAAATATATCTAATTAAACATCAGATGTCCATAACACATATATAAGTGTAGGTCACGCCATAATAAAGCATTTCCAGCCTGGGAATATAAATTGTATATGTATCTATGAATATAGTAGACGGATAGCTGGACTGAATACCAATTCTTTCAGCATTGACTATTGCTTATCATAAATTTTTTGTTTATATATAATATATATTATAAAATAGTATAATTAACTAACTCACCCATGCATATACTAGTAGAATTAACTATATAGAGTTTTAGTACATATTTCTCTCATATATCAGAGCACACGATCTGCAGCTATTTGGTGCTCTTCATATTTGGGCAGGTCTTGCTTACTTAGGAGAGCAAACAGCAGGCAGCAACTTGCTTAGGCTGTGGACACGGCCTTGCACTCAATTTGACGGCTCTGTGATGGTGCTTAAGGCGAGGCCATTGGAGATTGCTGGCCAGACGACGCCGCCTTCTTACATGTGTTGATGCCATTAAAGTTTTCATTGCTTGATTTGACATGAGCCGAGGGCAACACACAATTTCTTGTGCGGGGCGCAGCCCCAACACTTATTTGCCGTTGTCCTCATTGCCAGCTGATGGATGGAGACGCATGGAATGGATGCTGAATGGCCTATCTGTTTAACTGCTGCTTACACGCGTCTCTCTCCCACCCACGCAATCGCAATCTCAATCTCTTCCCATCTCTGTTTCACTGTCTCGCTCAGTTTTATGAGCTTTTAAAATGCTTGTTCAACAACTGAAGGCGAATCCCTTTATGCGCTACATAATATTGAACTCCAGCTGATGATGATGATGAAGTAAGAGGCACCCCTGTTGGATCCACTTGATTTATGCCAACTGCAAGAGCCGAAAGTTAAACTCATTTTCTGCGTCTGCTGCATATAAATTTCGTTAGTAGTTGCAAGGGCGCTACGATTACGATGGCCCTGCCCAAGCAAGACAAGGCCAACTTTATGTTGCCCGAAAGTATTAAAACTTTTTTCGTTGCTGCGCCTTTGATCCTTGGGCACAGACAGCGAACATCGGCAGCTGGATGTGGGCCCATAAACGTGCCATTGCCGTTGCCACTGACATTGCATATGCCTCAACGGTTCACGGCCTGCCCTTAGCGAAAGTGGCGAAACTCAGGTGCATTCATTTTTAAATAGCTAGCTGAAAGGGGGTGGCATGCATGTGTGGCAGCTGGCACCTGCACTTCCTCTCCTCTCACTCTCACTAAATACAAATTAAATGCTTGCTCGAAGTGCCCTTCAATGCTTGCCAAGCCATCATCGACTGAGCATCACTTCGCTTGACAGATGGCTCTCCACTTGACGCCCACATTGGCGGAAGTATAAATAGACATAAATAAGCATAAATATATTTTATTATCTCTAGTATTCCATTTAACAAAGGTCAGTGGGCTAAGCCCGATTTGCAGCTAAGCTCGTGCTGCTCCTGCTTCTCCTCCTACTGCTGCTTCTCCTACTACTGCTTCTGCTCCTGCTGGTGTTTTTTTCAGCTGCTCCTACTGGTCTTGCTCTTACTGCAGCTGCTCCTACTGCTGCTGCTGCTCCTGCTACTGCTGCTCCTGCTCCTGCTCCCCCTGCTGCTCCTGCTGCTGCTGCTCAAGTTGCTACTCCTGCTACTGCTCCCGCTCCTACTGCTGTTCCAACTCCTGCTGCTGATCCTGCTCCTGCTGCTGCTGCTGCCTGGTTGACATTTGTTGAAACGTTTTGCTTTCAACTCGCGGCCATTTTTATTGCCTGCTATTTTGCAAAATGGTGCAGACATAAAAAATGGCCGGCACGCAATGCGGCAACTTGTTGGCTCTCTGATTTGTCTCGATGCGCTGTTGGCCACTTGGATTCGCGGCTAAGGCTATTAAAGCCTTAATATAGTCAAGCCGTTTGACTATTTGAGAATTTCGCCTGCCCGGCTGCCAGTTCGCCCATTTGCATGCGCCCTCACGAAATGTGAGCTCGAAAAACTTGTGCCCAATGCTCCGTAACTTTAGTTTAATAGTTGCCCGCGCGAGTTTCGCTTTGGCAACTCGCGACGCCTTTTAATGCAAATTATAACGTTGCCGGCGCCAAAAAGTTGCTCGTGCTTCAACAATTTCGTGTGCCAAAGATTAAATTCAACCTCCTCCCCAAGCCAAGCCCCGACTGCATCAACTGCTTTGCAGTTCAAGCTAAAGCGACGTCAATTTCGTCAGGCGCTATTTCTCAATTTGTGTGTTTTGAGTTCAGCAAAGCAGCAGGTGAGCTGTTGGACTAGACTTACAAAAGAGAAAAACAACTTTAAACTTTAACTAGACCAAATTGTTCTACACTATGTGGACAACAACAACAAACAGTCCACAGTCCATTTCTAGATGAAAATGAACTTTTGGTTAAGCTTTAAGGATAACTTGACCATTATTATTTATTATTTAATAAATGTAGAAAATACATACATATATTTAATTTACTTTGCACAGTGAGATAAAAATACTATAAAATTTATTTTTATTAAATATTATATTTTTAAATTCCTGCAGAATTTTTATTTATATTTACATAATATAATACATATACATACACACATAATCGAACCAGCTATATATTAATATGCAAAGCAATTTTTTATTTACGTAATTCGATTGATTTTATATTTTAAAACTATTTTTTAGGCCCACCAATTACTGATGCGGCCAAGTCCCATATACTTTGGGAGGGTATTCGGAATATCGATAAGTCCTGCCAAGAGATTTCTAAGATTTCCAATTGGTAAATTCCCGCATCGTTCACCAAAGACTTCTCCCAATCTCCGGAGAGGCAGCCGCCGTCGCAGTCGCATCCGGCTAAGTTGCACGATCGGCGGCCGCAATACGTGCCTCGGAGTGGCCTTCCATCGCCGCATATCTTGATGACGCAGTTGCCGTCATCCGATCTTTGGCCATGAACCGCGGCGCACTGTCCATTCAGCACTTTGTACTTTACGACCTTTGCCTCGGCACAGCATACGGCACTTGCAGCCGGCGCCTGCAGCACCAATAGCCAGAGCACGCCGAGCACAGCTATCAGCCACGAGAACTGAAGCATTTTATAGCACACAAGAGACGCGAGCTCGACTAATCTCTTCTCTGGCAAGCTACGACTGATGTTATATGTGTTGCAGAGCAGCTTCTTATATACCATAGACGATTGATTCATGCTAATGCTGCTGATGAGCGAACTATGGAGTTGTAAGCTGCATTCAATAAATAATATCTCTAATTTAAAATAATGTAAATTGATATATGGGTTGCTAAATAAATATCAATTTTTATTTAAAAATATATTTTTTAAATAAATAATAACTTTTCAAAATTTTTAATGAAATATATATCGACTTAAATATAATATACAAAAAATATATATAAATATATGTTATGAATGTATTTTTTTACACACATATTAATAAATATAAATATACATATATGGGTAAAATTTATTTATATGTATATGAGTATTTATTTATGCCTCCTTACTACTATATATATAGCATCAACGAATAAGAAATTTGTTAGTTGTTATTGTTCAATTTTTAGATTATTTTGCATAGGTTCTATGTGATAGAAATTTATAGAATTTAATAGAAATTAGTCAATTCAAATCACTTTTGGTTTTTATATATACAAGTATATATATATATACATATCTCCTTAAAACCGTTGGGTTGTCTGGTATTTTGTGGCATATATGCTGGAATTGTTGGCATTTGCTGGGAGTTTGGGGCTTGGCTGCGCGGTTTGTATCTGCGGTTTCTCTGGTCTGAGAACTCGGTCACCCCACCCCAATATCTCCCTTTCTCTTTCACTATTCGACTCGGCTTCGCTTTGGCAGCCTGTTGTCGTTAATTTCTGGCTGCCATTCGTGAGCAATTTAATTGAATTATTTGTGCGCCGAATGCTCTGCACAGCCTGCGACAGCCCCTCTAATTGGCTGGGCTACGGAATGACGGCCACGTCTGAGGCGATGGCGTTTAATTAGCTCGTCTGGCACTGTACGCACTCTAGGTGTACCGCAGTAGGGTTAAGCTGCTTAGCTCTCACTGAGGCGGTCGGTGGCAGGCGGCAGGCGGCAACACGATGCCATCCATTATGTTGAAGTACGACGCCGTAATCAAATTGAGCTGCCAACGCATCAACCTTTGCCAGCAACCAAATTTGTCTGGGTCTATCAGCTGCACGCTGAGCAAATTGAATTATCTTTGACAGACATGAGATTATTTGCGTATCTATCTAGCAGATACACCTACATATATACACCATAGAGACACTTTTAATAAGCAGTTGAAGTCGTATTATTCACTTTATATTATATTTGGCTTATCAGCAACTGCAAGAGCTTGTTGATTAATGCTCATGTTATTGACTTACGTTTCAATAGAAGTCGTTATCTCTGGCTGCTACGAACCAACCAGCCAACTATCGTATAGTAATTATAGTATATATATAATATAAATTATAAATCATATAAACTATAAATTATAGTCTATAGTCGTCCCTCTTTTATATAAAGTATCTCCCAAGAACTAAATTGGACTGGCTCTACAACAACTGGTTAACTGGCAGTCGCAGAGCTCATTGGCGCAGCTGCAGATGCATCGATAGATTTGTTTGCGCTCCACTCATTGAGGTTTTCTATGCAACCTCGATATTCACTCACAAAGTAACCCAAATGCTTGCCTTTGCTTGCAATTGAATATTTGAATAAGAGAGAGATTAATTTGTGCAGCCCGCGTTACGTGGCGATAATTCCATATGGCATCGCGACGCAGTGTTTATTGACATGGGCTGGCTCGGCTTGTTGGACTGCTTGTCATGTCTGAGCTGCCATAAGCACGTCGCACACGTAGGCGCCATTTTTGAAAATGGCGTCAACGTCGGTTCCGCTGAGCAGCAGCAGCAACAGCAGCTAAAATTTTAGGTTATATGTAGGTACGTTTGAATTGAATCGGAATGGAAATCGAATGGCTGGCTCTGCTTATGAAGTCGTTAGCGTTAGTCTCCTGCCGCCGGCTGCTGTCGTTAGCGATATTGGCACATCGTCGAAAATAATTGCCGGAAATACAAAAGGAAAACGGCAATGGCTTTGCCCGCGGCTGTGGCTCTGACTCTGAGTCTGACTGTGGCCCTGCCTCAAATGAAATCAAATAGAATGCTGCGTGTAGGAAAAGACATTCGAATAGATTTTCAATTTTCTCATCATCTCAGAGAGAAGCACCACAAGCAGCTCAAATGCGTATCCAAGTCGCTGCCATTGTCCGTCCCATTGTATTCCGCCTTTTGGCTTACAGGGCGTATGCTCGGCTACAATTAATTACGATATTTGTGCAAGTGCGTGTGTGTGTGTGCGTGTGTGTGCTGCCCTTACTTGAGTGGCTTCTTTTCAATTTCGATTGTGTGGATGGCGCCCGGGGTTCATTGACTGTCCGGCTTAGCTGACCGAGCGCAATCGCCGGACTGCAGCTGCCCTATAAAAACCAACGTCCTGTGCCTGCCAAGCAACATTCTCAACCGGAACAGCCGCGGGCTCGTAACACCTTCTAGAAGCAGCAACCACAGTGCACATCCTCATTCAGGAGCTAGCGATCAGGCATCATCCAAGCAGCTACACTAGCATGGCCTCACTGCAGTTGCTGCTCTGCTGTGCGACAACCCTACTGATTGCCAACGCCTTGGAGCTGACGCCCCACTTGCTGAGCGCTGCCTCTAATGATCCGGCGAACAGCAAGGCCAAGACGCAGTACACACCCTTTCCGCTAATCGATGACGACGTCGATGTGGAAGCCGTTGAGCTGCCACTAGATGTGGACCAGGATCAGGATAACGGCGACTCCAGCCGCAGGCATCACTCACTGCCGCCAGCCTGGCTGCAGTTCGCCGACGAGCCCGTCCAGAAGCCACGTGTAAGCAACAAGGCCTCCTTCGTCAAGCTGCCCGCAGGACAACAGCACAAGCATCCGCACGGACACGGACATGGCCACGGCGCGTGCACCATTGAGATAACCAGCAAGGTTCCAGGCCTCTGCCAGCCCATGAATATGGGCGTGGGCAGTGCCTGCATATCTGGTGAATTCATGGAGGTCTACAGTGGGTCACACTGCAGTAATTTTTAGAGCCCGACTGCCTCTCTGTATGTGCCTCTGTCTCTGTCTCTCTCGCTCTTTCGCTTTGATTGCTTGTTTAGTGTCTATGTTTAGTGGGTTTAATGGAGGAGTACGACTACCTGGTGCGCGTTTTGCAAATAACAAACAATAATATTTGTATAAATAAAGTATATTTAAAAACATTCGCTTAACCATTCTATTATATTGAGATCAAACTTACATAGGCTAAATAATTCAAAGATGTTCAGCAGCTTTACAGAGTTCTTTTACTATATACTTATATATGTAAATGATTATTTATACAAGTATATTATTCATGAATTTTATTTTATAGGTTATATGTTTCTCCTGCACGATTCATACGAATAATAGTAAATAAAATAGTATCAGATATTGAAGTAATACAAGTCATTGAAATAGTAGTAGTCAAAGAAATGGTAGTAGACATTAAAGTAGTAGTAGATCTACAAATAGTAGTAGTTATAGAAATGATAGTAGACAGTAAAGTAGTAGTAGTTCTAGAAATAGTAGTAGTCACAGAAATGGCAGTAGACATTGAAATAGTAGTAGTTCTAGAAATAGTAGTAGTCATAGAAATGGTAGTAGACATTAAAGTAGTAGAAGTTCTAGAAATAGTTTTTGAAGCAGAAATATTAATTTGGAATAAATTATATTTGTAGAAATAGTACCAGGTATTTAACTAATAGTAGTCATATAAAGGGTAGTAGTCATAAAAATAGTAGTGGGTGTATAAATATGTAGAATCAGTAATACAAATAATAATAGTTATAGAAATTGTAGTAGATATTCAAATAGAAGAAATTATAGAAATACTACCAGTTACTAAAATAGTAGTTGTAATAGAAATAAGAGTAATAATATAAATAGTCGTAGTTATAAAGGAGTAATAGACGTAGAAATAGTAGCTATTCCGCAAAAAAATTTTGAACTCATTTATCATATTATTAAACTTCTTTACATACATCATATATTCTATTAATAAATCATCATCGCCCTCACGCAAGCTCTACCTTAAAGTTAAATATTAACTGTAGGGCTTTATATACATACATTAGAATACATAAAATTTATTTTAACTAAAAAGTGTCGAGCTTTATACAAATACCATACCAATATAAACTACCCAACTAAAAATGTCTTCTATATATAAATTTAATAAATTCAAACGTAAACATTTTCTCATGTCAAGACAAATTAAACTGTTATTTATGCCTATAAACATCGCGAAACTCAATCTCATTCGAACTAAAACCAAATATAGGATCTCAGCTTTAACAATATAAGAGAAATTCAATTTCACATTTTTGGCTAGATCATAAGACACCTAAATCTAATCGTAAAAACCTCAATCAAATAAAAAATCCCAAATATTGAATCAAGCTGTTTTATCCATATTTGATGCCCGTCCAGAAACTTACTCATTTCCTCATTTTGGGCCAGACCGTTGGCTTTGTGGGCTTGGCGCCCGGCACTGTGCTGGAGTTGCCAATGGCCACGCATTGGCCACCAAACACCTCCAGCAGCTGGGGTGCCTGGAAGAAGGGGGCGCGCTTCCAGTTGCCAGGACCCACGAGGTCAATGTGATCGTAGATCAGCCCGGTTGCATCGATGGCACGAAACAGCTCCAATTGCTGCACATCCTGCAGATCGCTGCCCCACACGAAGACGACCTGCATCAGGTCCAGGCCCAAGTCCAACAGCTTCTGCTTCTGTTGAAAGTTCTTGACATGAGCCGCAGTGCCGAGCAGCTCGGCGCTCTCGGCAAAGTTGATGGCTTGTAGAAATGATTGGGTTCTGAGATCCATGTACTTATCCCAGATGTCCGTGCGACCTGTGGTCATCAGCATGACCGGAAAGGCCGTTTGCTTCAGCCGCATCATGGTGCAGATGTCGGCATCAAAGCTGGCGAAGATCAGCGGACGCCCGCAGCCATAGTGCGCTGTCACCTCGATGATTCTGTCCACGAACACATTCTTGTTGAGCGACTGCGTGGACTCCAGATCACCCGAGGCCATCAGCTGCGGCCACTTGACTGCCACGATGAGGCCGAGGCTCTTGGGCAGCGCCTCGTACACCTCGCTCAACTTGGGGAACAGTCGCTGCGCCTGGCTCACGTTGCGCACATTCAGGTGAGTGTACTCCTGCATGCTCCATCTCTTCAGCAGGAAGACGCGACTCGCCTTGAGCTCCGCATAGCTGAGCTCCCGCACGAGCACATAGTGCAGATCGAAGCGGTCCTCGACGCGCTGCGTGTTGGCCCGCCTGGTGGTGTAGAAGCCAAAGCCACGCCAAACCACCGGCACGTAATCTCGCGTCAGCTGCACATCCAGGTGCACCATGTCGCCCTTGGCCCGCGGCACAGCCAGAAAACTTTCGATGGTGTTCTCCACGAGCGCCTGGTGGCTGATGCCCAGGCCGCGGTTGCCCACGTCTAGAGTGGGCCAGTTGTTGGGCCAGTAGCGCTGGAAGCTGACGCGCAAACTGCTGCTGGCAGCATTCGGCATGGGGCGTACCACCAGATAGGGCAAAATCAGCTGACCTATGACCTGCTGGGTGAGCTGACCCTGGATGGCCAGCTGCAGAGTGCCACGACTGCCACGCAGCTGCTCCGGCAGTATATAAGCCTCGCCCAGCGGCAGCTGGCCCTCGACGTCGGGCTCATAGATGGCCAGCCCAAAGGCATTGGACACATCCAGCGCCTGGCTGATGCGAAAGATAACAATGGCGCCTGGAGCATACTTGACGCCTTGGCGACTCTGCGGCCGAAAGGACGAACGATTGTAGGCGTAGCGCGACACCTCGATCAGCGCATTGTCCAGCACGCCCAGCGGCCGCAGCTTGAGGCGCAGCTGCTGCTGTTGGCTGGCCAGGCCAGCGAGCAGGAAATGGTGCTGCCAAACGAACTTCAGCTCGATGACGTATTCGCGCTGCAGCCAGCCGCGCTCCAGCGAGTGCCCGCCGCCCACCGATCGGGGATAGGCCTCGCCAAAGACATCCACGCCCGGCGGCCGATAGATCTCGTAGGTCTGCAGCATGCGCGCCACCTGCTGCGCCTCCCAGCGGCGCAGCACGCGTTGGCCGGCGGCGTTTAGCGTATAGATCAGATAGCGATAGTAGACACGATGGCTGGCGCATATCCAACGGCGCAGATACCATTTGCTGCGCTGCTTATTCTGGGCACGCAGCGTCAGCGCCTTGGCAACATTCCAGGCACCCAGAGCAGGATGATCGCCGCTAACAGCGATGAACTCATCGGGGGCCAGCTGTAGGTCGGGCCGCAGCTCCACGTTGAACACACGGAAGAAGGGCAGGCAGAGAAAACTGCGCGCGGTTAGCTGAGCGGGTCGGTCGCTATCAAAGATCTTGAAGGCCTGCAGCTGCGCCTGGCCAAACACAGACGATCCATTCAGAATGGTCGAATCGGCCGCTTTGCAAAACAATGGCCACAACAACAAAGCGATCCTATAGAGTATGCTAATTGATTTTAGCACTCGATACATTTTCGTTCTTCTCCAATTTAGGCGGCAGCGGCAACAGCACCATCATCTCGCACAAAATGTCAAAGAAAAAAAAAAAATAAAGAAAACAAACAACAACAAAACTTGTTTTCTTCAACCGCGCAACACTAAGAAGACGCTCTTCTTGGTTGAGATCTTAACCCGGCGCTAACTGACGATCGAATGAAAGAATTTCTTAATGTTCAGCACAGTTTTGTGGCTGGTGAAGCAGTTGGGAATGCACTGAAAGAAAATGTGCCAAAGAACTATTGAACTATTAAAAATGAGTGAAAGCAATCGTCAGACATTTTATAAAAATATTTAAAGAGAAAAGTATGGCATTTATTTAATTTCGAATAAAATATATACATCAAAATAATTCATTAAAATTCAGTTTAGATTTTTAATATAAAAATATATTATTATTATTGTTTTATTTTATTTTTCATGAGGAAAGTTTTGGATCAATTTAGAATTTGTATTTTCTAAAATTCAAAATAAAATAATTACATACAAATATTTCACTAGAATTTAGTTTAGATTTTTTATAAATGTTTATTATTTTTATAATTACCTCTCCCTTTAAATATAAAGAGAAAATTATGATGGTATTGATTGCATTTGAAATATAATAAACATCAATATATTTCACTAGATTTTTCTTTACATTTTTAATAAATATTTATTTATTATTTTTTTTTATATACGCAGCTCTATACAGAAATATTAATTCACTATACATTAACATATATACAGAGAAAATTTATTTATTTACATCCATATATTGCGGTTGAGAATTTAGTTGAAATTTTAAAGAAATATTAATTATTGTATTTGAAATTTCTCTCAGTGTACACATTTTAGTTATTCCTCTTTGGGCTTGATTAATAAGTTGCCACGAACTAATCAGGTTGGCCCCGAAAATCGGCATATGCAAATTCCGCTGGTCGATGGGGAAGAAAGTTGGAAAGAGTAGCTCAGATATTTTTGTCGACAACGAGAGGCTTCACATAATGCGGATTGTAGCCCATATGCTGGTACTTGGACAGGTGCCAGCGCTGAATGGGCTCTTTGGGGTTCCTGATGCAGGTTCCCTTATTGACCAGGTGAAAGTCTTGGATCGATAGCCCCACAGTTCTCAGATAATTGCTTACCAGGTCGATTACTTCAATTGATGGGTACTCTCGGCGCGTATAAATAATCATTTGCTGCCGGTAAAAGGGCAGAGAGCAATGCAGCTCCACGGCAATTTGACTATAGTCCGTGTAGGTGATGCGGTTCCAATACGAGTCCACTGAAAGCCGTTTATCAGCTTAATGTACTCTTTCATAAGTTCTTTAAAAGAGCTTCCACTTACTTCCTTCGATCAAACATCTGTTGACTACCTCCGGCCTCGAGGCGTAGATAAACCAAATGCCCCGCATCTACAGGCACACACACACGTGTATATAAATATTTATGAAGATCAATGTTAATTAATTATTTTAATTATTTATCTGGTTCAAGATCAAGACACATTCATTCACCTGTTGGTCGATCACTGGAAACTCTTTGTACGGGCACTTCCAAGCGCAACCCAAATCCAGAAGTGACGCACATAGAAGACACAAAAATAGATTCCAATGGGGCCCCAAGCAGCGATTCGCTGTCAACATGGTCTTTATCTTCAGCTTCATCAACATGCAAATGAGTCGCTCCACAATTGAGCGTGGGGCACTAGGCCGTGGCTAACTTGTTTCATTTTATTACCAATGTTTTCTCGCTATCATTATGGATCGAAAGAATTCGTCAGAGACTATTAAATAATGCCATGTCGAATTTATGAAGTGAATGTTTTCTCTATTATTCACTCACTCACACTCTCACTACCGCGTTCGCTCGCTCTCTCTGTTTCACTAATTATTTTCCTCTCTTTATCTCTCGGTGTCTTCCATTCTGGGGCTCCCAATCTCTCTCGTACCTTACGTACCCCTCTCTCCACACCTCCCACATTTTCTCAAAATCTGTAAAGCACCTTCGGTCTGTCTATTTTGTTCGATCTCTCTCTCTATCTCTTTTTCCCCCTTGCGATCGATACGCACACTTTTATATCAAATTTAAATATTTATTTAAATTCCTTTAAATACATATTTAAATTCCTTTAAATGATTATTTAAATTTAATTTAAAGGTTGATATAAATTTGATAAATATTGAATTGATTACTTTTGGTTTTTTAAATACATTTTATTGCTTTCAATTTTTTGCAGAAAGTTTCTATGTAATTCTTTTTTTTCTCTCTTTTTTCATATTTGTGTTTTTTGTTTAGCATTTCATACTAAATGTTGTGTATTTTTTTGTTTATCCAACATATTGTCGCATTTTAAATTATTATAATATATTTAAATTATATATTAATCATTCTTTCTTTTATTTCATTTTTACATAAAGCCATATCCGTTTGCTTTTTTCTCATTTTTTTATGAATGAAATTTGTAGCATTGTCTTTTATAATTTATACAAAAATAGTATTTTTTTTTTTCTTTTCTTTTCATTGTTCATATGAAGCAGAACAAGGATTAAAAATATGAATAGCGATTACATATAAATTTAGTTAAAAGCTTTTCATTTTAATAGTTTCATAGAAATTAGCAATTTATATAATTTTCCTTCCCTGAGCTCGCCAGCGAAATTTTACTGTACAATTTTTACTTTCGATATAACTTGAATAAATATAAAATCAATTTGCTTAGAACGAAATACAAATATAGCTTCAATTAGACTTAAGCTGAGTTCACAATGATTATTACAAAATATATATAAATTTGTTTCTCAGATATTTACATTCTATAGATAGGTACGCAATAGTATATACAAGTTCTGGTTACCTGGTGTAGATCGCTAGCTTGAGTAAATTTTTTTTTTTCTTTTTTTGTGATCTCAGTATAATGCTTACACTACGTTTATGGGCCCATCCCAATGGCTACCCTCAATACCCATCCCTCATCCCCCGATTTCCCCTTTTACATTCTGCATTGAGCCTCGAACTCGGCGAGCAGAGCGCTGGAATTGAAGAACGATCGCTGCTTCGTCTCGGAGATATAGAGATCGCTGCGATCGTAGCAGGTGGCCGTGGCTCCAATTTCCGTGAAATATTTGACGCGCTCCTTGGAATTACAGTCGTCTCCCCAGATGACGATTATCTGGCCCTGGACACGCGCCTGCTCCAGCAAATGGGCAGCATTCTCGCCCAGAAAATCCTCGGCATGTGGCGCCGTGCCGGCCAGCTCGAAGGCCTGCGCATTGTTGACTGCGGCCAGGAAGTTGCGCGTGCGCAGATCACTGAAGGGCTGCCATTTCTTGGTCTCGCCCTGAGTGAGGAACATGACGGGGAAGATGTTCTGCTTGAAACGCAGCATGGTGCACATGTCGGCATCGAAGCTGGAGAAGATCAGCGGGCGTCCGCAGCCATATTGAATGACCTCGTACAGCACACGATCCGCAAAGAAGTTCTTGTCGATGGTCTGCTCCGCCTCGGAGCCGCCGCCCTGGCGCCGCTGCGGCCACTTGATCTCCACATCGATGCCCAGCGACTTGGGCAGCTGCTGCAGCACGTCGACCAGTCTGGGGAAGATACGATGCTCCGGCCGTGGTTCCGCATTGTGTGCTGGATACTCGATCACCTTGCCATTGACCACCGAGAAGATGCGCAGCCGCTTGAGCAGCTCATAGTTGATGTCCTTGATCAGCACGTACTCCAGCTGCTCGGGCTTCTCGATCAGCTTGCCCGGCGGCGCAGTGCGCAGGCCAAAGTCATGATAGATCACTGGGATCCCATCAGCCGTCAGGTGCACATCCAGCTCCACCATATCCGCATGATGTGCATAGGCGCTCAGGAACGAGGCGATTGTGTTCTCCCGCTCCAGCGGCGCCTCGGCAATGTAGCTCTTGCCATTGCCGCGATGGCCCACATCCAGGTTAGGCCAACTGCGCGGCCAGTAGTGGGCGTAGGTGGTCTTGAAGTCCAGCGGCGAGTACTGATATGGTTGCACCACCACATAGGGCAGCCGCAGGCGAGCCAGCGTCTCCTCCGGCCGCTCGGCGGACTTGATGTGCAGCTGCAGCAGCCCCTCGCTGCCCACCAGCTGTGCGGCACTCAGGCTGGCACTGCCCAAGAGTTCCTGGTCCAAGCTGTAGCACTCCAGCCGGAAGTTCTGCAGCATCATGCGATCCAGCGGCAAGGTGATATGGAAGATGACTATATCGCCTTTCGTATATGAAACACCATGGGCCGGCTGCAGCTGCAGTTGGCTCTTGCCGTAGAGCTGCTTGCTGTACTCTACCACCAGTCCGGCGGACTCCTCGACGGGCACGATTTTCAGCTGGACATGCTGCGGATCGAAGGTCTCAATGTCATGCACCTGGAACATCTTCTCGCCATTGAACTTTAGCTGTACGATAGCCTCGTGGTTGAGCCAGCCCCGATGCACCTGAGCCGAACTCTCGTCCAAGCTGGTCAAGCCGAAGACATCCAGCGGACCGTGGCACTGCTGCTCCGGGCAGGGATACAGCACGCGCGGCTTGAAGTGCGTCTCCCAGCGACGGATTTGCTTGTAGCCCGCCGCGTTCTCAATGTAGACAAAGTAACGGTACTCCAGCTGACGGCAAGACTGCAGCCGCACATTAGTCTGCCAGGTGAGATCGTCCAAGCGCTCGAGCGGCACACAGCGCGACAACTGCCACTCGCCCAGGGCCTTGGCATCGCCAGTCAGCCCCAGTTGCTCCTCGGGTGCCAGCGGTGTCTCCAGCCGTACATTGAACTTCCTCATCGTGGGCTTGCAGTTGCCAGCCAGCGAAGCCGATTCGAGCAGCTCGTTGCCCGTGCCGCCATAGTTGTTGGCAGTGATGGCTGCTGCAGCATCGGCGCACTGTAAAACAGATGAGACGATAAGGCCAAGGATTAGTGAGGTGGCGAGCATGGCGACAACTATGAAATGCGCGCAGAAACTGAATGCCAAAAGCATCAGACAGCGGCTAAAATACACCGAAAACTAATTGAACGATAAGGAAGCTGCGACAGCGTACGAATCAGTTATATTATTAGAATATGGATCGCAGGTTATCAGATGCGCTTCATCAGCTCGTGACTTTGGCGCAAGTGCAAACAGAATCACGTGTTGACCCCTCACAGCCGACAAGCTGCGATTGCGATGAAGACTTAAACAGTTTCTAATTACGCTTTAATCAGCCACCAGCTCAGGCTGGCTAATCAGAACAGACCCAATTGTCGAATGTGCTACGGTCTATATGTACGTACATATAAACATGTTGACTGTCTTATAAACATATGTAGTTGTGTATATATGTACATATGTATAGTGTATATGATATATATACATCATGTTTACACGACCGACACGTGCCCACCGAGCAGAACAACGCATTGCGATCTACAATTCTATAATATATTTATAAATATATAAATTGTGGTCTTTGTACCCGAGAATACATAGTTAAACAAAGAAAACAAGGAAAGTGTGGCGTGTTTGTCAATACAAACTATGAAAGTCACATATATCAATAACTACAATATATAAAGTTTTTCTAAATAAATGTAATTTGAAGCTAATCTAATTTTAAGCTAATTTTTACTACAATATATAGATGCGTGAAAAAAATACTAATCAAAAACGGATATTGTATATAAAAACGTTATAAAAGCACACGCATATCTCTAAATCAACTCTATGAGTATAAATCAAAATAAAGCTTATCACAAAACAATCAAAACTTTGAACTTCTATCAAAGAACTTTTGAAAAAAGCTTACAAAAACGCGCGCGCGTTTTAAAACGCAGTGTCGCGCGCGATTTACCTGCACATAGAAACGCGCGCGCTGCTGCCAACACAATCGATGTACTTGTCGCTGTAGTTGTAAACAACGTTTCATGACGTCACTGTGGCTGCTGCCCTAGCAACCAAAAGCGAAATGTTTCTAAATTTATGCAGCCGAATAAGCCATAAAGAAAACGACACTTATTTAACGGCTCTTATTGTTGCCACGCGATCACGTGTTAAGGTCGCGATTTTGTTTTGATCAACTTGGACGTCGAAATTTATAGAATATTACAATTTCAACAGAAAGAAGCGCCCACGCAGCGCGAGTCGAATCGGGCCAACAGACACAGCGAATGCGAATGGCCAAAATTTAGCGCTACAAGCCAAAAAAATCAAAACATCAAAAAAATTAGCACCGACTTTTTCGGGGGAATCGTTCTATAAGATTTGGCAGCTATTACGATGCCAACTATATATACCTATATACTAGTTTTGCTCAGTTTCCGTATGTTGTTTTTGCTTTTTTTGTTACTGTCTGTTATGTCAATCATTTGGCCAGGCCCCTTGCGCTCTTGGCACAATTACTGAAGCCTTGCTAAGGCTTTTAGAACTAAAACTTTTGCCAACAACTTATCTAGCGAGAAGAAATTTCCAACAAACCTAAAACACCTGAGAGTATGAAATATCTATACATATGTATGTCTATAATTTAATTGAAATGTTTTTTTTTTTTCTCTCTCTCTGTTGTCGAATGATGAAATTTGCCTAATTTCGCTAATAGCAATGTTTTTCGTCTTAATATCTTTGGCACGTGTTGCCAACCAAAACTTCTTACGCAGCTGAGCTTTTGCACTCAACTGTTATTTGTTTTGGGAAATTTCATGTAAAAAGCTCTTTTGGTACATTCTCTTGGCTCTTGGCTCTGTTTACATGCAGCCCAAAAGACAAGTTTCTTACCATCTGCTTAAGTGTTTTTATTGGGAGGGAAATCGCTTTGTTGTATTCTTAACACTAATTGAAATCGATACGTTCATAAATTAATAGTTTATATTGGGCTCGTAAATTGAATAAGCCACAATCTTATCAAGCAACAGCTTGAAGTGCTACTTATGTGAACAAGTTTTCGCGATTTGAAACCCGATAGCAACAGCGAAACTGTGAGATGAACACGTGACACCAACAATTTGCAACATGTGGCAAAGCTTTTTGCAGAGAAAGCATAAGGGCCAAAAAGCAATGGGACTACAGCTGCAGATGAGTCAGCCAGCAATAATCAATTTTCTGTTATTATAAACAAAGAATATGATATCATATATAAATTATTTCAAGGAAGGCTTAGCTAAGACAAAAAAAAAAAAAAAATCAAATGGGGACACAAGTGATACGCAGCTCATATTTCACCTAATATACCTGAGAGTACATGACTTTCTCGCAAATCTATATAGTCTATACTATATATACTTATATACTAAGTATTTGAATTTGACAAGCAGCTTTGACCTTCAGCTAAAGCAAAATGTCAAAATAAGGTACAATGGCACTTGCACATTGCACTGCACATTGACGTCAGATGGAGGCAACTGCGATGTAATTTACTGTGATATTAAAATAAATCCTTAAGGATATTTACATTTTGCATGTGCTCATCGAGCGATTGGATTTCCAGCGGTGTTAATAACATGGGTACAGACATCGTAACTGTGGCACAGATTTTGTGAAATATATACTCTTTTGAGCACACAGTAAATATTGAATGAAGAAATTATAAATTGTTTATCACAGTTAAGTTTTCTTTGTTTTGTATTTTTTTCTTTCGTATTTTGCACAACGCGTCGTATGCGCAATTTACTGCTTAGCTAGGCAAGCATTTTGTACTAGGTTCAAGTTTTTGGTGAATTTCTTCAAATGATTCAGTTGTTTTTTGTTTGCTTGACTTGTTTGTATTTTATTTTTTTTTTTTAGTTAATATCCTTTGTAGATGGTGGAAGGACGTTCTAGACGTTCCGTCGTCGTTGACCGACGTTGCATTCGCAACTGTTCCCAGCGATTTTGTTGTGCGCGCAATTTAAACGAATTCTTTTTATCGTAAACAGCTCGTGAGCTGCAAAGCTTTTGCTGCCTGTTTTCGTTGTGTTTGTGTCTGTGTCTGTCGACGACGTTGGCGGTTTGTTTTGGTTTTCAACTTTCGGGGTACAGTTGCGGCTTCGACTTTTTATTATAAAATGTTGTTGGCCTCAGCTGGCGAGAACAACAAAAACAGTTCATACAACGTGTATACTTGACTAATCTAGATATATTTACGTAAATATAGCCGACTTTACGATACCCTAAAAATAATTGCTGATAAGCCAACAAAGAGGCCAACAAAGAGTCTCAAGTCATTAAATCTTTGATATATATAGACATATGTATATATTATACATTGAAGTCACTCAATATTCGCATTATGAAAACTGATTTCCCGTTCATACCTCTCGTTCAGGTCAGTGTTCGATGCATCCTCGCTCAGTCAATTGCCTATAGGGTATAAGCAAAGCGTGCAAATATTTGTATACATCTTCGAGTGCCTTATAAAACGCATAGCGGCCACAGCTGAAAAGCTCAACATCAGCAAACGGCACACAACAAATGCCAGCTGTGAGAGCGAAAGAGAGCGCGTGAGCGAGCGAGCAGCAGCAGCTCAGTCTCACACACAGACGCCGTCAATCACGCATTGCTTCAAACAAAAACGTGTTGGTCGTGTGCTCGGCGTCGGCGTCGCTCTTGCAGCGCACGTGTAAAGTTTTCGGTTGCAAGGGGCGTGCTGGGCCGGGCCCCTCCTAATGCCGTTGCTATGTGAGCTTTTGCTCTCACTGCCTGTCCGCGTCTCTCTCACAAACCGGTTTGGGTCGGTTGTGTGGTCATTGTTTTCCTTGTTGTTTGTTTACGTCGGCGGCCCATTCGAGTTGTTGATAACGCATAATAAACATTTCAAACGAATTCGAAAGCTTTTTGCCCCCGTGTGCAAATCGCTTTCAGTCAAAAGCTCTGCAGTCAAGGCCTTTCCTCTATGCGAGCAACGATCGCAATTATAGGCTCATGAAATCAGATGTGCGTGTTTGTGTGTGTTACCAGGCAATGCCACGCCCCACAACATATAAATATAAACATACTAGAGTAGATTAATTCAGATGCTCCGATGTGTCCCAATCTCTTGTCTTTGTATATTGCTCTCTTTGTATATTGACTTCTTTACTCTCGATCGTTTTCCATTTGATTTATTGTAAATTGAGTTTCATTTTCGTATTTTTGTTTTTATTTTATTGTCGCCTTCGCTTCGCTCGTGTTTTGCTTTGTTTTGCTTTTAAAATACATTTCACGCTGCAGACAAACACCTCATCAAAGTCCAAAGTGCAATTTGCTGCGGATAGTCTGCTCTCATAATTAATGTCTATTATATACATATGTATATAGTATATGCTATATACATATGTATCCATAAGCATGTACACATACAGACAAACATATACAAAACAAACATGCCTACATATAAATTAGTTTATTCACTATGTACGTGCCCTCGATCACTTCACACACAAATTCGATATTTTGGCATTGGTTTGTGTAAACATGTTTTCAATAATGTTTTGCCGTTACATTGTGACTTGTTTTTGTTTATTTTTATTTTTGTTGTTGTTTGCAATAACAAAAGTTGTTTACCCCATCGAAAGCGTTGCGATAATATCTATGATAAGGCTGAAAAATAATATACAGCTGATTAGCTGTGTAAGTTGTGCAAAGTTTAAGTACTCCGTAATCTTACCGGCTATTAACGACTATACTACACTCGCTCACACTAAACCTTAACCCTATAATCTGTCTATTTACAGCCTATTAAGTTGACTATGAATCTTAAAATGAGAGAATATTTGTGAATCCCACTTTTATATACAAATTAAGTACGACCAAAGTCCATTTACAATTGTCAAAATTTAATTATATAAACTTAAATAAAATAACTTTGCTCATATATCAACATTACATGTTAAGATCGTACTAATTTCTCGTATGAATATGTCAAAAGGCATACCTGATCAGACATGTCAGTGCGCGATTCACTACAGGTGCACGAGTGCATGTATGTATGCAGCTTGCAAGTCGAACGCAGTTGGAGGCGTAGGTGAAATTGACAATTTGTTTTCACTTGTATTTTAAGCGATTCGCGCTTTTTAGTTTTGCAACCACTTCTTATCAAGGGATCGTATCACACTGGCGAGAGTTGGGTATATTGCTGAGCACAGTTCTTAAACTATTTAACAGGAAGTCGCATTTTCGCAGCAGACGCCGGAACAACGTAAATACAATTAATTCAATTTAAAACAATAAAATTTGCTACCCCAGCCGCACAAAGAGCCGATGATGGATGTCAACATCGAGATAAGCGACAGAGAGGCGCGCAGAGCAGAGCACATCAGAGCAGACAGTCAAACGAGAGAGGTCTGTAATAAAGTGATTATCAGTGAAAATGGCATCAAGGTCCCATATGTATTGAGAAACTGTACCGTTGCTATCACGTAGTTGCTGCCAGCGACTCGTTGCACTCTTTTGTTCTCTCCTGCTCCACAGACTCAGCTGGTGTTGTCTTAGAGTCACGCTCAAACAAGATGACCAGCTCCGTGTGTGTTGTGTGTGGAAACATGTCGACGGCAACAGCTGTCTTCGGATAGAACGGCTCCCCTCTGTACTGCTTGGACTCGGGCCGAGCTAACTCAATAAAATTGCGCTTGGCACTGTTGGGGTTGCATGACACATAGACCAAACGTTTGATGTCGCTCGCTGAGCGAATTGCGGCTATGGAGCGTGTGTCTGCAGGAAATCAGAGGGAGAACAACATGTTAATTCAATTATCTAGTTAGAGTCCATCAGCTACCTACGCAGTCCAGCACGTGGGGGATCCACAACAGCTATTAAATCAATGGGCTTGCCCGGCTCCTGGCCATACACGGCCTCACGCACCATGCTCTTTATATAGTCGTCGGCGTTGCCCGTAAAGAACTTGCAATTCTTTATGCCATTCGTTTCCGCATTATGCTCTGCATCCTTGATGGCATCTGGCACAATCTCGACGCCCAGCACCTGTTTGCAGTGCTTGGCAAAGGCCAGGGCAATGGTGCCAGTGCCGCAGCAAATGTCCAGCATGATTGTCTCCTGCTTGGGCGCAGCCAAGTCGATAGCCTGCTGATAAAGGACATCGGCGCCGGCTGTATTGATTTGAAAGAAGGCCAAGGGACTGATGCGGAACTGTAGCCCCTGAATGGTGTCCGTAATGTGCGTGCTGCCCGACAGATGGGTGACAGGATTCACCATTTGTCCCGCCTCGCGATGCTTGACATCCTGATAGTAGAGCGAAGTGCATTTGTGAGTTTCATTCTGCTCCGGCTGCTCATAAAAGACTCTCAATTCCTGCTGCAGCTCTAGCAGCTCAGCTTCGTTCAGATTTGACGAGTATATGCCAGCCACCAGCATAAGTTCACCTGTGGCACTTGAGCAGCGCACCATCAACTGCCGGAAGTGGCCCACATTGCCATCAGGATTGAATGGCTGAAATTTGGATTGCCTGACCAGCTGCTGGAAGCTGCGCGCCGCCCACTTAGCTTGCGCTGGCAAATGTGGCAGTTCCTGCACCTCGGCGACCTCCACGGAGCCATCGCTGTAGCTTCCCAGCCGGAAGCCTACTACAATCTCTCCTTCGGCATTTTTGCCCACTGTAAACTCGTTCTTGTTCCTATAGCCCTGCACAGTGGGCGACGGCAGAACGCCCTTGAATTCAAACTTGTCCAGATGAGGCTTGGCATCGGCATTCAGATGCCTCAACTCCTGTGTGTATTTCTTCAGGAGAGCAGACATTTCCTCTGTCTTTTGCTCCAGCTGCTGCTCATAGGGCATCTCAGCCAACGGACAGGTGGCCTCCACGGCTGTGCGCTGTCGCTTCGGTTTGCCATCGCCGTCGTTCGCTTCCCCACGGCGTTTCTGTAACGGGTCGGCCGATGCTTTAGCCGCCACCGCTTTCAGTATCCTGCCCTTCCACTTGTACCCGTTGAGCGTTTCCAGTGCTCGCTGCTGATCTGCTTGACTGCGAAAGCAAACGAAGGCATATTCCTTGCGGGCGGGTGACTTTATTTTTGTCATGTCCAGCTTGAGCGTATTCTTCAACAGCTTTTTGAGCTCCTGCATTGGAATATGAATATGTTATTAATGCAGATCTCTCAACTGCTGTATTCACTCACCCCGATGCCAAAATATCCCATATTCTTCACTTCAATTTTATAGATTTCCGAAGTAAATTCATTTCGTTCCAAATAGTCGAATTCATTGCCGGCTTTTGGCTCTACTCCATCCGCAGCTGTTTCAACTTGTTGCGTTTTCGCTTCTTCATTTTCAGCAACGGCTTCGCTTTGCTCTGTTTGTTTCTCTACTGCAGCTGCACTCATTTTAACTGTTTTATAAACAAAATCTTCGGAAAGTATTTAAAAACGTGCAACACGTGAAATTGTTTAATGCATTGCGAGAACTATCGCAAATGTACGATAGTTCGATTGTTACATACACATGTGGTGGCTAGTCGATTATTGCAGCCAGCGGAGTGTTGTTTACGCGTTGCCAACTACTGCAAATATTCAAAAGCGAGAACCGCCAAAGTTTCAAAGTAAATGGTTAAAAATGATATTTTATTAACAAGTTGAACAATTAATATAATTTTACAGTTGTTAAGCATTGTTTGAAAATCGCTCTAGTGCCGCATCTAATATTTGTTTACGTTCTGTTAGCAACTGTTGCATCTCCGGCTCATGTTTCATAATATTTGTGATTTCCTCCAAAATTTCGGCTGCTTTCTTCAGCTTCGCCTCGCATTCACTGGCTTCATCCAAGCGCATAGCCTGCGTCACAGTCGCCTCCTCCAGGGCAATCAGCAAGTTACCTCGAAAGATGCTCCAGCCACTGTCAAACAGATTCGAAATCTCCAATAGCTCCCCGCAGAGCTCCACTTTCCGCTTGAGCGAGGCGTCACTGAGTTCTGTTGGCATTGAAATTAGATTATAAAATATTTATATGTTTCTGAGTGTAGGTAATTTAATCTCACCGTCCATACCAAAGCCTTTCACATTGCCATAGATCTGTGTCAAGGCATATTTCGCTTGGAGAATATGCGTATTCGTCTCATGCAGCTCCACGCGATGGCGATAGAGGAAATCCTCAAAGCTCTGCGGCGTCGTTTTGTCCAGTGATTCCAGCTCAGCCTCTATTTTCGCATCGTTTGTCAAATATTCTTTCGCGGATCTTATCAAATTGCAAACCTCGCACCTCCAGTTGGCAGCATTTTGAAGTGGATCCATTGAGATGAACTAAATAAATAAATAAATATATATATTTTTTTTAAATTTAAATCAATATATGAATAAATAAGTCAATAAAAAATAATTAAAATTAAGTATATAAGAATAAATGAATAAATAAAAATAAATAAGTAAATAATATAATAAATAAAAATAAATAAATAACAATAAATAAAGAACAAATAAATAAAAAATTATATTATAATTTATAAATCAATAAATTATGAATTATTAATAAATATATTAATTAATGAAACTTAATGCATAAAAAAAATATGTATAAAATTTAACTGAATTCCTATAAATAAGTAAATAAATAATGAAATAAATAAATAAATAATAAATAAAGTTTTAAATAATAATCAAATAAAGTAATATATTAATTAATAATTAATATTAATATATAAATAATATATTAATAAAAATTAAAAATGAATATATAAATAAATATATAAAAATATTTCTAATTCCATTTAGAATTACCTTTCCCACTTTACACTTGGCACACATATGCGCACCTGCATAGGTGCCCAGCTCCGTGGGATCTGCACAGCGTGCACAGGCGCACTCGAAGCACTTCACCTGCTTCAGGTGCAACCGCCTTTGGATGGTGCTGCGCAGCTGTTGCGTGTAGGAGATGCTGAGGATTTCGCCCTTGGCAATGGGGCGTTTGGCCAGGAACATGATGTTCATGTTGTCGTCGAAGCGATGCCGCATGTTGGGCACACAGTCGTGCGAGAACATGGCGCCACCTGGGAACAGGCCGCGCACCTTGATGCGATCGCCCGCCTGCCGCACCTCGAAGGCGTTCGTGTCCAGTATGGCAGCGATGCGCAGGATGTCCAGGTCCGGCCACTCGCGCAGCCCCAGCACCGTCTTGATGAACGAGATCAGGTTGGCGCGCAGCACCTGATACAGCGGCGTCTCCAGACGCTCCTTCAGGTGATCCTCGAGCTCGCACAGGCGGGCGAATGCCGCTGGCTTGGACTCCTTCAGTTGCATGCAGCGCAGCAGCATGATCACACAATAGGCCGACTCCTTGCCCACCGGCTGCCCTGGATTATAGTTGATCTTCGACTGAAACTTACTGGCCGCCATCAAACGACATTCGTCCACATGGAACACGGACCTCTCGCACTCGGGGCCGCACAGAGGCCAGCTGCAGGCGCTGCATTTGTAGTAGTTGTGGGCCGGCTTCTGCGGCGGCAACAGATTCCTGTGGCAGCCCAGGCAGATGGGCATCGAGGCCACCTTTGGGCCCAACACCATCGGCGCCTCGCGCATGATCAGCTCGCCCATCTTGATGTCGCGCGTGGCACGCAGATGCCTGCCGAGCAGCTCATTGCTGGCCAGCTCGTAGCACTTGCACTCCAATTTGTGGCCTCGCTTCCAATGCTCCTTCTGATGCTCCCGGCTGCAGTAGACCACGTTGCGGCAGGCCGCGCACAGCTGTGTGGCATGTGCCTGGCAGTAGGCACATTTCGTTGGCGTAGTCATCTCCTAATCCCAATCCTGGCCCCAGCTGAACACCGATATCTTCTCTCCGCCTGTTTGCGTAACGTTCGACGTTTGAAAATTCACTGAAACAAACAAAAAATTTCTTTTGTGTCTCTGGCGCATCCGCGCGATCTCAATCTTGATCTTCATCTCTTGTCACTTGGCACACGACGATTTATTTTAAGACCCCAACCGACTCGAACAATACACAATTTGTGTGTCGAAATACATATACACTCTTTCTCTCTCTCTTTGACTCTCCCTCTCTTTATCTCTCAGTTATGCTCTCTCTCTCTCTATATATATATCTAATTGCTCTATTTGTTTTACTGTATTATTAGCTATTTAAAACATGTTAATAAAGCTATGAACACAGAATAAGATGTTCACCAAAATAAAGCTAATTATAATTATACGAAAAAACATTTGCTAGAAGTCAGACTGAGCAAAAATAGTGATATACATTTTTGTCTATGGAAAATGTCTCCTAAATTTTTATAGAAAGAGTCGCTTAAATTTTATTAGAAAAAATTTCTTATTAACTGCAAAATTCTACTCCGTTTTAACCCAATTTTTTAGACTTTATTATATTTAATTGTTAAAAAAAAAAAAAAGATGCAATAACACTCTGTCTGACATCCATATATTTACTGTGATTAGCTCTAATTATAATACAAAATGGAATTTAATTTCTTAACCATTTACCCAAAACTATAGATGGAGTCAATGAAGAGTCCATAATACATCAAATGTGCCATGTTTTTACCTGTTTGATGTTCGAAGAGACATATGAAATGGTAATAAAAACTCCTAAGTACAGCACGCACTTAAATCGCATAGAAGTGCTCCAATTTGAAGGTTAAGGCTGAGCCATGCTCGATTGCAAGAGAGCGGAGCAATAAGAAATGCAGTCAAACATTCCGCTCAGAGTTACGATCCCATCGACAGCATATTATTATATTAATTTTCCTCTACCTGACCCATCTACCCAAACTAACTCAGCTTAGAGTTGAGCACAATTCCTAGTTAGAGAGTGAATAGCTGGAGTATTAGATTTGGTTAATACTCTGAACCTATATAAAATAGTAAATTCACTCTTAAATGATTTTATTACCTTTCAATTTTAAGCCACCCTAATATACATATACAAGTATTCAATATTCCATTTAAATAAAAACTTCAATTGTTGCATTTCAATTTTAGCAATTCAATAATTTATTTAGTATTTCTCATAAATTCTCTATATGCATATATGCGCATATATATAAATATACACATTTATATATATATTTATATTTATATATTTATACGCAGTTTATTAATGTATTGTTTAATTGGAAATCAGTCTTTTTTTATTATTTAAATAAGAGTTAAATGCATTGTTGTTGTTGTTGTTGTGCTTTTTTGTTTGTTGTTGGTTGTTGATTGATGAAATGAAATCGGATTAATCAACGAAAATTAAAATTAATGATAATTATGATAAACGTTAATTGAACTATCATTTATGGTAATTTGTTGTTGTTGTTGTTGTGGTTGCATTGATGTCTTGTGTCTTGTTTGTTGATTGGTTTTACAAAATAATATTAATTTTAATAATAATTGATAATCATAATGATGATAATGATAATGATAATAGTTATAGACAAATTTTTAGCACTCTATACACTTAAAAGCGGGCGCAATAAAACATTTTCCTTCAATATAATATAGACAACAAATATATGTAGTTCTTTTTTTTCTTTTCAATATTCATATTTCAATAATTTGCTCTAAACAATTAATTAGTTGTGTTTTGCTTTTGTTTAATTAATATTTTGTGGTTGTGGTTGTTGTTGCTGTTGTTGTTTATAGTACAGCAATGATATGTTGCTAGGCTGTGGTGCATAAGCGAAGCAATCGATGGCTACTAAATGCTGCTGCTAAGGCAAAGGCGCAAAAATCTTAATCTTCAGCTAGAGAGAGAGAATTCTACATTCAAGGACTTGGAATTCAGATTCAGTTTTCTGTCTATATATCTATAACTAGATATTCTATATATACGTTATATATAATGCAACTTTATCGTACAAATAATATCAATAAATTACAAATTGCGCTACATTAAAAATTAAACAAAAAAAAAGAGAAAAATTAAAAAAAAAAACGCGGCGCTTAAGCAACATTGGATTAGATATCGTTCTGCTCCTTGAAGTGGTGATAGTGATGATGTATGTGCTCGTGCACATAGCGATGTATCATGGAGCTGGACGCACTCGTGTCCAGATCAACATCTGCCGCCAACTGAGCGGACGGCTCCTCCAGATCCTTGGCCGTCACAGCCTCGGCCACCGCCTCGCCCACCTCGTCGTTCAGGTCGATCAGCGTGTCCGTGGAGACCACCTTGCTGGGCGTGCTCGTCAGCATGGGACTGGCGGGCTCCTCCTCCTCGCTGGCCAGCAAATGGGCACACTCGAGCGCATCGCCATAGATCTTCGAGCCAGCCGAACTGGAGCTGGAGGTGGCCATGGGACGTGTTGTTTCTCTTATGGCTGATGACTTTGATTGCAGCTGCAACTGCTGCTGCTGCTGTTGCTGTTGCTGTTTGTGTCGCTGCTGGCGGCGCTGCTCGCGCTCCTTTTGCTGCAGCTGCTCGCTGAGCTTAGCATAGATTAGATTGCCATAGTTTTTGTAGTCCTTGCTGCTGCGCTGCTGCTGCTGGTGTTGCTGCTGATGTTGCTGCTGTTTGCTGCTCTTCTTCGGTATGGGCTGCACGGTGGCCACATTGCTGGGCGTGGCTGGTGGCGAGTGGGCGGCGCCGCCGCCACAAATGGTGGCATGCAGAAACGAATCGTAGCCGCACAGATTCAGCTTGTTGTGGGCGCTGTTATGACTGTGCTGTGCCGCCACCACGGCCGGATTAATGGCCAGCTGCTGATGGTAGATGGGTATATGCGGCTGCGGATGATAGACACTGCTGTTGGCCGTATCGTGTCCGCCCTCTATATGATGCGGCACCGGCGACTGTGTGGGCGGACTGCAGCTGAGCGGCGATGGACCGGACTGCGGACTGTGATTCGCAATTAGTGTCGGGATTTTCGATCCGGTATTGCAGCGTTGGCGTTGCTGTTGCTGTTGTTGTTGTTGTTGTGCTGCCGGTTGCCGTATGGGACTCACATTGGCTTGGGGTTTTCTATAAAATTAAGAAGAAAAGGGGGAAAAGAAATTGGATTAGCCTTGGCATTCAAGCTGCGGGTTTTCTGTTAACTGCTATTGCTAGCTACTATTTTAGCCTTTTTACGACAAGAAGTCGTTGACTAGCGAATTGTAATTATTTCTTGGCAAGCTCAACTTTTATTTAAATACTTTTTGCAGAAAATTTCCATTGGAATATTTGAAAAAAAAAAAGTTATATATAAATTAAGAAATTAAATTTAATAAAATCAGGAAATTGGATTTAATAAATAAAATCGTCGCTTGGAATTTATTTACTTTGTCCTTGATTAAAGTAAATTTACTTCGATTATTAATTAGCTGTTTTATGCTTAGATCTTTGTGAAAAGCCCAACTAGTGCACTTCTAGCACAACCATCTATTATATTCACCATTTAAATTATATCTCTTTTACATAATATATTTATTTAAAATATCGCTACATTTGGTTTAGATCTTAAGTAGTAATCATTTATTTGCATATATCAACCCTACAATTTCAATCTTTTAATTCATTGTTTTATTTTTTATTATTTATTTATTTTTTTTACTATTTATTATTAGCTTTTGTATTTTTATTTTTATTTTATTTTATTTAATTTTTTTTTATTATTTATTTTGTATTTTTTTATTTTTCTTTTTTTCATTATTTACTTTTTTCTTATTTATTTTATTTTAATTTCATTTATTTGTATTTTTTTCTTATATTATTTCCTCGTTATTTTTTTTTTTTTTTAGACATTATTCTATTCCATAGCATTTCTTTACATAATTTTGTATAATCTCCACCTTCTCTACGTTCTTTTTTGTTTTCTTGGGATCTGCATTTTTCATCTGTAGCATTTTTTATGTTCCTCTTTCTTTTTTAGTATTTATTCTGTATTTTCTGTAGTATACTCGTTTGAATGCGAATCTTAGCTTCTAGATTTTTGCATTTACATATGATCTAGCTTGAGCCTCACTTTCTCTTACCCATTTAGCTGAAAACACAAGCGATTCTTTTCCATGCTCTCCCTGATGATGCTAATTAAATCGTTGCGGTTCAGCGCCGACTTCCAGCACTCGGCCGATTTCCGCTGCTGTTGGGCGAGCAGCGACTGTGGGCGTGGCTGACGCAGTTGCACACCATCGAGCATCGGCGGCTCGCCCAACGGGGGCGACGAAGAGCCGCTCTTCTGTGCCTGGCCGCCGCTCAGTTGCTGCTGCGGCTGCTGCGACTGCGACTGCGACTGCGACTGAGGCTGCAGATGGCGATTCTGCCAGCAGGTGTCGTTGCCCACGGAGAGGCTGCGCTGACGCGTTTCAAGGCAGTGATCCTGATACTGGGATGGCGCGTTTACACGAGTAGCGAAGTGATGCGAGGTAATGAGCGAGTCAACCAAAAACGAAAAGAACAAAGTACAAACAAATTATAATCAAGCAAATCAAATCAAATATTTCAAATAATACAAATGATTAAATTTAAAATGAATTCAACTGAAGCACAACTTTAAATAGCTTTCGGTTAGCTTTTGTTGCTCTGCCGAAAATTTACAAACTATTTTATAGGCCAAGCTATCTATGTGCGTACACCGAATAATTTATTAAATATTTTACGATATAAAATATATAAAAAAAAAAATATTGTGAGCAATATTACTATCAGAACTGCTGCTCTAGCTAACCCATACTTAGCATGTTCTCTTCTGCATAAATGTATCGCTCTCCGTTTCCCTTTCTTTATTTAACTCTCTCTCTCTCTCTCTCTCTATCTGTCAATATATTTCTATCTCAATCTCTCTCCCCCTCTCATTAGCTCTTGCTCCCTATGCTTTTTTTTCTCGCTTTGTGTCTCTAACTCTCTCTCTCTCTCTCTTTTTCTTGTTGCTTCTCTCTATATCTCTCTGTCTATATATCATTCATTCTTTGTCTCTTTCTTTTTTTTTTTTTTTTTTTTCTTCAACTCTCTCACTCCCATTTAAATATTTCTCTCTCTATTCCTCGTCAACTCCCTCTCTATCTTTATTATTTGCCTCTCTTTCTCTATCTCTATCTCTATCTCTATTTCTCTTCAAGTCTGTTTTTCTATTGAACTATCTCTGTCTCTCTCTATTTCCATTTCTCTTCAACTATCCGCCTCTGTCTCTCTCTCTCTCTCTCTCCTAGGCTTAATTCTACGTTATTATAAGCATATATATTTTACATTATTTAATGGTTTTTTATTGCTTATAATATTTAATTTTTGACTCCACTTCTATTCGCCTTGGGAACACCTGTTGATTATCCTACTCTTACGTCTCCAATTTCAAGTCTAGGCTCACAGTTTTGGCTTACAGCTAAATGTAATTTGCAATTGTCCAACTGTCGCTTACCTTTTGTTTTCGCGCTTTCCGCAACATTTTGACGCGCTGTGTGGCCTGCTTCATGTAGACATCCTGACTGTGGCTATGGCTGTGGTGGCTGTTGCTGTTGCTGTGGTGCTGATGTCGCTGTGCCCGCTGTGGACAGTGGTCGAGGACATCGACGGCTGCTTCCTTGTTGGCAATGCTGCAGCATTTGAGATTCAGCATATTCTCGCAGGTATTGCTGTGCCCATTGTCCGGCGTGTGCTGCTCCGACTGCGACAGAGACTGTGACTGTGACTGCGACTGTGACTGCGACTGTGATTGTGCCTGTCCACTGCAGCATGGCTCCAGTTTAGTATTGTTCCTCTGGTATCTGGACTTTGACGGCTTGCCGCTGCCACTGCCACTGGGCTGGTGCTGCTCGAGCGCAGCTGCTGCCAGCTCCTTCTCCTTGTCGCTATTGCTGTCATCGTCCTCGTCATCGGACTTAATCAGTTTGCGTGGTCGATGACGATGCTGGCGGCGTGCGCCGCCGGATGTCGTTAGTGCCACGCCATTCGCTCCTGCCGCTCCTGCTGCTCCTGTTTTCGACATGGCCGCCAGACCCGTGGGCAGCTTCTTTAGTTTGCTGCTGCTGCTGCTGTTGTTGTTGTTCGTGTTGCTATTGTTGTTGTTGTGGCATGTGGAGGCCGCAGCGGCAGCGGCGGCGGCGGCTGCGGCAGCTGCCTGCGTTTTCGATTTGCCTTCCGGACTGACGGTGAGGCGCACGTTAATTGTCTTGCTGCCACAGTGCGGCACCACCACGGACTTGCCAATGGACTCGTATATGGTATACACAATGCCCACAATGTCGTCCTTTGTTATTTTGCCATGATGCCCATCCAGATCGTAGAACGTGAATGAAAATTGCAGTGGCTGCGACGATTTACCACCCTCAACGGATACGTCGCAGGTGAATTCCTATTTCGCAGCAAAATAAAAATAGATAAAACGGGAAAGTGAACAAAAGATTGATATGAATAAAGATATTTTTTTAATGAATATTTGCTTGAGCTTTATGTTAAATCACATCCTTTTAGTTGCGCAATCACAAAACTCTCCTAAAAGATTCGTGTTGAAAGAGCTTTTCACGATTTATGAGAGCTGCTTTAGCTCTGCACTTTCCCAAAACTTTGCCAAGCGCCACAACTTTGAAGCTATGCGCAAATATTGCCAGCTGAGCGAGTGCTAAAAATGCTAATAGAGTGCAATACTTAACTTGTTTAAAGAGTCAACATATATAATCAAGTGAAATAAGAAAAGCAAACTAAACTCTCTCTCTCGCTGCAGCAGTTGCCCCAGCGCACGACACGAGTAAAATGCAATTTAAAGCGCCAGCCAAAAAGTATGCAACACGTTTTGCTGCCACAGCTGGAGCATGCCACGCTGGCTGTGTGTTAGTGTGTGTGTGTGGCAAAGCCGCAAAAACACGCAGAACAATTACCACAGCAACAGCAGCAAAAAGGCATAAAATGTCTGCAAATAGACTTGAAAATTGTGGCCATAATTTGACTAAATATTTAATTTCTCGCACGCTGCGCCACCAACTGCAGCGGGAATCAAAACAAAAACAAAAAAAAACAAAAAAAAAACGAAACGAAATGAAACAAAATGTAACCGAAACAGAACCAACAGCGACTGTGACTACGTGCCGCCTGCCAGTCTCTCCCTCTCCCACTCTTCCATCGTTCCGCATTTGCCATTGCCATTGATAAAGTGCTGGGCAAAGACAACACCACCAAGCTCCCCGCTCTGCTCTCTCTCTCTCTCACTCTCTTTTACTCGTTCTCCCACCACCCAACAACTTCCACTTGAAACTGAGAGCGGCGCAACGACGGCGATGGCGGCGAGAGCGAGAAATAAATATAATTTCTAGCTACTTGGCTTGAAGATTTTTAATTGCCTTTAAGTGCTTTCGCTTTGAGTTTGCTGCCTGTGTTTTGTTTTGGTTTTTGCATTTTGTTTTTGTTTTGCTTGTGTGTATTTGTTTCTATTTTATTTTTTTTATTTTTTTTTTTTTTTTTTGTATTTTCTGCGCTTTTAATGGGTTTTATTGAATTTTAATGTTTTGATATTTTTTTTGGCCACAGACAGGGGAATGCCTGTTACAGTGGGTGGTAATTGAAAATTGCCAGCAACATTGTGTTAATGGTAAAAGCAACGGCCTAATTCAATTGCTCTCGTTGTTGTTGTTTTTGTTTGTATAGAAAAGCAATGGAAATTTAATTAAAAGCACATTTAAAAGTTGAGTTTATGCGTTCGGCACAGTGGGCACTGTGAAATATTGCAACCAAAACTGAGTTGATTAAACTTAACCAGCAGCTAAGGAAAAATAAGCAGAAGACGTGGCAGTACATTTTCAGCTAGCTGGGGGTCCATTAGAGAATGGAAAACCAAACATCATTTAATTTATATGCTTTTCAGTCAACAAAGGCAATCGCAAATCGGTAAAGCCTAGGCGAATCGAAATTCTATTTGCTGGGCATGTTGTAAATTGAATTATGCATAGATAAACTTTCGGTTTTAATAATTGGCATTTGAAATTGAAACTCCATTTAGGTACGAAATGAATGTTTTGCGCATAAAATTGTTTGTTTTATGGGATTTGCTAGTTTTGTAAACAGCATGAAAATGTAAATTATTAGCTGAACTGAATTATGGCGTATATTCAAAATAAATATATGATACGTCTATTAAAATTATACATAAAGTATTTGTTAAGTTCACTCAGCGATTGGTTAAGCCAAAGATTTGAATTCTCTTCTGTTTACATGTTTCATTCCCAGTTCGTTTCCTTGACTGCGACAAGATGTAAGCTAAGAGATATTCAGCGTTGCCAACTCTTGAGCTTAGAAACGTTGCCAACGACATGAAAAATTCGTTATATGTATTTCAAATGCGACAAAACTAATTATGAGTTAACTATTTTTAGGTTAAGCAATTTTACCTATTTTTGTTTATATTTTTCTTAGTAGTATAAAGCGGTTTAAATTAAAAAAAAAAAATTAATTTTAATAATAATAATAATAATAATAATAATAATAATAATTAATAAAAATATATTTTGATATTTTTTAATAAAATAATTAAAAGTTTTTTTTTCTGATTTTACTGAAGTAAAAAATATTATAATAATAAAAATAAATATATATTTATTTTTTTTTTTTCAAATATTATATATATTTAATTTATATTTATTAATTTATTGTTAATAAAAATTTATTATTTTTATATTATTATTATTATTATTATTTCATATTATTATTATTATTATTATTTTATATTATTTTTTATTTAATTTGATTTAACTAACTCTCCACTTTTGATGGCATATTTACATATTTACTCGAAACCCCTTTTGAAACTTATGAAATTTCATTTCAAGTGGAATTTCCATTGGGAAATTCTCAATCAAACTATCTTCGAACTCACCTCCAAGCGTATGCGCTCCTCCTTGCTGTGATGATGCAAATGTCGCGAATATTGCGGATGTGTTGCATGTGGCAGGGGCATTGCTGCTGCTGCTGCGGCTGCGGCTGCATCGACCACATCCTCCTCCAGCTGTTGTGGCATATTTACATACTTGTTATGCTTGCCATTGGCGCTGCTGATGCGCAAGTGTTTGCTATGGCTGCCACTGCTGCTCATCTCCTGCTGTTGCCGGGTCACATGATGATGATGTTGCTGCTGCTGCTGATGCTGATGCTGATGGGGCAGCAGTGGTTGTTGCTGCTGCTGCTGCTGTTGCTTGACTGCGACTGCGACGTTTGATGCATTGCCCGGGGGCGTGGTGATTATATTAACCACAGGCGATCGAAGTTGTATATTATTGTCACGTTCGCTGACCAACAACAAATCGGGCGGTGCACTGCATGAGGATGAGGCGCGCACCTGATGGTACATCAGCTCCTCCGAGTCTGTGGTGCATTCCTGAACTGTAAGAATTAGAGCAAGAGTGTGGGACAGAGTGTGAGTTATAGATGCCATTTTAATTAAAATGCAAAGTGCCATGAAATTGATGTCGCTGCCAGCATTAATGTTGTTGCCACACCCCCCTCCCCCGTTCCTCGGCATTTGCCTTTCTTCTTTTGGCGGCACATTTTGCCTTTGACTTTGTCTGCTGCGGCTGCTTGCAATTTATTTGCAATTTGCAATTTGCACAAAAACGCATTACGCGACAACAAAAGAAGCAAAGAAAAAATATAAATGAAATGAAATGAAATGAGAAATAAAATAAACTTTTATGCCTCAACGCCAACACAAAGCGCCAGACAAAACACTTGAAAGGCGACTGCGCCGCCTCTCGAGCATTCCTAATTAATGACGTCGTCAACTGTGAAGTGTTGTAGTCTCTGTGGCGTCGTCATCTCTGTTGAGTATATTTTTAGTTAATTGAAAATGCCACAGCTGGCCGAAGTTCCCATCAGCTCCCTGAGCTCCCTCTACCACTGGCCATTTCATTACTCATACGCCGCGTAAGCCGCGCATACCAAAAACTTAAGCCCAGCTCTGCTTTTTGCTTTTCTTTTGCTGCCATCCTTTTGTTAGCCCTTTTAATTAATTAAGTAGCACACGATTTTCATTTTTTGCTGCAGCTCTCGCTAAGCTGACCCAATTTCTCATTTTTTTTTTACTCTGCACCAGGACACGCTTTTTAATTGCATAAGCATTATGCAAAAGGAGTCCCCAGCTAGTTGCTTTGTCATTTCCACAATTCAACCCAACTCGACTCAACCCGTCTCGCCTCGTCTCGCGACGACAATTGAAGACAATTAGCCAAAGTGCTGTGCAAAATGAGTTGTTCGGCTTGCTTTGTTGCCCGCCAAGTGCGAGTGAGATTTGCCATGGAGTCGACTAAGTAGACTTCATTGTTTAGCCGAACAGCGGCTGACCTGGTTCTCTTTCAACACACACACACAATGGAAAATATGGAATTCTGGGTTATCTGACTGCATTATGAAATGCAATTTAAGATATCAGCTGGAAGGTTAAGATTAACCATTCGTTAGTCATTTAGATAGACTTTCATAAACAGTTTTATTTCTTCGTACTTTTTTTAATTGCTTTTTCTAAGTTGTTATTTAAAATTAGATAAGTTCATTTGTTTGAAATATTTTTAGAAATATAAGAAATAACTAAACATAATTACAATTTGAAATTAATTTTAATTTGTATACTTTTGGAAATGATTGTTATATGTTAAAAAAAAATAAAATGGCTTTTCTATTAATAAATAGCTTAGATATTTTATTTATTTATTTATTTTTTTTTTTTTTTTCATTTTATTTATTTAATTTTATTATTATTTTTTTTATTAATATTATAATTTTTTAGTTTTTTATTTATTTATTTATTTATTTTTAATATTTTTATTTATTTATTTTTTTATTTATTTATTTATTTATTTTTTGAATTTTTTATAAATATTTGATAATTTTTTTATATAGTAAATAATTTATTTAAAATTAGAAAAAAATAAACATAATAAATAAACATATATTTGAAAAAATAATTATACATACATTTATATTATTATTACTGGATTCTTTTTTTATTGAAGCTCAAAGAGTCAAGCTCTTTGTACCTTGAATGCATTGCAGCTTAAAATAAGATGAAATGGAATGAAAATGAAACATTCAGCAGGCAACGTTGCTGAGCACATAAAGCATAAATATTCTTGGAAAGAATCAACAGCCGAGATAATTGAATCCAGCTCGTCTGCCTGCCTGACCCTATACCTCTTAAGTCTACGCATATGATCATTCTTCTAACTGCCTAAACCTGACTCTGGCTATTCAGAGCTGATTATCCTTTTCTAATTAGCCTTTGTCAAGTGCTATTTGCTTAAAGTGATTATTTTTCAGCTTAACCTGTCGCCGTTTTCCATGGAAATCTGTCAGCTTTCAATTAAGTTGAATTTCGGTTTCACTTTGGCAGTTCGCATGGGCTCGACGGCACGACTTGGAGTTTGGTTTGCCTTGAGCTAACTGCCAGACATAATAAACGCTGGCCTGGTCTTTGGCCTATGCGAGAGACATACATACATAGATATATATATGTATATCTGTATATACATCTTCTTCTGCCTGTGTTTTTTTTTTTTTTTTTTTTTTTTTTTTTGCTATTGTTGATCTTAATCATGTGGCTCGAACATTTTTGTGCGTTTCGCCCTCGTTGAAGTTTTTTGTTGTTTTATTATTTTTTTAGTTTTTGTTTGGTATGCGACTTCTCATTAATTGTTGTTGTTGCTGTTTGTTGGTCGTTCGCGTCAGAAACACTTAACTTCATTAACACTTACATGCGAGATATGGCTAGAGACTCTAGTCGCCGACTCACAGCCAGCGCAACTGCAGCAGCAACAACATTGGTTTTTCTTGGCCACACAGCCACAATTATGAAGTTTTATCTTTAGTTTATATCTTCTTTTTTTGGCTCTTATTATTATTTTATTTTGTTTGTAGTCATTTTGAAAAGTTTGCCTTGTTGGCACATCATCTGTCTAATAAATTGCTGCACGTAGTCTTAGCTGGATTCAGATTCCATCCGACATTCATTAGCTGTCGTCATTTTTTATGCACTTTGCAAAGCCAACTTTGACTCAAGATCTTTGACT